>NW_028227309.1:0-441338 GCF_978045245.1 Mus caroli | reverse complement strand
CGCACAGTGTAGTACATAGTATATGAGTGAGTTGCACTGAAAAACTTAGAATATAAGAAACGCACAGTGTAGTACATAGTATATGAGTGAGTTGCACTGAAAAACTTAGAATATAAGAAACGCACAGTGTAGTACATAGTATATGAGTGAGTTGCACTCAAAAACTTAGAATATAAGAAACGCACAGTGTAGTACATAGTATATGAGTGAGTTGCACTGAAAAACTTAGAATATAAGAAACGCACAGTGTAGTACATAGTATATGAGTGAGTTGCACTCAAAAACTTAGAATATAAGAAACGCACAGTGTAGTACATAGTATATGAGTGAGTTGCACTGAAAAACTTAGAATATAAGAAACGCACAGTGTAGTACATAGTATATGAGTGAGTTGCACTGAAAAACTTAGAATATAAGAAACGCACAGTGTAGTACATAGTATATGAGTGAGTTGCACTGAAAACTTAGAATATAAGAAACGCACAGTGTAGTACATAGTATATGAGTGAGTTGCACTGAAAAACTTAGAATATAAGAAACGCACAGTGTAGTACATAGTATATGAGTGAGTTGCACTGAAAAACTTAGAATATAAGAAACGCACAGTGTAGTACATAGTATATGAGTGAGTTGCACTCAAAAACTTAGAATATAAGAAACGCACAGTGTAGTACATAGTATATGAGTGAGTTGCACTGAAAAACTTAGAATATAAGAAACGCACAGTGTAGTACATAGTATATGAGTGAGTTGCACTCAAAAACTTAGAATATAAGAAACGCACAGTGTAGTACATAGTATATGAGTGAGTTGCACTCAAAAACTTAGAATATAAGAAACGCACAGTGTAGTACATAGTATATGAGTGAGTTGCACTGAAAAACTTAGAATATAAGAAACGCACAGTGTAGTACATAGTATATGAGTGAGTTGCACTGAAAAACTTAGAATTTACTGAAAAACCCGCATTACACGAAATGCACAGTGTAGTACATAGTATATGAGTGAGTTGCACTGAAAAACTTAGAATATAAGAAACGCACAGTGTAGTACATAGTATATGAGTGAGTTGCACTGAAAAACTTAGAATATAAGAAACGCACAGTGTAGTACATAGTATATGAGTGAGTTGCACTGAAAAACTTAGAATATAAGAAACGCACAGTGTAGTACATAGTATATGAGTGAGTTGCACTCAAAAACTTAGAATATAAGAAACGCACAGTGTAGTACATAGTATATGAGTGAGTTGCACTGAAAAACTTAGAATATAAGAAACGCACAGTGTAGTACATAGTATATGAGTGAGTTGCACTGAAAAACTTAGAATATAAGAAACGCACAGTGTAGTACATAGTATATGAGTGAGTTGCACTGAAAAACTTAGAATATAAGAAACGCACAGTGTAGTACATAGTATATGAGTGAGTTGCACTGAAAAACTTAGAATATAAGAAACGCACAGTGTAGTACATAGTATATGAGTGAGTTGCACTGAAAAACTTAGAATATAAGAAACGCACAGTGTAGTACATAGTATATGAGTGAGTTGCACTGAAAAACTTAGAATATAAGAAACGCACAGTGTAGTACATAGTATATGAGTGAGTTGCACTGAAAAACTTAGAATATAAGAAACGCACAGTGTAGTACATAGTATATGAGTGAGTTGCACTGAAAAACTTAGAATATAAGAAACGCACAGTGTAGTACATAGTATATGAGTGAGTTGCACTGAAAAACTTAGAATATAAGAAACGCACAGTGTAGTACATAGTATATGAGTGAGTTGCACTGAAAAACTTAGAATATAAGAAACGCACAGTGTAGTACATAGTATATGAGTGAGTTGCACTCAAAAACTTAGAATATAAGAAACGCACAGTGTAGTACATAGTATATGAGTGAGTTGCACTGAAAAACTTAGAATATAAGAAACGCACAGTGTAGTACATAGTATATGAGTGAGTTGCACTGAAAAACTTAGAATATAAGAAACGCACAGTGTAGTACATAGTATATGAGTGAGTTGCACTGAAAAACTTAGAATATAAGAAACGCACAGTGTAGTACATAGTATATGAGTGAGTTGCACTGAAAAACTTAGAATATAAGAAACGCACAGTGTAGTACATAGTATATGAGTGAGTTGCAATGAAAAACTTAGAATATAAGAAACGCACAGTGTAGTACATAGTATATGAGTGAGTTGCACTCAAAAACTTAGAATATAAGAAACGCACAGTGTAGTACATAGTATATGAGTGAGTTGCACTGAAAAACTTAGAATATAAGAAACGCACAGTGTAGTACATAGTATATGAGTGAGTTGCACTGAAAAACTTAGAATATAAGAAACGCACAGTGTAGTACATAGTATATGAGTGAGTTGCACTGAAAAACTTAGAATTTACTGAAAAACCCGCATTACACGAAATGCACAGTGTAGTACATAGTATATGAGTGAGTTGCACTGAAAAACTTAGAATATAAGAAACGCACAGTGTAGTACATAGTATATGAGTGAGTTGCACTGAAAAACTTAGAATATAAGAAACGCACAGTGTAGTACATAGTATATGAGTGAGTTGCACTGAAAAACTTAGAATATAAGAAACGCACAGTGTAGTACATAGTATATGAGTGAATTGCACTCAAAAACTTAGAATATAAGAAACGCACAGTGTAGTACATAGTATATGAGTGAGTTGCACTGAAAAACTTAGAATATAAGAAACGCACAGTGTAGTACATAGTATATGAGTGAGTTGCACTGAAAAACTTAGAATATAAGAAACGCACAGTGTAGTACATAGTATATGAGTGAGTTGCACTGAAAAACTTAGATTATAAGAAACACACAGTGTAGTACATAGTATATGAGTGAGTTGCACTGAAAAACTTAGAATATAAGAAACGCACAGTGTAGTACATAGTATATGAGTGAGTTGCACTGAAAAACTTAGAATATAAGAAACGCACAGTGTAGTACATAGTATATGAGTGAGTAGCACTGAAAAACTTAGAATATAAGAAACGCACAGTGTAGTACATAGTATATGAGTGAGTTGCACTGAAAAACTTAGAATATAAGAAACGCACAGTGTAGTACATAGTATATGAGTGAGTTGCACTGAAAAACTTAGAATATAAGAAACGCACAGTGTAGTACATAGTATATGAGTGAGTTGCACTGAAAAACTTAGAATATAAGAAACGCACAGTGTAGTACATAGTATATGAGTGAGTTGCACTGAAAAACTTAGAATATAAGAAACGCACAGTGTAGTACATAGTATATGAATGAGTGAGTTGCACTGAAAAACTTAGAATATAAGAAACGCACAGTGTAGTACATAGTATATGAGTGAGTTGCACTGAAAAACTTAGAATATAAGAAACGCACAGTGTAGTACATAGTATATGAGTGAGTTGCACTGAAAAACTCTAGAATATAAGAAACGCACAGTGTAGTACATAGTATATGAGTGAGTTGCACTGAAAAACTTAGAATATAAGAAACGCACAGTGTAGTACATAGTATATGAGTGAGTTGCACTGAAAAACTTAGAATATAAGAAACGCACAGTGTAGTACATAGTATATGAGTGAGTTGCACTCAAAAACTTAGAATATAAGAAACGCACAGTGTAGTACATAGTATATGAGTGAGTTGCACTGAAAAACTTAGAATATAAGAAACGCACAGTGTAGTACATAGTATATGAGTGAGTTGCACTGAAAAACTTAGAATATAGAAACGCACAGTGTAGTACATAGTATATGAGTGAGTTGCACTGAAAAACTTAGAATATAAGAAACGCACAGTGTAGTACATAGTATATGTTGAGTTGCACTGAAAAACTTAGAATATAAGAAACGCACAGTGTAGTACATAGTATATGAGTGAGTTGCACTGAAAAACTTAGAATATAAGAAACGCACAGTGTAGTACATAGTATATGAGCGAGTTGCACTGAAAAACTTAGAATATAAGAAACGCACAGTGTAGTACATAGTATATGAGTGAGTTGCACTGAAAAACTTAGAATATAAGAAACGCACAGTGTAGTACATAGTATATGAGTGAGTTGCACTGAAAAACTTAGAATATAAGAAACGCACAGTGTAGTACATAGTATATGAGTGAGTTGCACTGAAAAACTTAGAATATAAGAAACGCACAGTGTAGTACATAGTATATGAGTGAGTTGCACTGAAAAACTTAGAATATAAGAAACGCACAGTGTAGTACATAGTATATGAGTGAGTTGCACTGAAAAACTTAGAATATAAGAAACGCACAGTGTAGTACATAGTATATGAGTGAGTTGCACTCAAAAACTTAGAATATAAGAAACGCACAGTGTAGTACATAGTATATGAGTGAGTTGCACTGAAAAAATTAGAATATAAGAAACGCACAGTGTAGTACATAGTATATGAGTGAGTTGCACTCAAAAACTTAGAATATAAGAAACGCACAGTGTAGTACATAGTATATGAGTGAGTTGCACTGAAAAACTTAGAATATAAGAAACGCACAGTGTAGTACATAGTATATGAGTGAGTTGCACTGAAAAACTTAGAATATAAGAAACGCACAGTGTAGTACATAGTATATGAGTGAGTTGCACTGAAAACTTAGAATATAAGAAACGCACAGTGTAGTACATAGTATATGAGTGAGTTGCACTGAAAAACTTAGAATATAAGAAACGCACAGTGTAGTACATAGTATATGAGTGAGTTGCACTGAAAAACTCTAGAATATAAGAAACGCACAGTGTAGTACATAGTATATGAGTGAGTTGCACTGAAAAACTTAGAATATAAGAAACGCACAGTGTAGTACATAGTATATGAGTGAGTTGCACTGAAAAACTTAGAATATAAGAAACGCACAGTGTAGTACATAGTATATGAGTGAGTTGCACTGAAAAACTTAGAATATAAGAACCGCACAGTGTAGTACATAGTATATGAGTGAGTTGCACTGAAAAACTTAGAATATAAGAAACGCACAGTGTAGTACATAGTATATGAGTGAGTTGCACTGAAAAACTTAGAATATAGAAACGCACAGTGTAGTACATAGTATATGAGTGAGTTGCACTGAAAAACTTAGAATATAAGAAACGCACAGTGTAGTACATAGTATATGAGTGAGTTGCACTGAAAAACTTAGAATATAAGAAACGCACAGTGTAGTACATAGTATATGAGTGAGTTGCACTGAAAAACTTAGAATATAAGAAACGCACAGTGTAGTACATAGTATATGAGCGAGTTGCACTGAAAAACTTAGAATATAAGAAACGCACAGTGTAGTACATAGTATATGAGTGAGTTGCACTGAAAAACTTAGAATATAAGAAACGCACAGTGTAGTACATAGTATATGAGTGAGTTGCACTGAAAAACTTAGAATATAAGAAACGCACAGTGTAGTACATAGTATATGAGTGAGTTGCACTGAAAAACTTAGAATATAAGAAACGCACAGTGTAGTACATAGTATATGAGTGAGTTGCACTGAAAAACTTAGAATATAAGAAACGCACAGTGTAGTACATAGTATATGAGTGAGTTGCACTGAAAAACTTAGAATATAAGAAACGCACAGTGTAGTACATAGTATATGAGTGAGTTGCACTCAAAAACTTAGAATATAAGAAACGCACAGTGTAGTACATAGTATATGAGTGAGTTGCACTGAAAAAATTAGAATATAAGAAACGCACAGTGTAGTACATAGTATATGAGTGAGTTGCACTCAAAAACTTAGAATATAAGAAACGCACAGTGTAGTACATAGTATATGAGTGAGTTGCACTGAAAAACTTAGAATATAAGAAACGCACAGTGTAGTACATAGTATATGAGTGAGTTGCACTGAAAAACTTAGAATATAAGAAACGCACAGTGTAGTACATAGTATATGAGTGAGTTGCACTGAAAACTTAGAATATAAGAAACGCACAGTGTAGTACATAGTATATGAGTGAGTTGCACTGAAAAACTTAGAATATAAGAAACGCACAGTGTAGTACATAGTATATGAGTGAGTTGCACTGAAAAACTTAGAATATAAGAAACGCACAGTGTAGTACATAGTATATGAGTGAGTTGCACTCAAAAACTTAGAATATAAGAAACGCACAGTGTAGTACATAGTATATGAGTGAGTTGCACTGAAAAACTTAGAATATAAGAAACGCACAGTGTAGTACATAGTATATGAGTGAGTTGCACTGAAAAACTTAGAATATAAGAAACGCACAGTGTAGTACATAGTATATGAGTGAGTTGCACTGAAAAACTTAGAATTTACTGAAAAACCCGCATTACATGAAATGCACAGTGTAGTACATAGTATATGAGTGAGTTGCACTGAAAAACTTAGAATATAAGAAACGCACAGTGTAGTACATAGTATATGAGTGAGTTGCACTGAAAAAATTAGAATATAAGAAACGCACAGTGTAGTACATAGTATATGAGTGAGTTGCACTGAAAAACTTAGAATATAAGAAACGCACAGTGTAGTACATAGTATATGAGTGAGTTGCACTGAAAAAGTTAGAATATAAGAAACGCACAGTGTAGTACATAGTATATGAGTTAGTTGCACTCAAAAACTTAGAATATAAGAAACGCACAGTGTAGTACATAGTATATGAGTGAGTTGCACTGAAAAACTTAGAATATAAGAAACGCACAGTGTAGTACATAGTATATGAGTGAGTTGCACTGAAAAACTTAGAATATAAGAAACGCACAGTGTAGTACATAGTATATGAGTGAGTTGCACTCAAAAACTTAGAATATAAGAAACGCACAGAGTAGTACATAGTATATGAGTGAGTTGCACTGAAAAACTTAGAATATAAGAAACGCACAGTGTATTACATAGTATATGAGTGTGTTGCACTCAAAAACTTAGAATATAAGAAATGCACAGTGTAGTACATAGTATATGAGTGAGTTGCACTGAAAAACTTAGAATATAAGAAACGCACAGTGTAGTACATAGTATATGAGTGAGTTGCACTGAAAAACTTAGAATATAAGAAACGCACAGTGTAGTACATAGTATATGAGTGAGTTGCACTGAAAAACTTAGAATATAAGAAACGCACAGTGTAGTACATAGTATATGAGTGAGTTGCACTGAAAAACTTAGAATATAAGAAACGCACAGTGTAGTACATAGTATATGAGTGAGTTGCACTCAAAAACTTAGAATATAAGAAACGCACAGTGTAGTACATAGTATATGAGTGAGTTGCACTGAAAAACTTAGAATATAAGAAACGCACAGTGTAGTACATAGTATATGAGTGAGTTGCACTGAAAAACTTAGAATATAAGAAACGCACAGTGTAGTACATAGTATATGAGTGAGTTGCACTGAAAAACTTAGAATTTACTGAAAAACCCGCATTACATGAAATGCACAGTGTAGTACATAGTATATGAGTGAGTTGCACTGAAAAACTTAGAATATAAGAAACGCACAGTGTAGTACATAGTATATGAGTGAGTTGCACTGAAAAACTTAGAATATAAGAAACGCACAGTGTAGTACATAGTATATGAGTGAGTTGCACTGAAAAACTTAGAATATAAGAAACGCACAGTGTAGTACATAGTATATGAGTGAGTTGCACTGAAAAACTTAGAATATAAGAAACGCACAGTGTAGTACATAGTATATGAGTGAGTTGCACTCAAAAACTTAGAATATAAGAAACGCACAGTGTAGTACATAGTATATGAGTGAGTTGCACTGAAAAACTTAGAATATAAGAAACGCACAGTGTAGTACATAGTATATGAGTGAGTTGCACTCAAAAACTTAGAATATAAGAAACGCACAGTGTAGTACATAGTATATGAGTGAGTTGCACTGAAAAACTTAGAATATAAGAAACGCACAGTGTAGTACATAGTATATGAGTGAGTTGCACTGAAAAACTTAGAATATAAGAAACGCACAGTGTAGTACATAGTATATGAGTGAGTTGCACTGAAAAACTTAGAATATAAGAAACGCACAGTGTAGTACATAGTATATGAGTGAGTTGCACTGAAAAACTTAGAATATAAGAAACGCACAGTGTAGTACATAGTATATGAGTGAGTTGCACTGAAAAACTTAGAATATAAGAAACGCACAGTGTAGTACATAGTATATGAGTGAGTTGCACTGAAAAACTTAGAATATAAGAAACGCACAGTGTAGTACATAGTATATGAGTGAGTTGCACTGAAAAACTTAGAATATAAGAAACGCACAGTGTAGTACATAGTATATGAGTGAGTTGCACTGAAAAACTTAGAATATAAGAAACGCACAGTGTAGTACATAGTATATGAGTGAGTTGCACTGAAAAACTTAGAATATAAGAAACGCACAGTGTAGTACATAGTATATGAGTGAGTTGCACTGAAAAACTTAGAATATAAGAAACGCACAGTGTAGTACATAGTATATGAGTGAGTTGCACTGAAAAACTTAGAATATAAGAAACGCACAGTGTAGTACATAGTATATGAGTGAGTTGCACTGAAAAACTTAGAATATAAGAAACGCACAGTGTAGTACATAGTATATGAGTGAGTTGCACTGAAAAACTTAGAATATAAGAAACGCACAGTGTAGTACATAGTATATGAGTGAGTTGCACTGAAAAACTTAGAATATAAGAAACGCACAGTGTAGTACATAGTATATGAGTGAGTTGCACTGAAAAACTTAGAATATAAGAAACGCACAGTGTAGTACATAGTATATGAGTGAGTTGCACTCAAAAACTTAGAATATAAGAAACGCACAGTGTAGTACATACTATATGAGTGAGTTGCACTGAAAAACTTAGAATATAAGAAACGCACAGTGTAGTACATACTATATGAGTGAGTTGCACTGAAAAACTTAGAATATAAGAAACGCACAGTGTAGTACATAGTATATGAGTGAGTTGCACTCAAAAACTTAGAATATAAGAAACGCACAGTGTAGTACATAGTATATTGTAGTACATAGTATATGAGTGAGTTGCACTGAAAAACTTAGAATATAAGAAACGCACAGTGTAGTACATAGTATATGAGTGAGTTGCACTGAAAAAGTTAGAATATAAGAAACGCACAGTGTAGTACATAGTATATGAGTGAGTTGCACTGAAAAACTTAGAATTTACTGAAAAACCCGCATTAGACGAAATGCACAGTGTAGTACATTGTATATGAGTGAGTTGCACTGAAAAACTTAGAATTTACTGAAAAACCCGCATTAGACGATATGCACAGTGTAGTACATTGTATATGAGTGAGTTGCACTGAAAAACTTAGAATTTACTGAAAAACCCGCATTAGACGAAATGCACAGTGTAGTACATTGTATATGAGTGAGTTGCACTGAAAAACTTAGAATTTACTGAAAAACCCGCATTAGACGAAATGCACAGTGTAGTACATAGTATATGAGTGAGTTGCATGAAAAACTTAGAATTTAAGAAACGCACAGTGTAGTACATAGTATATGAGTGAGTTGCACTCAAAAACTTAGAATATAAGAAACGCACAGTGTAGTACATAGTATATGAGTGAGTTGCACTGAAAAACTTAGAATTTAAGAAACGCACAGTGTTATACATAGTATATGAGTGAGTTGCACTGAAAAACTTAGAATATAAGAAACGCACAGTGTAGTACATAGTATATGAGTGAGTTGCACTGAAAAACTTAGAATATAAGAAACGCACAGTGTAGTACATAGTATATGAGTGAGTTGCACTGAAAAACTTAGAATATAAGAAACGCACATATAGTACATAGTATATGAATGAGTTGCACTTATAACTTAGAATTTACTGAAAAACCCGCATTACACGAAATGCACAGTGTAGTACATAGTATATGAGTGAGTTGCACTGAAAAACTTAGAATATAAGAAACGCACAGTGTAGTACATAGTATATGAGTGAGTTGCACTGAAAAACTTAGAATATAAGAAACGCACAGTGTAGTACATAGTATATGAGTGAGTTGCACTGAAAAACTTAGAATATAAGAAACGCACAGTGTAGTACATAGTATATGAGTGAGTTGCACTGAAAAACTTAGAATATAAGAAACGCACACTGTAGTACATAGTATATGAGTGAGTTGCACTGAAAAACTTAGAATTTAAGAAACGCACAGTGTAGTACATAGTATATGAGTGAGTTGCACTGAAAAACTTAGAATATAAGAAACGCACAGTGTAGTACATAGTATATGAGTGAATTGCACTGAAAAACTTAGAATTTACTGAAAAACCCGCATTAGACGAAATGCACAGTGTAGTACATTGTATATGAGTGAGTTGCACTGAAAAACTTAGAATTTACTGAAAAACCCGCATTAGACGAAATGCACAGTGTAGTACATTGTATATGAGTGAGTTGCACTGAAAAACTTAGAATTTACTGAAAAACCCGCATTAGACGAAATGCACAGTGTAGTACATTGTATATGAGTGAGTTGCACTGAAAAACTTAGAATTTACTGAAAAACCCGCATTAGACGAAATGCACAGTGTAGTACATAGTATATTAGTGAGTTGCATGAAAAACTTAGAATTTAAGAAACGCACAGTGTAGTACATAGTGTATGAGTGAGTTGCACTCAAAAACTTAGAATATAAGAAACGCACATATAGTACATAGTATATGAATGAGTTGCACTGAAAAACTTAGAATTTACTGAAAAACCCGCATTACACGAAATGCACAGTGTAGTACATAGTATATGAGTGAGTTGCACTGAAAAACTTAGAATATAAGAAACGCACAGTGTAGTACATAGTATATGAGTGAGTTGCACTGAAAAACTTAGAATATAAGAAACGCACATATAGTACATAGTATATGAATGAGTTGCACTGATAACTTAGAATTTACTGAAAAACCCGCATTACACCAAATGCACAGTGTAGTACATAGTATATGAGTGAGTTGCACTGAAAAACTTAGAATATAAGAAACGCACAGTGTAGTACATAGTATATGAGTGAGTTGCACTGAAAAACTTAGAATATAAGAAACGCACAGTGTAGTACATAGTATATGAGTGAGTTGCACTGAAAAAGTTAGAATATAAGAAACGCACAGTGTAGTACATAGTATATGAGTGAGTTGCACTGAAAAACTTAGAATATAAGAAACTCACACTGTAGTACATAGTATATGAGTGAGTTGCACTGAAAAACTTAGAATTTAAGAAACGCACAGTGTAGTACATAGTATATGAGTGAGTTTCACTGAAAAACTTAGAATATAAGAAACGCACAGTGTAGTACATAGTATATGAGTGAGTTGCACTGAAAAACTTAGAATATAAGAAACGCACAGTGTAGTACATAGTATATGAGTGAGTTGCACTGAAAAACTTAGAATATAAGAAACGCACAGTGTAGTACATAGTATATGAGTGAGTTGCACTGAAAAACTTAGAATTTACTGAAAAACCCGCATTAGACGAAATGCACAGTGTAGTACATTGTATATGAGTGAGTTGCACTGAAAAACTTAGAATTTACTGAAAAACCCGCATTAGACGATATGCACAGTGTAGTACATTGTATATGAGTGAGTTGCACTGAAAAACTTAGAATTTACTGAAAAACCCGCATTAGACGAAATGCACAGTGTAGTACATTGTATATGAGTGAGTTGCACTGAAAAACTTAGAATTTACTGAAAAACCCGCATTAGACGAAATGCACAGTGTAGTACATAGTATATGAGTGAGTTGCATGAAAAACTTAGAATTTAAGAAACGCACAGTGTAGTACATAGTATATGAGTGAGTTGCACTCAAAAACTTAGAATATAAGAAACGCACAGTGTAGTACATAGTATATGAGTGAGTTGCACTGAAAAACTTAGAATTTAAGAAACGCACAGTGTAGTACATAGTATATGAGTGAGTTGCACTGAAAAACTTAGAATATAAGAAACGCACAGTGTAGTACATAGTATATGAGTGAGTTGCACTGAAAAACTTAGAATATAAGAAACGCACAGTGTAGTACATAGTATATGAGTGAGTTGCACTGAAAAACTTAGAATATAAGAAACGCACATATAGTACATAGTATATGAATGAGTTGCACTTATAACTTAGAATTTACTGAAAAACCCGCATTACACGAAATGCACAGTGTAGTACATAGTATATGAGTGAGTTGCACTGAAAAACTTAGAATATAAGAAACGCACAGTGTAGTACATAGTATATGAGTGAGTTGCACTGAAAAACTTAGAATATAAGAAACGCACAGTGTAGTACATAGTATATGAGTGAGTTGCACTGAAAAACTTAGAATATAAGAAACGCACAGTGTAGTACATAGTATATGAGTGAGTTGCACTGAAAAACTTAGAATATAAGAAACGCACACTGTAGTACATAGTATATGAGTGAGTTGCACTGAAAAACTTAGAATTTAAGAAACGCACAGTGTAGTACATAGTATATGAGTGAGTTGCACTGAAAAACTTAGAATATAAGAAACGCACAGTGTAGTACATAGTATATGAGTGAATTGCACTGAAAAACTTAGAATTTACTGAAAAACCCGCATTAGACGAAATGCACAGTGTAGTACATTGTATATGAGTGAGTTGCACTGAAAAACTTAGAATATAAGAAACGCACAGTGTAGTACATAGTATATGAGTGAGTTGCACTGAAAAACTTAGAATATAAGAAACGCACAGTGTAGTACATAGTATATGAGTGAGTTGCACTGAAAAACTTAGAATTTACTGAAAAACCCGCATTAGACGAAATGCACAGTGTAGTACATTGTATATGAGTGAGTTGCACTGAAAAACTTAGAATTTACTGAAAAACCCGCATTAGACGATATGCACAGTGTAGTACATTGTATATGAGTGAGTTGCACTGAAAAACTTAGAATTTACTGAAAAACCCGCATTAGACGAAATGCACAGTGTAGTACATTGTATATGAGTGAGTTGCACTGAAAAACTTAGAATTTACTGAAAAACCCGCATTAGACGAAATGCACAGTGTAGTACATAGTATATGAGTGAGTTGCATGAAAAACTTAGAATTTAAGAAACGCACAGTGTAGTACATAGTATATGAGTGAGTTGCACTCAAAAACTTAGAATATAAGAAACGCACAGTGTAGTACATAGTATATGAGTGAGTTGCACTGAAAAACTTAGAATTTAAGAAACGCACAGTGTTATACATAGTATATGAGTGAGTTGCACTGAAAAACTTAGAATATAAGAAACGCACAGTGTAGTACATAGTATATGAGTGAGTTGCACTGAAAAACTTAGAATATAAGAAACGCACAGTGTAGTACATAGTATATGAGTGAGTTGCACTGAAAAACTTAGAATATAAGAAACGCACATATAGTACATAGTATATGAATGAGTTGCACTTATAACTTAGAATTTACTGAAAAACCCGCATTACACGAAATGCACAGTGTAGTACATAGTATATGAGTGAGTTGCACTGAAAAACTTAGAATATAAGAAACGCACAGTGTAGTACATAGTATATGAGTGAGTTGCACTGAAAAACTTAGAATATAAGAAACGCACAGTGTAGTACATAGTATATGAGTGAGTTGCACTGAAAAACTTAGAATATAAGAAACGCACAGTGTAGTACATAGTATATGAGTGAGTTGCACTGAAAAACTTAGAATATAAGAAACGCACACTGTAGTACATAGTATATGAGTGAGTTGCACTGAAAAACTTAGAATTTAAGAAACGCACAGTGTAGTACATAGTATATGAGTGAGTTGCACTGAAAAACTTAGAATATAAGAAACGCACAGTGTAGTACATAGTATATGAGTGAATTGCACTGAAAAACTTAGAATTTACTGAAAAACCCGCATTAGACGAAATGCACAGTGTAGTACATTGTATATGAGTGAGTTGCACTGAAAAACTTAGAATTTACTGAAAAACCCGCATTAGACGAAATGCACAGTGTAGTACATTGTATATGAGTGAGTTGCACTGAAAAACTTAGAATTTACTGAAAAACCCGCATTAGACGAAATGCACAGTGTAGTACATTGTATATGAGTGAGTTGCACTGAAAAACTTAGAATTTACTGAAAAACCCGCATTAGACGAAATGCACAGTGTAGTACATAGTATATTAGTGAGTTGCATGAAAAACTTAGAATTTAAGAAACGCACAGTGTAGTACATAGTGTATGAGTGAGTTGCACTCAAAAACTTAGAATATAAGAAACGCACATATAGTACATAGTATATGAATGAGTTGCACTGAAAAACTTAGAATTTACTGAAAAACCCGCATTACACGAAATGCACAGTGTAGTACATAGTATATGAGTGAGTTGCACTGAAAAACTTAGAATATAAGAAACGCACAGTGTAGTACATAGTATATGAGTGAGTTGCACTGAAAAACTTAGAATATAAGAAACGCACATATAGTACATAGTATATGAATGAGTTGCACTGATAACTTAGAATTTACTGAAAAACCCGCATTACACCAAATGCACAGTGTAGTACATAGTATATGAGTGAGTTGCACTGAAAAACTTAGAATATAAGAAACGCACAGTGTAGTACATAGTATATGAGTGAGTTGCACTGAAAAACTTAGAATATAAGAAACGCACAGTGTAGTACATAGTATATGAGTGAGTTGCACTGAAAAAGTTAGAATATAAGAAACGCACAGTGTAGTACATAGTATATGAGTGAGTTGCACTGAAAAACTTAGAATATAAGAAACTCACACTGTAGTACATAGTATATGAGTGAGTTGCACTGAAAAACTTAGAATTTAAGAAACGCACAGTGTAGTACATAGTATATGAGTGAGTTGCACTGAAAAACTTAGAATATAAGAAACGCACAGTGTAGTACATAGTATATGAGTGAGTTGCACTGAAAAACTTAGAATATAAGAAACGCACAGTGTAGTACATAGTATATGAGTGAGTTGCACTGAAAAACTTAGAATATAAGAAACGCACAGTGTAGTACATAGTATATGAGTGAGTTGCACTGAAAAACTTAGAATTTACTGAAAAACCCGCATTAGACGAAATGCACAGTGTAGTACATTGTATATGAGTGAGTTGCACTGAAAAACTTAGAATTTACTGAAAAACCCGCATTAGACGATATGCACAGTGTAGTACATTGTATATGAGTGAGTTGCACTGAAAAACTTAGAATTTACTGAAAAACCCGCATTAGACGAAATGCACAGTGTAGTACATTGTATATGAGTGAGTTGCACTGAAAAACTTAGAATTTACTGAAAAACCCGCATTAGACGAAATGCACAGTGTAGTACATAGTATATGAGTGAGTTGCATGAAAAACTTAGAATTTAAGAAACGCACAGTGTAGTACATAGTATATGAGTGAGTTGCACTCAAAAACTTAGAATATAAGAAACGCACAGTGTAGTACATAGTATATGAGTGAGTTGCACTGAAAAACTTAGAATTTAAGAAACGCACAGTGTAGTACATAGTATATGAGTGAGTTGCACTGAAAAACTTAGAATATAAGAAACGCACAGTGTAGTACATAGTATATGATTGAGTTGCACTGAAAAACTTAGAATATAAGAAACGCACAGTGTAGTACATAGTATATGAGTGAGTTGCACTGAAAAACTTAGAATATAAGAAACGCACATATAGTACATAGTATATGAATGAGTTGCACTTATAACTTAGAATTTACTGAAAAACCCGCATTACACGAAATGCACAGTGTAGTACATAGTATATGAGTGAGTTGCACTGGAAAACTTAGAATATAAGAAACGCACAGTGTAGTACATAGTATATGAGTGAGTTGCACTGAAAAACTTAGAATATAAGAAACGCACAGTGTAGTACATAGTATATGAGTGAGTTGCACTGAAAAACTTAGAATATAAGAAACGCACAGTGTAGTACATAGTATATGAGTGAGTTGCACTGAAAAACTTAGAATATAAGAAACGCACACTGTAGTACATAGTATATGAGTGAGTTGCACTGAAAAACTTAGAATTTAAGAAACGCACAGTGTAGTACATAGTATATGAGTGAGTTGCACTGAAAAACTTAGAATATAAGAAACGCACAGTGTAGTACATAGTATATGAGTGAATTGCACTGAAAAACTTAGAATTTACTGAAAAACCCGCATTAGACGAAATGCACAGTGTAGTACATTGTATATGAGTGAGTTGCACTGAAAAACTTAGAATATAAGAAACGCACAGTGTAGTACATAGTATATGAGTGAGTTGCACTGAAAAACTTAGAATATAAGAAACGCACAGTGTAGTACATAGTATATGAGTGAGTTGCACTGAAAAACTTAGAATTTACTGAAAAACCCGCATTAGACGAAATGCACAGTGTAGTACATTGTATATGAGTGAGTTGCACTGAAAAACTTAGAATTTACTGAAAAACCCGCATTAGACGATATGCACAGTGTAGTACATTGTATATGAGTGAGTTGCACTGAAAAACTTAGAATTTACTGAAAAACCCGCATTAGACGAAATGCACAGTGTAGTACATTGTATATGAGTGAGTTGCACTGAAAAACTTAGAATTTACTGAAAAACCCGCATTAGACGAAATGCACAGTGTAGTACATAGTATATGAGTGAGTTGCATGAAAAACTTAGAATTTAAGAAACGCACAGTGTAGTACATAGTATATGAGTGAGTTGCACTCAAAAACTTAGAATATAAGAAACGCACAGTGTAGTACATAGTATATGAGTGAGTTGCACTGAAAAACTTAGAATTTAAGAAACGCACAGTGTAGTACATAGTATATGAGTGAGTTGCACTGAAAAACTTAGAATATAAGAAACGCACAGTGTAGTACATAGTATATGAGTGAGTTGCACTGAAAAACTTAGAATATAAGAAACGCACAGTGTAGTACATAGTATATGAGTGAGTTGCACTGAAAAACTTAGAATATAAGAAACGCACATATAGTACATAGTATATGAATGAGTTGCACTTATAACTTAGAATTTACTGAAAAAACCCGCATTACACGAAATGCACAGTGTAGTACATAGTATATGAGTGAGTTGCACTGAAAAACTTAGAATATAAGAAACGCACAGTGTAGTACATAGTATATGAGTGAGTTGCACTGAAAAACTTAGAATATAAGAAACGCACAGTGTAGTACATAGTATATGAGTGAGTTGCACTGAAAAACTTAGAATATAAGAAACGCACAGTGTAGTACATAGTATATGAGTGAGTTGCACTGAAAAACTTAGAATATAAGAAACGCACACTGTAGTACATAGTATATGAGTGAGTTGCACTGAAAAACTTAGAATTTAAGAAACGCACAGTGTAGTACATAGTATATGAGTGAGTTGCACTGAAAAACTTAGAATATAAGAAACGCACAGTGTAGTACATAGTATATGAGTGAATTGCACTGAAAAACTTAGAATTTACTGAAAAACCCGCATTAGACGAAATGCACAGTGTAGTACATTGTATATGAGTGAGTTGCACTGAAAAACTTAGAATTTACTGAAAAACCCGCATTAGACGAAATGCACAGTGTAGTACATTGTATATGAGTGAGTTGCACTGAAAAACTTAGAATTTACTGAAAAACCCGCATTAGACGAAATGCACAGTGTAGTACATTGTATATGAGTGAGTTGCACTGAAAAACTTAGAATTTACTGAAAAACCCGCATTAGACGAAATGCACAGTGTAGTACATAGTATATTAGTGAGTTGCATGAAAAACTTAGAATTTAAGAAACGCACAGTGTAGTACATAGTGTATGAGTGAGTTGCACTCAAAAACTTAGAATATAAGAAACGCACATATAGTACATAGTATATGAATGAGTTGCACTGAAAAACTTAGAATTTACTGAAAAACCCGCATTACACGAAATGCACAGTGTAGTACATAGTATATGAGTGAGTTGCACTGAAAAACTTAGAATTTAAGAAACGCACAGTGTAGTACATAGTATATGAGTGAGTTGCACTGAAAAACTTAGAATATAAGAAACGCACAGTGTAGTACATATTATATGAGTGAGTTGCACTGAAAAACTTAGAATATAAGAAACGCACAGTGTAGTACATAGTATATGAGTGAGTTGCACTGAAAAACTTAGAATATAAGAAACGCACAGTGTAGTACATAGTATATGAGTGAGTTGCACTGAAAAACTTAGAATATAAGAAACGCACATATAGTACATAGTATATGAATGAGTTGCACTGATAACTTAGAATTTACTGAAAAACCCGCATTACACCAAATGCACAGTGTAGTACATAGTATATGAGTGAGTTGCACTGAAAAACTTAGAATATAAGAAACGCACAGTGTAGTACATAGTATATGAGTGAGTTGCACTGAAAAACTTAGAATATAAGAAACGCACAGTGTAGTACATAGTATATGAGTGAGTTGCACTGAAAAAGTTAGAATATAAGAAACGCACAGTGTAGTACATAGTATATGAGTGAGTTGCACTGAAAAACTTAGAATATAAGAAACGCACACTGTAGTACATAGTATATGAGTGAGTTGCACTGAAAAACTTAGAATTTAAGAAACGCACAGTGTAGTACATAGTATATGAGTGAGTTGCACTGAAAAACTTAGAATATAAGAAACGCACAGTGTAGTACATAGTATATGAGTGAATTGCACTGAAAAACTTAGAATTTACTGAAAAACCCGCATTAGACGAAATGCACAGTGTAGTACATTGTATATGAGTGAGTTGCACTGAAAAACTTAGAATTTACTGAAAAACCCGCATTAGACGAAATGCACAGTGTAGTACATTGTATATGAGTGAGTTGCACTGAAAAACTTAGAATTTACTGAAAAACCCGCATTAGAAGAAATGCACAGTGTAGTACATTGTATATGAGTGAGTTGCACTGAAAAACTTAGAATTTACTGAAAAACCCGCATTAGACGAAATGCACAGTGTAGTACATAGTATATGAGTGAGTTGCATGAAAAACTTAGAATTTAAGAAACGCACAGTGTAGTACATAGTATATGAGTGAGTTGCACTCAAAAACTTAGAATATAAGAAACGCACATATAGTACATAGTATATGAATGAGTTGCACTGAAAAACTTAGAATTTACTGAAAAACCCGCATTACACGAAATGCACAGTGTAGTACATAGTATATGAGTGAGTTGCACTGAAAAACTTAGAATATAAGAAACGCACAGTGTAGTACATAGTATATGAGTGAGTTGCACTGAAAAACTTAGAATTTAAGAAACGCACAGTGTAGTACATAGTATATGAGTGAGTTGCACTGAAAAACTTAGAATATAAGAAACGCACAGTGTAGTACATATTATATGAGTGAGTTGCACTGAAAAACTTAGAATATAAGAAACGCACAGTGTAGTACATAGTATATGAGTGAGTTGCACTGAAAAACTTAGAATATAAGAAACGCACATATAGTACATAGTATATGAATGAGTTGCACTGAAAAACTTAGAATTTACTGAAAAACCCGCAATACACGAAATGCACAGTGTAGTACATAGTATATGAGTGAGTTGCACTGAAAAACTTAGAATATAAGAAACGCACAGTGTAGTACATAGTATATGAGTGAGTTGCACTGAAAAACTTAGAATATAAGAAACGCACAGTGTAGTACATAGTATATGAGTGAGTTGCACTGAAAAACTTAGAATTTAAGAAACGCACAGTGTAGTACATAGTATATGAGTGAGTTGCACTGAAAAACTTAGAATATAAGAAACGCACAGTTTAGTACATTGTATATGAGTGAGTTGCACTGAAAAACTTAGAATATACGAAACGCACAGTGTAGTACATAGTATATGAGTGAGTTGCACTGAAAAACTTAGAATATAAGAAACGCACAGTGTAGTACATAGTATATGAGTGAGTTGCCCTGAAAAACTTAGAATATAAGAAACGCACAGTGTAGTACATAGTATATGAGTGAGTTGCACTGAAAAACTTAGAATTTACTGAAAAACCCGCATTACACGAAATGCACAGTGTAGTACATAGTATATGAGTGATTTGCACTGAAAAACTTAGAATATAAGAAACGCACAGTGTAGTACATAGTATATGAGTGAGTTGCACTGAAAAACTTAGAATATAAGAAACGCACAGTGTAGTACATAGTATATGAGTGAGTTGCACTGAAAAACTTAGAATATAAGAAACGCACAGTGTAGTACATATTATATGAGTGAGTTGCACTGAAAAACTTAGAATATAAGAAACGCACAGTGTAGTACATAGTATATGAGTGAGTTGCACTGAAAAACTTAGAATATAAGAAACGCACAGTGTAGTACATAGTATATGAGTGAGTTGCACTGAAAAACTTAGAATATAAGAAACGCACATATAGTACATAGTATATGAATGAGTTGCACTGATAACTTAGAATTTACTGAAAAACCCGCATTACACCAAATGCACAGTGTAGTACATAGTATATGAGTGAGTTGCACTGAAAAACTTAGAATATAAGAAACGCACAGTGTAGTACATAGTATATGAGTGAGTTGCAATGAAAAACTTAGAATATAAGAAACGCACAGTGTAGTACATAGTATATGAGTGAGTTGCACTGAAAAAGTTAGAATATAAGAAACGCACAGTGTAGTACATAGTATATGAGTGAGTTGCACTGAAAAACTTAGAATATAAGAAACGCACACTGTAGTACATAGTATATGAGTGAGTTGCACTGAAAAACTTAGAATTTAAGAAACGCACAGTGTAGTACATAGTATATGAGTGAGTTGCACTGAAAAACTTAGAATATAAGAAACGCACAGTGTAGTACATAGTATATGAGTGAATTGCACTGAAAAACTTAGAATTTACTGAAAAACCCGCATTAGACGAAATGCACAGTGTAGTACATTGTATATGAGTGAGTTGCACTGAAAAACTTAGAATTTACTGAAAAACCCGCATTAGACGAAATGCACAGTGTAGTACATTGTATATGAGTGAGTTGCACTGAAAAACTTAGAATTTACTGAAAAACCCGCATTAGAAGAAATGCACAGTGTAGTACATTGTATATGAGTGAGTTGCACTGAAAAACTTAGAATTTACTGAAAAACCCGCATTAGACGAAATGCACAGTGTAGTACATAGTATATGAGTGAGTTGCATGAAAAACTTAGAATTTAAGAAACGCACAGTGTAGTACATAGTATATGAGTGAGTTGCACTCAAAAACTTAGAATATAAGAAACGCACATATAGTACATAGTATATGAATGAGTTGCACTGAAAAACTTAGAATTTACTGAAAAACCCGCAATACACGAAATGCACAGTGTAGTACATAGTATATGAGTGAGTTGCACTGAAAAACTTAGAATATAAGAAACGCACAGTGTAGTACATAGTATATGAGTGAGTTGCACTGAAAAACTTAGAATATAAGAAACGCACAGTGTAATACATAGTATATGAGTGAGTTGCACTGAAAAACTTAGAATTTAAGAAACGCACAGTGTAGTACATAGTATATGAGTGAGTTGCACTGAAAAACTTAGAATATAAGAAACGCACAGTTTAGTACATTGTATATGAGTGAGTTGCACTGAAAAACTTAGAATATACGAAACGCACAGTGTAGTACATAGTATATGAGTGAGTTGCACTGAAAAACTTAGAATATAAGAAACGCACAGTGTAGTACATAGTATATGAGTGAGTTGCCCTGAAAAACTTAGAATATAAGAAACGCACAGTGTAGTACATAGTATATGAGTGAGTTGCACTGAAAAACTTAGAATTTACTGAAAAACCCGCATTACACGAAATGCACAGTGTAGTACATAGTATATGAGTGATTTGCACTGAAAAACTTAGAATATAAGAAACGCACAGTGTAGTACATAGTATATGAGTGAGTTGCACTGAAAAACTTAGAATATAAGAAACGCACAGTGTAGTACATAGTATATGAGTGAGTTGCACTGAAAAACTTAGAATATAAGAAACGCACAGTGTAGTACATAGTATATGAGTGAGTTGCACTGAAAAACTTAGAATATAAGAAACGCACAGTGTAGTACATAGTATATGAGTGAGTTGCACTGAAAAACTTAGAATTTACTGAAAAACCCGCATTACACGAAATGCACAGTGTAGTACATAGTATATGAGTGAGTTGCACTGAAAAACTTAGAATATAAGAAACGCACAGTGTAGTACATAGTATATGAGTGAGTTGCACTGAAAAACTTAGAATATAAGAAACGCACAGTGTAGTACATAGTATATGAGTGAGTTGCATTGAAAAACTTAGAATATAAGAAACGCACAGTGTAGTACATAGTATATGAGTGAGTTGCACTGAAAAACTTAGAATATAAGAAACGCACACTGTAGTACATAGTATATGAGTGAGTTGCACTGAAAAACTTAGAATTTAAGAAACGCACAGTGTAGTACATAGTATATGAGTGAGTTGCACTGAAAAACTTAGAATATAAGAAACGCACAGTGTAGTACATAGTATATGAGTGAATTGCACTGAAAAACTTAGAATTTACTGAAAAACCCGCATTAGATGAAATGCACAGTGTAGTACATTGTATATGAGTGAGTTGCACTGAAAAACTTAGAATTTACTGAAAAACCCGCATTAGACGAAATGCACAGTGTAGTACATTGTATATGAGTGAGTTGCACTGAAAAACTTAGAATTTACTGAAAAACCCGCATTAGACGAAATGCACAGTGTAGTACATTGTATATGAGTGAGTTGCACTGAAAAACTTAGAATTTACTGAAAAACCCGCATTAGACGATATGCACAGTGTAGTACATTGTATATGAGTGAGTTGCACTGAAAAACTTAGAATTTACTGAAAAACCCGCATTAGACGAAATGCACAGTGTAGTACATTGTATATGAGTGAGTTGCACTGAAAAACTTAGAATTTACTGAAAAACCCGCATTAGACGAAATGCACAGTGTAATACATAGTATATGAGTGAGTTGCATGAAAAACTTAGAATTTAAGAAACGCACAGTGTAGTACATAGTATATGAGTGAGTTGCACTCAAAAACTTAGAATATAAGAAACGCACAGTGTAGTACATAGTATATGAGTGAGTTGCACTGAAAAACTTAGAATTTAAGAAACGCACAGTGTAGTACATAGTATATGAGTGAGTTGCACTGAAAAACTTAGAATATAAGAAACGCACAGTGTAGTACATAGTATATGAGTGAGTTGCACTGAAAAACTTAGAATATAAGAAACGCACAGTGTAGTACATAGTATATGAGTGAGTTGCACTGAAAAACTTAGAATATAAGAAACGCACATATAGTACATAGTATATGAATGAGTTGCACTGAAAAACTTAGAATTTACTGAAAAACCCGCATTACACGAAATGCACAGTGTAGTACATAGTATATGAGTGAGTTGCACTGAAAAACTTAGAATATAAGAAACGCACAGTGTAGTACATAGTATATGAGTGAATTGCACTGAAAAACTTAGAATTTACTGAAAAACCCGCATTAGACGAAATGCACAGTGTAGTACATTGTATATGAGTGAGTTGCACTGAAAAACTTAGAATTTACTGAAAAACCCGCATTAGACGAAATGCACAGTGTAGTACATTGTATATGAGTGAGTTGCACTGAAAAACTTAGAATTTACTGAAAAACCCGCATTAGAAGAAATGCACAGTGTAGTACATTGTATATGAGTGAGTTGCACTGAAAAACTTAGAATTTACTGAAAAACCCGCATTAGACGAAATGCACAGTGTAGTACATAGTATATGAGTGAGTTGCATGAAAAACTTAGAATTTAAGAAACGCACAGTGTAGTACATAGTATATGAGTGAGTTGCACTCAAAAACTTAGAATATAAGAAACGCACATATAGTACATAGTATATGAATGAGTTGCACTGAAAAACTTAGAATTTACTGAAAAACCCGCATTACACGAAATGCACAGTGTAGTACATAGTATATGAGTGAGTTGCACTGAAAAACTTAGAATATAAGAAACGCACAGTGTAGTACATAGTATATGAGTGAGTTGCACTGAAAAACTTAGAATTTAAGAAACGCACAGTGTAGTACATAGTATATGAGTGAGTTGCACTGAAAAACTTAGAATATAAGAAACGCACAGTGTAGTACATATTATATGAGTGAGTTGCACTGAAAAACTTAGAATATAAGAAACGCACAGTGTAGTACATAGTATATGAGTGAGTTGCACTGAAAAACTTAGAATATAAGAAACGCACATATAGTACATAGTATATGAATGAGTTGCACTGAAAAACTTAGAATTTACTGAAAAACCCGCAATACACGAAATGCACAGTGTAGTACATAGTATATGAGTGAGTTGCACTGAAAAACTTAGAATATAAGAAACGCACAGTGTAGTACATAGTATATGAGTGAGTTGCACTGAAAAACTTAGAATATAAGAAACGCACAGTGTAGTACATAGTATATGAGTGAGTTGCACTGAAAAACTTAGAATTTAAGAAACGCACAGTGTAGTACATAGTATATGAGTGAGTTGCACTGAAAAACTTAGAATATAAGAAACGCACAGTTTAGTACATTGTATATGAGTGAGTTGCACTGAAAAACTTAGAATATACGAAACGCACAGTGTAGTACATAGTATATGAGTGAGTTGCACTGAAAAACTTAGAATATAAGAAACGCACAGTGTAGTACATAGTATATGAGTGAGTTGCCCTGAAAAACTTAGAATATAAGAAACGCACAGTGTAGTACATAGTATATGAGTGAGTTGCACTGAAAAACTTAGAATTTACTGAAAAACCCGCATTACACGAAATGCACAGTGTAGTACATAGTATATGAGTGATTTGCACTGAAAAACTTAGAATATAAGAAACGCACAGTGTAGTACATAGTATATGAGTGAGTTGCACTGAAAAACTTAGAATATAAGAAACGCACAGTGTAGTACATAGTATATGAGTGAGTTGCACTGAAAAAGTTAGAATATAAGAAACGCACAGTGTAGTACATAGTATATGAGTGAGTTGCACTGAAAAACTTAGAATATAAGAAACGCACACTGTAGTACATAGTATATGAGTGAGTTGCACTGAAAAACTTAGAATTTAAGAAACGCACAGTGTAGTACATAGTATATGAGTGAGTTGCACTGAAAAACTTAGAATATAAGAAACGCACAGTGTAGTACATAGTATATGAGTGAATTGCACTGAAAAACTTAGAATTTACTGAAAAACCCGCATTAGACGAAATGCACAGTGTAGTACATTGTATATGAGTGAGTTGCACTGAAAAACTTAGAATTTACTGAAAAACCCGCATTAGACGAAATGCACAGTGTAGTACATTGTATATGAGTGAGTTGCACTGAAAAACTTAGAATTTACTGAAAAACCCGCATTAGAAGAAATGCACAGTGTAGTACATTGTATATGAGTGAGTTGCACTGAAAAACTTAGAATTTACTGAAAAACCCGCATTAGACGAAATGCACAGTGTAGTACATAGTATATGAGTGAGTTGCATGAAAAACTTAGAATTTAAGAAACGCACACATAGTATATGAGTGAGTTGCACTCAAAAACTTAGAATATAAGAAACGCACATATAGTACATAGTATATGAATGAGTTGCACTGAAAAACTTAGAATTTACTGAAAAACCCGCATTACACGAAATGCACAGTGTAGTACATAGTATATGAGTGAGTTGCACTGAAAAACTTAGAATATAAGAAACGCACAGTGTAGTACATAGTATATGAGTGAGTTGCACTGAAAAACTTAGAATTTAAGAAACGCACAGTGTAGTACATAGTATATGAGTGAGTTGCACTGAAAAACTTAGAATATAAGAAACGCACAGTGTAGTACATCTTATATGAGTGAGTTGCACTGAAAAACTTAGAATATAAGAAACGCACAGTGTAGTACATAGTATATGAGTGAGTTGCACTGAAAAACTTAGAATATAAGAAACGCACATATAGTACATAGTATATGAATGAGTTGCACTGAAAAACTTAGAATTTACTGAAAAACCCGCAATACACGAAATGCACAGTGTAGTACATAGTATATGAGTGAGTTGCACTGAAAAACTTAGAATATAAGAAACGCACAGTGTAGTACATAGTATATGAGTGAGTTGCACTGAAAAACTTAGAATATAAGAAACGCACAGTGTAGTACATAGTATATGAGTGAGTTGCACTGAAAAACTTAGAATTTAAGAAACGCACAGTGTAGTACATAGTATATGAGTGAGTTGCACTGAAAAACTTAGAATATAAGAAACGCACAGTTTAGTACATTGTATATGAGTGAGTTGCACTGAAAAACTTAGAATATACGAAACGCACAGTGTAGTACATAGTATATGAGTGAGTTGCACTGAAAAACTTAGAATATAAGAAACGCACAGTGTAGTACATAGTATATGAGTGAGTTGCCCTGAAAAACTTAGAATATAAGAAACGCACAGTGTAGTACATAGTATATGAGTGAGTTGCACTGAAAAACTTAGAATTTACTGAAAAACCCGCATTACACGAAATGCACAGTGTAGTACATAGTATATGAGTGATTTGCACTGAAAAACTTAGAATATAAGAAACGCACAGTGTAGTACATAGTATATGAGTGAGTTGCACTGAAAAACTTAGAATATAAGAAACGCACAGTGTAGTACATAGTATATGAGTGAGTTGCACTGAAAAACTTAGAATATAAGAAACGCACAGTGTAGTACATAGTATATGAGTGAGTTGCACTGAAAAACTTAGAATATAAGAAACGCACAGTGTAGTACATAGTATATGAGTGAGTTGCACTGAAAAACTTAGAATTTACTGAAAAACCCGCATTACACGAAATGCACAGTGTAGTACATAGTATATGAGTGAGTTGCACTGAAAAACTTAGAATATAAGAAACGCACAGTGTAGTACATAGTATATGAGTGAGTTGCACTGAAAAACTTAGAATATAAGAAACGCACAGTGTAGTACATAGTATATGAGTGAGTTGCATTGAAAAACTTAGAATATAAGAAACGCACAGTGTAGTACATAGTATATGAGTGAGTTGCACTGAAAAACTTAGAATATAAGAAACGCACACTGTAGTACATAGTATATGAGTGAGTTGCACTGAAAAACTTAGAATTTAAGAAACGCACAGTGTAGTACATAGTATATGAGTGAGTTGCACTGAAAAACTTAGAATATAAGAAACGCACAGTGTAGTACATAGTATATGAGTGAATTGCACTGAAAAACTTAGAATTTACTGAAAAACCCGCATTAGATGAAATGCACAGTGTAGTACATTGTATATGAGTGAGTTGCACTGAAAAACTTAGAATTTACTGAAAAACCCGCATTAGACGAAATGCACAGTGTAGTACATTGTATATGAGTGAGTTGCACTGAAAAACTTAGAATTTACTGAAAAACCCGCATTAGACGAAATGCACAGTGTAGTACATTGTATATGAGTGAGTTGCACTGAAAAACTTAGAATTTACTGAAAAACCCGCATTAGACGATATGCACAGTGTAGTACATTGTATATGAGTGAGTTGCACTGAAAAACTTAGAATTTACTGAAAAACCCGCATTAGACGAAATGCACAGTGTAGTACATTGTATATGAGTGAGTTGCACTGAAAAACTTAGAATTTACTGAAAAACCCGCATTAGACGAAATGCACAGTGTAATACATAGTATATGAGTGAGTTGCATGAAAAACTTAGAATTTAAGAAACGCACAGTGTAGTACATAGTATATGAGTGAGTTGCACTGAAAAACTTAGAATATAAGAAACGCACAGTGTAGTACATAGTATATGAGTGAGTTGCACTGAAAAACTTAGAATTTAAGAAACGCACAGTGTAGTACATAGTATATGAGTGAGTTGCACTGAAAAACTTAGAATATAAGAAACGCACAGTGTAGTACATAGTATATGAGTGAGTTGCACTGAAAAACTTAGAATATAAGAAACGCACAGTGTAGTACATAGTATATGAGTGAGTTGCACTGAAAAACTTAGAATATAAGAAACGCACATATAGTACATAGTATATGAATGAGTTGCACTGAAAAACTTAGAATTTACTGAAAAACCCGCATTACACGAAATGCACAGTGTAGTACATAGTATATGAGTGAGTTGCACTGAAAAACTTAGAATATAAGAAACGCACAGTGTAGTACATAGTATATGAGTGAATTGCACTGAAAAACTTAGAATTTACTGAAAAACCCGCATTAGACGAAATGCACAGTGTAGTACATTGTATATGAGTGAGTTGCACTGAAAAACTTAGAATTTACTGAAAAACCCGCATTAGACGAAATGCACAGTGTAGTACATTGTATATGAGTGAGTTGCACTGAAAAACTTAGAATTTACTGAAAAACCCGCATTAGACGAAATGCACAGTGTAGTACATTGTATATGAGTGAGTTGCACTGAAAAATTTAGAATTTACTGAAAAACCCGCATTAGACGAAATGCACAGCGTAGTACATTGTATATGAGTGAGTTGCACTGAAAAACTTAGAATTTACTGAAAAACCCGCATTAGACGAAATGCACAGTGTAGTACATTGTATATGAGTGAGTTGCACTGAAAAACTTAGAATTTACTGAAAAACCCGCATTAGACGAAATGCACAGTGTAGTACATAGTATATGAGTGAGTTGCACTGAAAAACTTAGAATTTAAGAAACGCACAGTGTAGTACATAGTATATGAGTGAGTTGCACTGAAAAACTTAGAATATAAGAAACGCACAGTTTAGTACATTGTATATGAGTGAGTTGCACTGAAAAACTTAGAATATACGAAACGCACAGTGTAGTACATAGTATATGAGTGAGTTGCACTGAAAAACTTAGAATATAAGAAACGCACAGTGTAGTACATAGTATATGAGTGAGTTGCCCTGAAAAACTTAGAATATAAGAAACGCACAGTGTAGTACATAGTATATGAGTGAGTTGCACTGAAAAACTTAGAATTTACTGAAAAACCCGCATTACACGAAATGCACAGTGTAGTACATAGTATATGAGTGATTTGCACTGAAAAACTTAGAATATAAGAAACGCACAGTGTAGTACATAGTATATGAGTGAGTTGCACTGAAAAACTTAGAATATAAGAAACGCACAGTGTAGTACATAGTATATGAGTGAGTTGCACTGAAAAACTTAGAATATAAGAAACGCACAGTGTAGTACATAGTATATGAGTGAGTTGCACTGAAAAACTTAGAATATAAGAAAAGCACAGTGTAGTACATAGTATATGAGTGAGTTGCACTCAAAAACTTAGAATATGAGAAACGCACAGTGTAGTACATAGTATATGAGTGAGTTGCACTGAAAAACTTAGAATTTACTGAAAAACCCGCATTACACGAAATGCACAGTGTAGTACATAGTATATGAGTGAGTTGCACTGAAAAACTTAGAATATAAGAAACGCACAGTGTAGTACATAGTATATGAGTGAGTTGCACTGAAAAACTTAGAATATAAGAAACGCACAGTGTAGTACATAGTATATGAGTGAGTTGCACTGAAAAACTTAGAATATAAGAAACGCACAGTGTAGTACATAGTATATGAGTGAGTTGCACTGAAAAACTTAGAATATAAGAAACGCACACTGTAGTACATAGTATATGAGTGAGTTGCACTGAAAAACTTAGAATTTAAGAAACGCACAGTGTAGTACATAGTATATGAGTGAGTTGCACTGAAAAACTTAGAATATAAGAAACGCACAGTGTAGTACATAGTATATGAGTGAATTGCACTGAAAAACTTAGAATTTACTGAAAAACCCGCATTAGACGAAATGCACAGTGTAGTACATTGTATATGAGTGAGTTGCACTGAAAAACTTAGAATTTACTGAAAAACCCGCATTAGACGAAATGCACAGTGTAGTACATTGTATATGAGTGAGTTGCACTGAAAAACTTAGAATTTACTGAAAAACCCGCATTAGACGAAATGCACAGTGTAGTACATTGTATATGAGTGAGTTGCACTGAAAAACTTAGAATTTACTGAAAAACCCGCATTAGACGAAATGCACAGTGTAGTACATAGTATATGAGTGAGTTGCATGAAAAACTTAGAATTTAAGAAACGCACAGTGTAGTACATAGTATATGAGTGAGTTGCACTCAAAAACTTAGAATATAAGAAACGCACAGTGTAGTACATAGTATATGAGTGAGTTGCACTGAAAAACTTAGAATTTAAGAAACGCACAGTGTAGTACATAGTATATGAGTGAGTTGCACTGAAAAACTTAGAATATAAGAAACGCACAGTGTAGTACATAGTATATGAGTGAGTTGCACTGAAAAACTTAGAATATAAGAAACGCACAGTGTAGTACATAGTATATGAGTGAGTTGCACTGAAAAACTTAGAATATAAGAAACGCACATATAGTACATAGTATATGAATGAGTTGCACTGAAAAACTTAGAATTTACTGAAAAACCCGCAATACACGAAATGCACAGTGTAGTACATAGTATATGAGTGAGTTGCACTGAAAAACTTAGAATATAAGAAACGCACAGTGTAGTACATAGTATATGAGTGAGTTGCACTGAAAAACTTAGAATATAAGAAACGCACAGTGTAGTACATAGTATATGAGTGAGTTGCACTGAAAAACTTAGAATATAAGAAACGCACAGTGTAGTACATAGTATATGAGTGAGTTGCACTGAAAAACTTAGAATATAAGAAACGCACAGTGTAGTACATAGTATATGAGTGAGTTGCACTGAAAAACTTAGAATATAAGAAACGCACACTGTAGTACATAGTATATGAGTGAGTTGCACTGAAAAACTTAGAATTTAAGAAACGCACAGTGTAGTACATAGTATATGAGTGAGTTGCACTGAAAAACTTAGAATATAAGAAACGCACAGTGTAGTACATAGTATATGAGTGAATTGCACTGAAAAACTTAGAATTTACTGAAAAACCCGCATTAGACGAAATGCACAGTGTAGTACATTGTATATGAGTGAGTTGCACTGAAAAACTTAGAATTTACTGAAAAACCCGCATTAGACGAAATGCACAGTGTAGTACATTGTATATGAGTGAGTTGCACTGAAAAACTTAGAATTTACTGAAAAACCCGCATTAGACGAAATGCACAGTGTAGTACATTGTATATGAGTGAGTTGCACTGAAAAACTTAGAATTTACTGAAAAACCCGCATTAGACGATATGCACAGTGTAGTACATTGTATATGAGTGAGTTGCACTGAAAAACTTAGAATTTACTGAAAAACCCGCATTAGACGAAATGCACAGTGTAGTATATTGTATATGAGTGAGTTGCACTGAAAAACTTAGAATTTACTGAAAAACCCGCATTAGACGAAATGCACAGTGTAGTACATAGTATATGAGTGAGTTGCATGAAAAACTTAGAATTTAAGAAACGCACAGTGTAGTACATAGTATATGAGTGAGTTGCACTCAAAAACTTAGAATATAAGAAACACACAGTGTAGTACATAGTATATGAGTGAGTTGCACTGAAAAACTTAGAATTTAAGAAACGCACAGTGTAGTACATAGTATATGAGTGAGTTGCACTGAAAAACTTAGAATATAAGAAACGCACAGTGTAGTACATAGTATATGAGTGAGTTGCACTGAAAAACTTAGAATATAAGAAACGCACAGTGTAGTACATAGTATATGAGTGAGTTGCACTGAAAAACTTAGAATATAAGAAACGCACATATAGTACATAGTATATGAATGAGTTGCACTGAAAAACTTAGAATTTACTGAAAAACCCGCATTACACGAAATGCACAGTGTAGTACATAGTATATGAGTGAGTTGCACTGAAAAACTTAGAATATAAGAAACGCACAGTGTAGTACATAGTATATGAGTGAGTTGCACTGAAAAACTTAGAATATAAGAAACGCACAGTGTAGTACATAGTATATGAGTGAGTTGCACTGAAAAACTTAGAATATAAGAAACGCACAGTGTAGTACATAGTATATGAGTGAGTTGCACTGAAAAACTTAGAATATAAGAAACGCACACTGTAGTACATAGTATATGAGTGAGTTGCACTGAAAAACTTAGAATTTAAGAAACGCACAGTGTAGTACATAGTGTATGAGTGAGTTGCACTGAAAAACTTAGAATATAAGAAACGCACAGTGTAGTACATAGTATATGAGTGAATTGCACTGAAAAACTTAGAATTTACTGAAAAACCCGCATTAGACGAAATGCACAGTGTAGTACATTGTATATGAGTGAGTTGCACTGAAAAACTTAGAATTTACTGAAAAACCCGCATTAGACGAAATGCACAGTGTAGTACATTGTATATGAGTGAGTTGCACTGAAAAACTTAGAATTTACTGAAAAACCCGCATTAGACGAAATGCACAGTGTAGTACATTGTATATGAGTGAGTTGCACTGAAAAACTTAGAATTTAAGAAACGCACAGTGTAGTACATAGTATATGAGTGAGTTGCACTGAAAAACTTAGAATATAAGAAACGCACAGTGTAGTACATAGTATATGAGTGAGTTGCACTGAAAAACTTAGAATATAAGAAACGCACAGTGTAGTACATAGTATATGAGTGAGTTGCACAGAAAAACTTAGAATATAAGAAACGCACATATAGTACATAGTATATGAATGAGTTGCACTGAAAAACTTAGAATTTACTGAAAAACCCGCAATACACGAAATGCACAGTGTAGTACATAGTATATGAGTGAGTTGCACTGAAAAACTTAGAATATAAGAAACGCACAGTGTAGTACATAGTATATGAGTGAGTTGCACTGAAAAACTTAGAATATAAGAAACGCACAGTGTAGTACATAGTATATGAGTGAGTTGCACTGAAAAACTTAGAATTTACTGAAAAACCCGCATTACACGAAATGCACAGTGTAGTACATAGTATATGAGTGAGTTGCACTGAAAAACTTAGAATATAAGAAACGCACAGTGTAGTACATAGTATATGAGTGAGTTGCACTGAAAAACTTAGAATATAAGAAACGCACAGTGTAGTACATAGTATATGAGTGAGTTGCACTGAAAAACTTAGAATATAAGAAACGCACAGTGTAGTACATAGTATATGAGTGAGTTGCACTGAAAAACTTAGAATATAAGAAACGCACACTGTAGTACATAGTATATGAGTGAGTTGCACTGAAAAACTTAGAATTTAAGAAACGCACAGTGTAGTACATAGTATATGAGTGAGTTGCACTGAAAAACTTAGAATATAAGAAACGCACAGTGTAGTACATAGTATATGAGTGAATTGCACTGAAAAACTTAGAATTTACTGAAAAACCCGCATTAGACGAAATGCACAGTGTAGTACATTGTATATGAGTGAGTTGCACTGAAAAACTTAGAATTTACTGAAAAACCCGCATTAGACGAAATGCACAGTGTAGTACATTGTATATGAGTGAGTTGCACTGAAAAACTTAGAATTTACTGAAAAACCCGCATTAGACGAAATGCACAGTGTAGTACATTGTATATGAGTGAGTTGCACTGAAAAACTTAGAATTTACTGAAAAACCCGCATTAGACGATATGCACAGTGTAGTACATTGTATATGAGTGAGTTGCACTGAAAAACTTAGAATTTACTGAAAAACCCGCATTAGACGAAATGCACAGTGTAGTACATTGTATATGAGTGAGTTGCACTGAAAAACTTAGAATTTACTGAAAAACCCGCAATAGACGAAATGCACAGTGTAGTACATAGTATATGAGTGAGTTGCATGAAAAACTTAGAATTTAAGAAACGCACAGTGTAGTACATAGTATATGAGTGAGTTGCACTCAAAAACTTAGAATATAAGAAACACACAGTGTAGTACATAGTATATGAGTGAGTTGCACTGAAAAACTTAGAATTTAAGAAACGCACAGTGTAGTACATAGTATATGAGTGAGTTGCACTGAAAAACTTAGAATATAAGAAACGCACAGTGTAGTACATAGTATATGAGTGAGTTGCACTGAAAAACTTAGAATATAAGAAACGCACAGTGTAGTACATAGTATATGAGTGAGTTGCACTGAAAAACTTAGAATATAAGAAACGCACATATAGTACATAGTATATGAATGAGTTGCACTGAAAAACTTAGAATTTACTGAAAAACCCGCATTACACGAAATGCACAGTGTAGTACATAGTATATGAGTGAGTTGCACTGAAAAACTTAGAATATAAGAAACGCACAGTGTAGTACATAGTATATGAGTGAGTTGCACTGAAAAACTTAGAATATAAGAAACGCACAGTGTAGTACATAGTATATGAGTGAGTTGCACTGAAAAACTTAGAATATAAGAAACGCACAGTGTAGTACATAGTATATGAGTGAGTTGCACTGAAAAACTTAGAATATAAGAAACGCACACTGTAGTACATAGTATATGAGTGAGTTGCACTGAAAAACTTAGAATTTAAGAAACGCACAGTGTAGTACATAGTGTATGAGTGAGTTGCACTGAAAAACTTAGAATATAAGAAACGCACAGTGTAGTACATAGTATATGAGTGAATTGCACTGAAAAACTTAGAATTTACTGAAAAACCCGCATTAGACGAAATGCACAGTGTAGTACATTGTATATGAGTGAGTTGCACTGAAAAACTTAGAATTTACTGAAAAACCCGCATTAGACGAAATGCACAGTGTAGTACATTGTATATGAGTGAGTTGCACTGAAAAACTTAGAATTTACTGAAAAACCCGCATTAGACGAAATGCACAGTGTAGTACATTGTATATGAGTGAGTTGCACTGAAAAACTTAGAATTTACTGAAAAACCCGCATTAGACGAAATGCACAGCGTAGTACATTGTATATGAGTGAGTTGCACTGAAAAACTTAGAATTTACTGAAAAACCCGCATTAGACGAAATGCACAGTGTAGTACATTGTATATGAGTGAGTTGCACTGAAAAACTTAGAATTTACTGAAAAACCCGCATTAGACGAAATGCACAGTGTAGTACATTGTATATGAGTGAGTTGCACTGAAAAACTTAGAATTTACTGAAAAACCCGCATTAGACGAAATGCACAGTGTAGTACATAGTATATGAGTGAGTTGCACTGAAAAACTTAGAATTTAAGAAACGCACAGTGTAGTACATAGTATATGAGTGAGTTGCACTGAAAAACTTAGAATATAAGAAACGCACAGTTTAGTACATTGTATATGAGTGAGTTGCACTGAAAAACTTAGAATATACGAAACGCACAGTGTAGTACATAGTATATGAGTGAGTTGCACTGAAAAACTTAGAATATAAGAAACGCACAGTGTAGTACATAGTATATGAGTGATTTGCCCTGAAAAACTTAGAATATAAGAAACGCACAGTGTAGTACATAGTATATGAGTGAGTTGCACTGAAAAACTTAGAATTTACTGAAAAACCCGCATTACACGAAATGCACAGTGTAGTACATAGTATATGAGTGAGTTGCACTGAAAAACTTAGAATATAAGAAACGCACAGTGTAGTACATAGTATATGAGTGAGTTGCACTGAAAAACTTAGAATATAAGAAACGCACAGTGTAGTACATAGTATATGAGTGAGTTGCACTGAAAAACTTAGAATATAAGAAACGCACAGTGTAGTACATAGTATATGAGTGAGTTGCACTCAAAAACTTAGAATATGAGAAACGCACAGTGTAGTACATAGTATATGAGTGAGTTGCACTGAAAAACTTAGAATTTACTGAAAAACCCGAATTACACGAAATGCACAGTGTAGTACATAGTATATGAGTGAGTTGCACTGAAAAACTTAGAATATAAGAAACGCACAGTGTAGTACATAGTATATGAGTGAGTTGCACTGAAAAACTTAGAATATAAGAAACGCACAGTGTAGTACATAGTATATGAGTGAGTTGCACTGAAAAACTTAGAATATAAGAAACGCACAGTGTAGTACATAGTATATGAGTGAGTTGCACTGAAAAACTTAGAATATAAGAAACGCACACTGTAGTACATAGTATATGAGTGAGTTGCACTGAAAAACTTAGAATTTAAGAAACGCACAGTGTAGTACATAGTATATGAGTGAGTTGCACTGAAAAACTTAGAATATAAGAAACGCACAGTGTAGTACATAGTATATGAGTGAATTGCACTGAAAAACTTAGAATTTACTGAAAAACCCGCATTAGACGAAATGCACAGTGTAGTACATTGTATATGAGTGAGTTGCACTGAAAAACTTAGAATTTACTGAAAAACCCGCATTAGACGAAATGCACAGTGTAGTACATTGTATATGAGTGAGTTGCACTGAAAAACTTAGAATTTACTGAAAAACCCGCATTAGACGAAATGCACAGTGTAGTACATTGTATATGAGTGAGTTGCACTGAAAAACTTAGAATTTACTGAAAAACCCGCATTAGACGAAATGCACAGTGTAGTACATAGTATATGAGTGAGTTGCATGAAAAACTTAGAATTTAAGAAACGCACAGTGTAGTACATAGTATATGAGTGAGTTGCACTCAAAAACTTAGAATATAAGAAACGCACAGTGTAGTACATAGTATATGAGTGAGTTGCACTGAAAAACTTAGAATTTAAGAAACGCACAGTGTAGTACATAGTATATGAGTGAGTTGCACTGAAAAACTTAGAATATAAGAAACGCACAGTGTAGTACATAGTATATGAGTGAGTTGCACTGAAAAACTTAGAATATAAGAAACGCACAGTGTAGTACATAGTATATGAGTGAGTTGCACTGAAAAACTTAGAATATAAGAAACGCACATATAGTACATAGTATATGAATGAGTTGCACTGAAAAACTTAGAATTTACTGAAAAACCCGCAATACACGAAATGCACAGTGTAGTACATAGTATATGAGTGAGTTGCACTGAAAAACTTAGAATATAAGAAACGCACAGTGTAGTACATAGTATATGAGTGAGTTGCACTGAAAAACTTAGAATATAAGAAACGCACAGTGTAGTACATAGTATATGAGTGAGTTGCACTGAAAAACTTAGAATATAAGAAACGCACAGTGTAGTACATAGTATATGAGTGAGTTGCACTGAAAAACTTAGAATATAAGAAACGCACAGTGTAGTACATAGTATATGAGTGAGTTGCACTGAAAAACTTAGAATTTACTGAAAAACCCGCATTACACGTAATGCACAGTGTAGTACATAGTATATGAGTGATTTGCACTGAAAAACTTAGAATATAAGAAACGCACAGTGTAGTACATAGTATATGAGTGAGTTGCACTGAAAAACTTAGAATATAAGAAACGCACAGTGTAGTACATAGTATATGAGTGAGTTGCACTGAAAAACTTAGAATATAAGAAACGCACAGTGTAGTACATAGTATATGAGTGAGTTGCACTGAAAAACTTAGAATATAAGAAACGCACAGTGTAGTACATAGTATATGAGTGAGTTGCACTGAAAAACTTAGAATATAAGAAACGCACAGTGTAGTACATAGTATATGAGTGAGTTGCACTGAAAAACTTAGAATATAAGAAACGCACAGTGTAGTACATAGTATATGAGTGAGTTGCACTGAAAAACTTAGAATTTACTGAAAAACCCGCATTACACGAAATGCACAGTGTAGTACATAGTATATGAGTGAGTTGCACTGAAAAACTTAGAATATAAGAAACGCACAGTGTAGTACATAGTATATGAGTGAGTTGCACTGAAAAACTTAGAATATAAGAAACGCACAGTGTAGTACATAGTATATGAGTGAGTTGCACTGAAAAACTTAGAATATAAGAAACGCACAGTGTAGTACATAGTATATGAGTGAGTTGCACTGAAAAACTTAGAATATAAGAAACGCACAGTGTAGTACATAGTATATGAGTGAGTTGCACTGAAAAACTTAGAATATAAGAAACGCACAGTGTAGTACATAGTATATGAGTGAGTTGCACTGAAAAACTTAGAATATAAGAAACGCACAGTGTAGTACATAGTATATGAGTGAGTTGCACTGAAAAACTTAGAATATAAGAAACGCACACTGTAGTACATAGTATATGAGTGAGTTGCACTGAAAAACTTAGAATTTAAGAAACGCACAGTGTAGTACATAGTATATGAGTGAGTTGCACTGAAAAACTTAGAATATAAGAAACGCACAGTGTAGTACATAGTATATGAGTGAATTGCACTGAAAAACTTAGAATTTACTGAAAAACCCGCATTAGACGAAATGCACAGTGTAGTACATTGTATATGAGTGAGTTGCACTGAAAAACTTAGAATTTACTGAAAAACCCGCATTAGACGATATGCACAGTGTAGTACATTGTATATGAGTGAGTTGCACTGAAAAACTTAGAATTTACTGAAAAACCCGCATTAGACGAAATGCACAGTGTAGTACATTGTATATGAGTGAGTTGCACTGAAAAACTTAGAATTTACTGAAAAACCCGCATTAGACGAAATGCACAGTGTAGTACATAGTATATGAGTGAGTTGCATGAAAAACTTAGAATTTAAGAAACGCACAGTGTAGTACATAGTATATGAGTGAGTTGCACTCAAAAACTTAGAATATAAGAAACGCACAGTGTAGTACATAGTATATGAGTGAGTTGCACTGAAAAACTTAGAATATAAGAAACGCACATATAGTACATAGTATATGAATGAGTTGCACTGAAAAACTTAGAATTTACTGAAAAACCCGCATTACACGAAATGCACAGTGTAGTACATAGTATATGAGTGAGTTGCACTGAAAAACTTAGAATATAAGAAACGCACAGTGTAGTACATAGTATATGAGTGAGTTGCACTGAAAAACTTAGAATATAAGAAACGCATAGTGTAGTACATTGTATATGAGTGAGTTGCACTGAAAAACTTAGAATAAAAGAAACGCACACTGTAGTACATAGTATATGAGTGAGTTGCACTGAAAAACTTAGAATTTAAGAAACGCACAGTGTAGTACATAGTATATGAGTGAGTTGCACTGAAAAACTTAGAATATAAGAAACGCACAGTGTAGTACATAGTATATGAGTGAATTGCACTGAAAAACTTAGAATTTACTGAAAAACCCGCATTAGACGAAATGCACAGTGTAGTACATTGTATATGAGTGAGTTGCACTGAAAAACTTAGAATTTACTGAAAAACCCGCATTAGACGAAATGCACAGTGTAGTACATTGTATATGAGTGAGTTGCACTGAAAAACTTAGAATTTACTGAAAAACCCGCATTAGACGAAATGCACAGTGTAGTACATTGTATATGAGTGAGTTGCACTGAAAAACTTAGAATTTACTGAAAAACCCGCATTAGACGAAATGCACAGTGTAGTACATAGTATATGAGTGAGTTGCATGAAAAACTTAGAATTTAAGAAACGCACAGTGTAGTACATAGTATATGAGTGAGTTGCATTCAAAAACTAGAATATAAGAAACGCACAGTGTAGTACATAGTATATGAGTGAGTTGCACTGAAAAACTTAGAATTTAAGAAACGCACAGTGTTGTACATAGTGTATGAGTGAGTTGCACTGAAAAACTTAGAATATAAGAAACGCACAGTGTAGTACATAGTATATGAGTGAGTTGCACTGAAAAACTTAGAATATAAGAAACGCACAGTGTAGTACATAGTATATGAGTGAGTTGCACTGAAAAACTTAGAATATAAGAAACGCACATATAGTACATAGTATATGAATGAGTTGCACTGAAAAACTTAGAATTTACTAAAAAACACGCATTACACGAAATGCACAGTGTAGTACATAGTATATGAGTGAGTTGCACTGAAAAACTTAGAATATAAGAAACGCACAGTGTAGTACATAGTATATGAGTGAGTTGCACTGAAAAACTTAGAATTTAAGAAACGCACAGTGTAGTACATAGTATATGAGTGAGTTGCACTGAAAAACTTAGAATATAAGAAACGCACAGTGTAGTACATATTATATGAGTGAGTTGCACTGAAAAACTTAGAATATAAGAAACGCACAGTGTAGTACATAGTATATGAGTGAGTTGCACTGAAAAACTTAGAATATAAGAAACGCACATATAGTACATAGTATATGAATGAGTTGCACTGAAAAACTTAGAATTTACTGAAAAACCCGCAATACACGAAATGCACAGTGTAGTACATAGTATATGAGTGAGTTGCACTGAAAAACTTAGAATATAAGAAACGCACAGTGTAGTACATAGTATATGAGTGAGTTGCACTGAAAAACTTAGAATATAAGAAACGCACAGTGTAGTACATAGTATATGAGTGAGTTGCACTGAAAAACTTAGAATTTACTGAAAAACCCGCATTAGACGAAATGCACAGTGTAGTACATAGTATATGAGTGAGTTGCATGAAAAACTTAGAATTTAAGAAACGCACAGTGTAGTACATAGTATATGAGTGAGTTGCACTCAAAAACTTAGAATATAAGAAACGCACAGTGTAGTACATAGTATATGAGTGAGTTGCACTGAAAAACTTAGAATATAAGAAACGCACATATAGTACATAGTATATGAATGAGTTGCACTGAAAAACTTAGAATTTACTGAAAAACCCGCATTACACGAAATGCACAGTGTAGTACATAGTATATGAGTGAGTTGCACTGAAAAACTTAGAATATAAGAAACGCACAGTGTAGTACATAGTATATGAGTGAGTTGCACTGAAAAACTTAGAATATAAGAAACGCACAGTGTAGTACATAGTATATGAGTGAGTTGCACTGAAAAACTTAGAATATAAGAAACGCACAGTGTAGTACATAGTATATGAGTGAGTTGCACTGAAAAACTTAGAATATAAGAAACGCACACTGTAGTACATAGTATATGAGTGAGTTGCACTGAAAAACTTAGAATTTAAGAAACGCACAGTGTAGTACATAGTATATGAGTGAGTTGCACTGAAAAACTTAGAATATAAGAAACGCACAGTGTAGTACATAGTATATGAGTGAATTGCACTGAAAAACTTAGAATTTACTGAAAAACCCGCATTAGACGAAACGCACAGTGTAGTACATAGTATATGAGTGAGTTGCACTGAAAAACTTAGAATTTACTGAAAAACCGGCATTAGACGAAATGCACAGTGTAGTACATAGTATATGAGTGAGTTGCATGAAAAACTTAGAATTTAAGAAACGCACAGTGTAGTACATAGTATATGAGTGAGTTGCACTCAAAAACTTAGAATATAAGAAACGCACAGTGTAGTACATAGTATATGAGTGAGTTGCACTGAAAAACTTAGAATATAAGAAACGCACATATAGTACATAGTATATGAATGAGTTGCACTGAAAAACTTAGAATTTACTGAAAAACCCGCATTACACGAAATGCACAGTGTAGTACATAGTATATGAGTGAGTTGCACTGAAAAACTTAGAATATAAGAAACGCACAGTGTAGTACATAGTATATGAGTGAGTTGCACTGAAAAACTTAGAATATAAGAAACGCACAGTGTAGTACATAGTATATGAGTGAGTTGCACTGAAAAACTTAGAATATAAGAAACGCACAGTGTAGTACATAGTATATGAGTGAGTTGCACTGAAAAACTTAGAATATAAGAAACGCACACTGTAGTACATAGTATATGAGTGAGTTGCACTGAAAAACTTAGAATTTAAGAAACGCACAGTGTAGTACATAGTATATGAGTGAGTTGCACTGAAAAACTTAGAATATAAGAAACGCACAGTGTAGTACATAGTATATGAGTGAATTGCACTGAAAAACTTAGAATTTACTGAAAAACCCGCATTAGACGAAATGCACAGTGTAGTACATTGTATATGAGTGAGTTGCACTGAAAAACTTAGAATTTACTGAAAAACCCGCAATAGACGAAATGCACAGTGTAGTACATTGTATATGAGTGAGTTGCACTGAAAAACTTAGAATTTACTGAAAAACCCGCATTAGACGAAATGCACAGTGTAGTACATTGTATATGAGTGAGTTGCACTGAAAAACTTAGAATTTACTGAAAAACCCGCATTAGACGAAATGCACAGTGTAGTACATAGTATATGAGTGAGTTGCATGAAAAACTTAGAATTTAAGAAACGCACAGTGTAGTACATAGTATATGAGTGAGTTGCACTCAAAAACTTAGAATATAAGAAACACACAGTGTAGTACATAGTATATGAGTGAGTTGCACTGAAAAACTTAGAATTTAAGAAACGCACAGTGTAGTACATAGTATATGAGTGAGTTGCACTGAAAAACTTAGAATATAAGAAACGCACAGTGTAGTACATAGTATATGAGTGAGTTGCACTGAAAAACTTAGAATATAAGAAACGCACAGTGTAGTACATAGTATATGAGTGAGTTGCACTGAAAAACTTAGAATTTAAGAAAAGCACAGTGTAGTACATAGTATATGAGTGAGTTGCACTGAAAAACTTAGAATATAAGAAACGCACAGTGTAGTACATATTATATGAGTGAGTTGCAATGAAAAATTTAGAATATAAGAAACGCACAGTGTAGTACATAGTATATGAGTGAGTTGCACTGAAAAACTTAGAATATAAGAAACGCACATATAGTACATAGTATATGAATGAGTTGCACTGAAAAACTTAGAATTTACTGAAAAACCCGCAATACACGAAATGCACAGTGTAGTACATAGTATATGAGTGAGTTGCACTGAAAAACTTAGAATATAAGAAACGCACAGTGTAGTACATAGTATATGAGTGAGTTGCACTGAAAAACTTAGAATATAAGAAACGCACAGTGTAGTACATAGTATATGAGTGAGTTGCACTGAAAAACTTAGAATTTACTGAAAAACCCGCATTACACGAAATGCACAGTGTAGTACATAGTATATGAGTGATTTGCACTGAAAAACTAGAATATAAGAAACGCACAGTGTAGTACATAGTATATGAGTGAGTTGCACTGAAAAACTTAGAATTTACTGAAAAACCCGCATTAGACGAAATGCACAGTGTAGTACATTGTATATGAGTTAGTTGCACTGAAAAACTTAGAATTTACTGAAAAACCCGCATTAGACGAAATGCACAGTGTAGTACATAGTATATGAGTGAGTTGCACTGAAAAACTTAGAATTTACTGAAAAACCCGCATCAGACGAAATGCACAGTGTAGTACATAGTATATGAGTGAGTTGCACTGAAAAACTTAGAATTTACTGAAAAACCCGCATTAGACGAAATGCACAGTGTAGTACATTGTATATGAGTGAGTTGCACTGAAAAACTTAGAATTAACTGAAAAACCCGCATTAGACGAAATGCACAGTGTAGTACACTGTATATGAGTGAGTTGCACTGAAAAACTTAGAATTTACTGAAAAACCCGCATTAGACGAAATGCACAGTGTAGTACATAGTATATGAGTGAGTTGCACTGAAAAACTTAGAATTTACTGAAAAACCCGCATTAGACGAAATGCTCAGTGTAGTACATAGTATATGAGTGAGTTGCACTGAAAAACTTAGAATTTACTGAAAAACCCGCATTAGACGAAATGCAGAGTGTAGTACATTGTATATGAGTGAGTTGCACTGAAAAACTTAGAATTTACTGAAAAACCCGCATTAGACAAAATGCAGTGTAGTACATAGTATATGAGTGAGTTGCACTGAAAAACTTAGAATTTACTGAAAAACCCGCATTAGACGAAATGCACAGTGTAGTACATTGTATATGAGTGAGTTGCACTGAAAAACTTAGAATTTACTGAAAAACCCGCATTAGACGAAATGCACAGTGTAGTACATAGTATATGTGTGAGTTGCACTGAAAAACTTAGAATTTACTGAAAAACCCGCATCAGACGAAATGCACAGTGTAGTACATTGTATATGAGTGAATTGCACTGAAAAACTTAGAATTTACTGAAAAACCCGCATTAGACGAAATGAACAGTGTAGTACATAGTATATGAGTGAGTTGCACTGAAAAACTTAGAATTTACTGAAAAACCCGCATTAGACGAAATGCACAGTGTAGTACATAGTATATGAGTGAGTTGCACTGAAAAACTTAGAATTTACTGAAAAACCCGCATTAGACGAAATGCACAGTGTAGTACATTGTATATGAGTGAGTTGCACTGAAAAACTTAGAATTAACTGAAAAACCCGCATTAGACGAAATGCACAGTGTAGTACATTGTATATGAGTGAGTTGCACTGAAAAACTTAGAATTTACTGAAAAACCCGCATTAGACGAAATGCACAGTGTAGTACATTGTATATGAGTGAGTTGCACTGAAACACTTAGAATTTACTGAAAAACCCGCATTAGACGAAATGCACAGTGTAGTACATAGTATATGAGTGAGTTGCATGAAAAACTTAGAATTTAAGAAACGCACAGTGTAGTACATAGTATATGAGTGAGTTGCACTCAAAAACTTAGAATATAAGAAACGCACAGTGTAGTACATAGTATATGAGTGAGTTGCAATGAAAAACTTAGAATTTAAGAAACGCACAGTGTAGTACATAGTATATGAGTGAGTTGCACTGAAAAACTTAGAATATAAGAAACGCACAGTGTAGTACATAGTATATGAGTGAGTTGCACTGAAAAACTTAGAATATAAGAAACGCACAGTGTAGTACATAGTATATGAGTGAGTTGCACTGAAAAACTTAGAATATAAGAAACGCACATATAGTACATAGTATATGAATGAGTTGCACTGAAAAACTTAGAATTTACTGAAAAACCCGCAATACACGAAATGCACAGTGTAGTACATAGTATATGAGTGAGTTGCACTGAAAAACTTAGAATATAAGAAACGCACAGTGTAGTACATAGTATATGAGTGAGTTGCACTGAAAAACTTAGAATATAAGAAACGCACAGTGTAGTACATAGTATATGAGTGAGTTGCACTGAAAAACTTAGAATATAAGAAACGCACAGTGTAGTACATAGTATATGAGTGAGTTGCACTGAAAAACTTAGAATATAAGAAACGCACAGTGTAGTACATAGTATATGAGTGAGTTGCACTGAAAAACTTAGAATATAAGAAACGCACAGTGTAGTACATAGTATATGAGTGAGTTGCACTGAAAAACTTAGAATATAAGAAACGCACAGTGTAGTACATAGTATATGAGTGAGTTGCACTGAAAAACTTAGAATATAAGAAACGCACAGTGTAGTACATAGTATATGAGTGAGTTGCACTGAAAAACTTAGAATATAAGAAACGCACAGTGTAGTACATAGTATATGAGTGAGTTGCACTGAAAAACTTAGAATTTACTGAAAAAACCCGCATTACACATAATGCACAGTGTAGTACATAGTATATGAGTGAGTTGCACTGAAAAACTTAGAATATAAGAAACGCACAGTGTAGTACATAGTATATGAGTGAGTTGCACTGAAAAACTTAGAATATAAGAAACGCACAGTGTAGTACATAGTATATGAGTGAGTTGCACTGAAAAACTTAGAAAATAAGAAACACACAGTGTAGTACATAGTATATGAGTGAGTTGCACTGAAAAACTTAGAATATAAGAAACGCACAGTATAGTACATAGTATATGAGTGAGTTGCACTGAAAAACTTAGAATATTAGAAACACACAGTGTAGTACATAGTATATGAGTGAGTTGCACTGAAAAACTTAGAATATAAGAAACACACAGTGTAGTACATAGTATATGAGTGAGTTGCACTGAAAAACTTAGAATATAAGAAACGCACAGTGTAGTACATAGTATATGAGTGAGTTGCACTGAAAAACTTAGAATATAAGAAACGCACAGTGTAGTACATAGTATATGAGTGAGTTGCACTGAAAAACTTAGAATATAAGAAACGCACAGTGTAGTACATAGTATATGAGTGAGTTGCACTGAAAAACTTAGAATATAAGAAACGCACAGTGTAGTACATAGTATATGAGTGAGTTGCACTGAAAAACTTAGAATATAAGAAACGCACAGTGTAGTACATAGTATATGAGTGAGTTGCACTGAAAAACTTAGAATATAAGAAACGCACAGTGTAGTACATAGTATATGAGTGAGTTGCACTGAAAAACTTAGAATTTACTGAAAAACCCGCATTACACGAAATGCACAGTGTAGTACATAGTATATGAGTGAGTTGCACTGAAAAACTTAGAATATAAGAAACGCACAGTGTAGTACATAGTATATGAGTGAGTTGCACTGAAAAACTTAGAATATAAGAAACGCACAGTGTAGTACATAGTATATGAGTGAGTTGCACTGAAAAACTTAGAATATAAGAAACGCACAGTATAGTACATAGTATATGAGTGAGTTGCACTGAAAAACTTAGAATATAAGAAACGCACAGTGTAGTACATAGTATATGAGTGAGTTGCACTGAAAAACTTAGAATATAAGAAACGCACAGTGTAGTACATAGTATATGAGTGAGTTGCACTGAAAAACTTAGAATATAAGAAACGCACAGTGTAGTACATAGTATATGAGTGAGTTGCACTGAAAAACTTAGAATATAAGAAACGCACAGTGTAGTACATAGTACATGAGTGAGTTGCACTGAAAAACTTAGAATTTAAGAAACGCATAGTGTAGTACATAGTATATGAGTGAGTTGCACTGAAAAACTTAGAATTTAAGAAACGCACAGTGTAGTACATAGTATATGAGTGAGTTGCACTGAAAAACTTAGAATATAAGAAACGCACAGTGTAGTACATAGTATATGAGTGAGTTGCACTGAAAAACTTAGAATATACGAAACGCACAGTGTAGTACATAGTATATGAGTGAGTTGCACTGAAAAACTTAGAATATAAGAAACGCACAGTGTAGTACAAAGTATATGAGTGAGTGGCCCTGAAAAACTTAGAATATAAGAAACGCACAGTGTAGTACATAGTATATGAGTGAGTTGCACTGTAAAACTTAGAATATAAGAAACGCACAGTGTAGTACATAGTATATGAGTGAGTTGCACTGAAAAACTTAGAATATAAGAAACGCACAGTGTAGTACATAGTATATGAGTGAGTTGCACTGAAAAACTTAGAATATAAGAAACGCACAGTGTAGTACATAGTATATGAGTGAGTTGCACTGAAAAACTTAGAATATAAGAAACGCACAGTGTAGTACATAGTATATGAGTGAGTTGCACTGAAAAACTTAGAATATAAGCAACGCACAGTGTAGTACATAGTATATGAGTGAGTTGCACTGAAAAACTTAGAATATAAGAAACGCACAGTGTAGTACATAGTATATGAGTGAGTTGCACTGAAAAACTTAGAATATAAGAAACGCACAGTGTAGTACATAGTATATGAGTGAGTTGCACTGAAAAACTTAGAATATAAGAAACGCACAGTGTAGTACATAGTATATGAGTGAGTTGCACTGAAAAACTTAGAATATAAGAAACGCACAGTGTAGTACATAGTATATGAGTGAGTTGCACTGAAAAACTTAGAATATAAGAAACGCACAGTGTAGTACATAGTATATGAGTGAGTTGCACTGAAAAACTTAAAATTTACTGAAAAACCCGCATTACACGAAATGCACAGTGTAGTACATAGTATATGAGTGAGTTGCACTGAAAAACTTAGAATATAAGAAACGCACAGTGTAGTACATAGTATATGAGTGAGTTGCACTGAAAAACTTAGAATATAAGAAACGCACAGTGTAGTACATAGTATATGAGTGAGTTGCACTGAAAAACTTAGAATATAAGAAACGCACAGTGTAGTACATAGTATATGAGTTAGTTGCACTGAAAAACTTAGAATATAAGAAACGCACAGTGTAGTACATAGTATATGAGTGAGTTGCACTGAAAAACTTAGAATATAAGAAACGCACAGTGTAGTACATAGTATATGAGTGAGTTGCACTGAAAAACTTAGAATATAAGAAACGCACACTGTAGTACATAGTATATGAGTGAGTTGCACTGAAAAACTTAGAATTTAAGAAACGCACAGTGTAGTACATAGTATATGAGTGAGTTGCACTGAAAAACTTAGAATATAAGAAACGCACAGTGTAGTACATAGTATATGAGTGAATTGCACTGAAAAACTTAGAATTTACTGAAAAACCCGCATTAGACGAAATGCACAGTGTAGTACATTGTATATGAGTGAGTTGCACTGAAAAACTTAGAATTTACTGAAAAACCCGCATTAGACGAAATGCACAGTGTAGTACATTGTATATGAGTGAGTTGCCCTGAAAAACTTAGAATTTACTGAAAAACCCGCATTAGATGAAATGCACAGTGTAGTACATTGTATATGAGTGAGTTGCACTGAAAAACTTAGAATTTACTGAAAAACCCGTATTAGACGAAATGCACGGTGTAGTACATAGTATATGAGTGAGTTGCATGAAAAACTTAGAATTTAAGAAACGCACAGTGTAGTACATAGTATATGAGTGAGTTGCACTGAAAAACTTAGAATATAAGAAACGCACAGTGTAGTACATAGTATATGAGTGAGTTGCACTGAAAAACTTAGAATATAAGAAACGCACAGTGTAGTACATAGTATATGAGTGAGTTGCACTGAAAAACTTAGAATATAAGAAACGCACAGTGTAGTACATAGTATATGAGTGAGTTGCACTGAAAAACTTAGAATATAAGAAACGCACAGTGTAGTACATAGTATATGAGTGAGTTGCACTGAAAAACTTAGAATATAAGAAACGCACAGTGTAGTACATAGTATATGAGTGAGTTGCACTGAAAAACTTAGAATTTACTGAAAAACCCGCATAACACGAAATGCACAGTGTAGTACATCGTATATGAGTGAGTTGCACTGAAAAACTTAGAATATAAGAAACGCACAGTGTAGTACATAGTATATGAGTGAGTTGCACTGAAAAACTTAGAATATAAGAAACGCACAGTGTAGTACATAGTATATGTGTGAGTTGCACTGAAAAACTTAGATTATAAGAAACGCACAGTGTAGTACATAGTATATGAGTGAGTTGCACTGAAAAACTTAGAATATAAGAAACGCACAGTGTAGTACATAGTATATGAGTGAGTTGCACTGAAAAACTTAGAATATAAGCAACGCACAGTGTAGTACATAGTATATGAGTGAGTTGCACTGAAAAACATAGAATATAAGAAACACACAGTGTAGTACATAGTATGTGAGTGAGTTGCACTGAAAAACTTAGAATATAAGAAACGCACAGTGTAGTACATAGTATGTGAGTGAGTTGCACTGAAAAACTTAGAATATAAGAAACGCACAGTGTAGTACATAGTATATGAGTGAGTTGCACTGAAAAACTTAGAATATAAGAAACGCACAGTGTAGTACATAGTATATGAGTGAGTTGCACTGAAAAACTTAGAATATAAGAAACGCACAGTGTAGTACATAGTATATGAGTGAGTTGCACTGAAAAACTTAGAATATAAGAAACGCACAGTGTAGTACATAGTATATGAGTGAGTTGCACTGAAAAACTTAGAATTTACTGAAAAACCCGCATTACACGAAATGCACAGTGTAGTACATAGTATATGAGTGAGTTGCACTGAAAAACTTAGAATATAAGAAACGCACAGTGTAGTACATAGTATATGAGTGAGTTGCACTGAAAAACTTAAAATATAAGAAACGCACAGTGTAGTACATAGTATATGAGTGAGTTGCAATGAAAAACTTAGAATATAAGAAACGCACAGTGTAGTACATAGTATATGAGTGAGTTGCACTGAAAAACTTAGAATATAAGAAACGCACAGTGTAGTACATAGTATATGAGTGAGTTGCACTGAAAAACTTAGAATATAAGAAACGCACAGTGTAGTACATAGTATATGAGTGAGTTGCACTGAAAAACTTAGAATATAAGAAACGCACACTGTAGTACATAGTATATGAGTGAGTTGCACTGAAAAACTTAGAATTTAAGAAACGCACAGTGTAGTACATAGTATATGAGTGAGTTGCACTGAAAAACTTAGAATATAAGAAACGCACAGTGTAGTACATAGTATATGAGTGAATTGCACTGAAAAACTTAGAATTTACTGAAAAACCCGCATTAGACGAAATGCACAGTGTAGTACATTGTATATGAGTGAGTTGCACTGAAAAACTTAGAATTTACTGAAAAACCCGCATTAGACGAAATGCACAGTGTAGTACATTGTATATGAGTGAGTTGCCCTGAAAAATTTAGAATTTACTGAAAAACCCGCATTAGATGAAATGCACAGTGTAGTACATTGTATATGAGTGAGTTGCACTGAAAAACTTAGAATTTACTGAAAAACCCGCATTACACGAAATGCACAGTGTAGTACATAGTATATGAGTGAGTTGCATGAAAAACTTAGAATTTAAGAAACGCACAGTGTAGTACATAGTATATGAGTGAGTTGCACTGAAAAACTTAGAATATAAGAAACGCACAGTGTAGTACATAGTATATTTGTGAGTTGCACTGAAAAACTTAGAATATAAGAAACGCACAGTGTAGTACATAGTATATGAGTGAGTTGCACAGAAAAACTTGGAATATAAGAAACGCACAGTGTAGTACATAGTATATGAGTGAGTTGCACTGAAAAACTTAGAATATAAGAAACGCACAGTGTAGTACATAGTATATGAGTGAGTTGCACTGAAAAACTTAGAATTTACTGAAAAACCCGCATTACACGAAATGCACAGTGTAGTACATCGTATATGAGTGAGTTGCACTGAAAAACTTAGAATATAAGAAACGCACAGTGTAGTATATAGTATATGAGTGAGTTGCACTGAAAAACTTAGAATATAAGAAACGCACAGTGTAGTACATAGTATATGAGTGAGTTGCACTGAAAAACTTAGAATATAAGAAACGCACAGTGTAGTACATAGTATATGAGTGAGTTGCACTGAAAAACTTAGAATATAAGAAACGCACAGTGTAGTACATAGTATATGAGTGAGTTGCACTGAAAAACTTAGAATATAAGCAACGCACAGTGTAGTACATAGTATATGAGTGAGTTGCACTGAAAAACTTAGAATATAAGAAACGCAAAGTGTAGTACATAGTATATGAGTGAGTTGCACTGAAAAACTTAGAATATAAGAAACGCACAGTGTAGTACATAGTATATGAGTGAGTTGCACTGAAAAACTTAGAATATAAGAAACGCACAGTGTAGTACATAGTATATGAGTGAGTTGCACTGAAAAACTTAGAATATAAGAAACGCACAGTGTAGTACATAGTATATGAGTGAGTTGCACTGAAAAACTTAGAATATAAGAAACGCACAGTGTAGTACATAGTATATGAGTGAGTTGCACTGAAAAACTTAGAATATAAGAAACGCACAGTGTAGTACATAGTATATGAGTGAGTTGCACTGAAAAACTTAGAATTTACTGAAAAACCCGCATTACACGAAATGCACAGTGTAGTACATAGTATATGAGTGAGTTGCACTGAAAAACTTAGAATATAAGAAACGCACAGTGTAGTACATAGTATATGAGTGAGTTGCACTGAAAAACTTAGAATATAAGAAACGCACAGTGTAGTACATAGTATATGAGTGAGTTGCACTGAAAAACTTAGAATATAAGAAACGCACAGTGTAGTACATAGTATATGAGTGAGTTGCACTGAAAAACTTAGAATATAAGAAACGCACAGTGTAGTACATAGTATATGAGTGAGTTGCACTGAAAAACTTAGAATATAAGAAACGCACAGTGTAGTACATAGTATATGAGTGAGTTGCACTGAAAAACTTAGAATATAAGAAATGCACACTGTAGTACATAGTATATGAGTGAGTTGCACTGAAAAACTTAGAATTTAAGAAACGCACAGTGTAGTACATAGTATATGAGTGAGTTGCACTGAAAAACTTAGAATATAAGAAACGCACAGTGTAGTACATAGTATATGAGTGAATTGCACTGAAAAACTTAGAATTTACTGAAAAACCCGAATTAGACGAAATGCACAGTGTAGTACATTGTATATGAGTGAGTTGCACTGAAAAACTTAGAATTTACTGAAAAACCCGCATTAGACGAAATGCACAGTGTAGTACATTGTATATGAGTGAGTTGCCCTGAAAAACTTAGAATTTACTGAAAAACCCGCATTAGACGAAATGCACAGTGTAGTACATTGTATATGAGTGAGTTGCACTGAAAAACTTAGAATTTACTGAAAAACCCGCATTAGACGAAATGCACAGTGTAGTACATAGTATATGAGTGAGTTGCATGAAAAACTTAGAATTTAAGAAACGCACAGTGTAGTACATAGTATATGAGTGAGTTGCACTGAAAAACTTAGAATATAAGAAACGCACAGTGTAGTACATAGTATATGAGTGAGTTGCACTGAAAAACTTAGAATATAAGAAACGCACAGTGTAGTACATAGTATATGAGTGAGTTGCACTCAAAAACTTAGAATATAAGAAACGCACAGTGTAGTACATAGTATATGAGTGAGTTGCACTGAAAAAATTAGAATTTAAGAAACGCACAGTGTAGTACATAGTATATGAGTGAGTTGCACTGAAAAACTTAGAATATAAGAAACGCACAGTGTAGTACATAGTATATGAGTGAGTTGCACTGAAAAACTTAGAATATAAGAAACGCACAGTGTAGTACATAGTATATGAGTGAGTTGCACTGAAAAACTTAGAATATAAGAAACGCACATATAGTACATAGTATATGAATGAGTTGCACTGAAAAACTTAGAATTTACTGAAAAACCCGCATTACACGAAATGCACAGTGTAGTACATAGTATATGAGTGAGTTGCACTGAAAAACTTAGAATAATAGAAACGCACAGTGTAGTACATAGTATATGAGTGAGTTGCACTGAAAAACTTAGAATTTAAGAAACGCACAGTGTAGTACATAGTATATGAGTGAGTTGCACTGAAAAACTTAGAATATAAGAAACGCACAGTGTAGTACATAGTATATGAGCGAGTTGCACTGAAAAACTTAGAATATAAGAAACGCACAGTGTAGTACATAGTATATGAGTGAGTTGCACTGAAAAACTTAGAATATAAGAAACGCACAGTGTAGTACCTAGTATATGAGTGAGTTGCACTGAAAAACTTAGAATATAAGATACGCACATATAGTACATAGTATATGAATGAGTTGCACTGAAAAACTTAGATTTACTGAAAAAATCGCATTACACGAAATGCACAGTGTAGTACATTGTATATGAGTGAGTTGCACTGAAAAACTTAGAATTTACTGAAAAACCCGCATTAGACGAAATGCACAGTGTAGTACATAGTATATGAGTGAGTTGCACTGAAAAACTTAGAATATAAGAAACGCACAGTGTAGTACATAGTATATGAGTGAGTTGCACTGAAAAACTTAGAATATAAGAAACGCACAGTGTAGTACATAGTATATGAGTGAGTTGCACTGAAAAACTTAGAATATAAGAAACGCACAGTGTAGTACATAGTATATGAGTGAGTTGCACTCAAAAACTTAGAATATAAGCAACGCACAGTGTAGTACATAGTATATGAGTGAGTTGCACTGAAAAAATTAGAATTTAAGAAACGCACAGTGTAGTACATAGTATATGAGTGAGTTGCACTGAAAAACTTAGAATATAAGAAACGCACAGTGTAGTACATAGTATATGAGTGAGTTGCACTGAAAAACTTAGAATATAAGAAACGCACAGTGTAGTACATAGTATATGAGTGAGTTGCACTGAAAAACTTAGAATATAAGAAACGCACAGTGTAGTACATAGTATATGAGTGAGTTGCACAGAAAAACTTAGAATATAAGAAACGCACAGTGTAGTACATAGTATATGAGTGAGTTGCACTGAAAAACTTAGAATATAAGAAACGCACAGTGTAGTACATAGTATATGAGTGAGTTGCACTGAAAAACTTAGAATTTACTGAAAAACCCGCATTACACGAAATGCACAGTGTAGTACATAGTATATGAGTGAGTTGCACTGAAAAACTTAGAATATAAGAAACGCACAGTGTAGTACATAGTATATGAGTGTGTTGCACTGAAAAACTTAGAATATAAGAAACGCACAGTGTAGTACATAGTATATGAGTGTGTTGCACTGAAAAACTTAGAATATAAGAAACGCACAGTGTAGTACATAGTATATGAGTGAGTTGCACTGAAAAACTTAGAATATAAGAAACGCACAGTGTAGTACATAGTATATGAGTGAGTTGCACTGAAAAACTTAGAATATAAGAAACGCACAGTGTAGTACATAGTATATGAGTGAGTTGCACTGAAAAACTTAGAATATAAGAAACGCACAGTGTAGTACATAGTATATGAGTGAGTTGCACTGAAAAACTTAGAATTTACTGAAAAACCCGCATTACACGAAATGCACAGTGTAGTACATAGTATATGAGTGAGTTGCACTGAAAAACTTAGAATATAAGAAACGCACAGTGTAGTACATAGTATATGAGTGAGTTGCACTGAAAAACTTAGAATATAAGAAACGCACAGTGTAGTACATAGTATATGAGTGAGTTGCAATGAAAAACTTAGAATATAAGAAACGCACAGTGTAGTACATAGTATATGAGTGAGTTGCACTGAAAAACTTAGAATATAAGAAACGCACAGTGTAGTACATAGTATATGAGTGAGTTGCACTGAAAAACTTAGAATATAAGAAACGCACAGTGTAGTACATAGTATATGAGTGAGTTGCACTGAAAAACTTAGAATATAAGAAACGCACACTGTAGTACATAGTATATGAGTGAGTTGCACTGAAAAACTTAGAATTTAAGAAACGCACAGTGTAGTACATAGTATATGAGTGAGTTGCACTGAAAAACTTAGAATATAAGAAACGCACAGTGTAGTACATAGTATATGAGTGAATTGCACTGAAAAACTTAGAATTTACTGAAAAACCCGCATTAGACGAAATGCACAGTGTAGTACATTGTATATGAGTGAGTTGCACTGAAAAACTTAGAATTTACTGAAAAACCCGCATTAGACGAAATGCACAGTGTAGTACATTGTATATGAGTGAGTTGCCCTGAAAAACTTAGAATTTACTGAAAAACCCGCATTAGATGAAATGCACAGTGTAGTACATTGTATATGAGTGAGTTGCACTGAAAAACTTAGAATTTACTGAAAAACCCGCATTACACGAAATGCACAGTGTAGTACATAGTATATGAGTGAGTTGCATGAAAAACTTAGAATTTAAGAAACGCACAGTGTAGTACATAGTATATGAGTGAGTTGCACTGAAAAACTTAGAATATAAGAAACGCACAGTGTAGTACATAGTATATGAGTGAGTTGCACTGAAAAACTTAGAATATAAGAAACGCACAGTGTAGTACATAGTATATGAGTGAGTTGCACTGAAAAACTTAGAATATAAGAAACGCACAGTGTAGTACATAGTATATGAGTGAGTTGCACTGAAAAACTTAGAATATAAGAAACGCACAGTGTAGTACATAGTATATGAGTGAGTTGCACTGAAAAACTTAGAATTTACTGAAAAACCCGCATTACACGAAATGCACAGTGTAGTACATCGTATATGAGTGAGTTGCACTGAAAAACTTAGAATATAAGAAACGCACAGTGTAGTACATAGTATATGAGTGAGTTGCACTGAAAAACTTAGAATATAAGAAACGCACAGTGTAGTACATAGTATATGAGTGAGTTGCACTGAAAAACTTAGAATATAAGAAACGCACAGTGTAGTACATAGTATATGAGTGAGTTGCACTGAAAAACTTAGAATATAAGAAACGCACAGTGTAGTACATAGTATATGAGTGAGTTGCACTGAAAAACTTAGAATATAAGCAACGCACAGTGTAGTACATAGTATATGAGTGAGTTGCACTGAAAAACTTAGAATATAAGAAACGCAAAGTGTAGTACATAGTATATGAGTGAGTTGCACTGAAAAACTTAGAATATAAGAAACGCACAGTGTAGTACATAGTATATGAGTGAGTTGCACTGAAAAACTTAGAATATAAGAAACGCACAGTGTAGTACATAGTATATGAGTGAGTTGCACTGAAAAACTTAGAATATAAGAAACGCACAGTATAGTACATAGTATATGAGTGAGTTGCACTGAAAAACTTAGAATATAAGAAATGCACAGTGTAGTACATAGTATATGAGTGAGTTGCACTGAAAAACTTAGAATATAAGAAACGCACAGTGTAGTACATAGTATATGAGTGAGTTGCACTGAAAAACTTAGAATTTACTGAAAAACCCGCATTACACGAAATGCACAGTGTAGTACATAGTATATGAGTGAGTTGCACTGAAAAACTTAGAATATAAGAAACGCACAGTGTAGTACATAGTATATGAGTGAGTTGCACTGAAAAACTTAGAATATAAGAAACGCACAGTGTAGTACATAGTATATGAGTGAGTTGCACTGAAAAACTTAGAATATAAGAAACGCACAGTGTAGTACATAGTATATGAGTGAGTTGCACTGAAAAACTTAGAATATAAGAAACGCACAGTGTAGTACATAGTATATGAGTGAGTTGCACTGAAAAACTTAGAATATAAGAAACGCACAGTGTAGTACATAGTATATGAGTGAGTTGCACTGAAAAACTTAGAATATAAGAAACGCACACTGTAGTACATAGTATATGAGTGAGTTGCACTGAAAAACTTAGAATTTAAGAAACGCACAGTGTAGTACATAGTATATGAGTGAGTTGCACTGAAAAACTTAGAATATAAGAAACGCACAGTGTAGTACATAGTATATGAGTGAATTGCACTGAAAAACTTAGAATTTACTGAAAAACCCGCATTAGACGAAATGCACAGTGTAGTACATTGTATATGAGTGAGTTGCACTGAAAAACTTAGAATTTACTGAAAAACCCGCATTAGACGAAATGCACAGTGTAGTACATTGTATATGAGTGAGTTGCCCTGAAAAACTTAGAATTTACTGAAAAACCCGCATTAGACGAAATGCACAGTGTAGTACATTGTATATGAGTGAGTTGCACTGAAAAACTTAGAATTTACTGAAAAACCCGCATTAGACGAAATGCACAGTGTAGTACATAGTATATGAGTGAGTTGCATGAAAAACTTAGAATTTAAGAAACGCACAGTGTAGTACATAGTATATGAGTGAGTTGCACTGAAAAACTTAGAATATAAGAAACGCACAGTGTAGTACATAGTATATGAGTGAGTTGCACTGAAAAACTTAGAATATAAGAAACGCACAGTGTAGTACATAGTATATGAGTGAGTTGCACTGAAAAAATTAGAATTTAAGAAACGCACAGTGTAGTACATAGTATATGAGTGAGTTGCACTGAAAAACTTAGAATATAAGAAACGCACAGTGTAGTACACAGTATATGAGTGAGTTGCACTGAAAAACTTAGAATATAAGAAACGCACAGTGTAGTACATAGTATATGAGTGAGTTGCACTGAAAAACTTAGAATATAAGAAACGCACATATAGTACATAGTATATGAATGAGTTGCACTGAAAAACTTAGAATTTACTGAAAAACCCGCATTACACGAAATGCACAGTGCAGTACATAGTATATGAGTGAGTTGCACTGAAAAACTTAGAATAATAGAAACGCACAGTGTAGTACATAGTATATGAGTGAGTTGCACTGAAAAACTTAGAATATAAGAAACGCACAGTGTAGTACATAGTATATGAGCGAGTTGCACTGAAAAACTTAGAATATAAGAAACGCACAGTGTAGTACATAGTATATGAGTGAGTTGCACTGAAAAACTTAGAATATAAGAAACGCACAGTGTAGTACCTAGTATATGAGTGAGTTGCACTGAAAAACTTAGAATATAAGAAACGCACATATAGTACATAGTATATGAATGAGTTGCACTGAAAAACTTAGATTTACTGAAAAAATCGCATTACACGAAATGCACAGTGTAGTACATCGTATATGAGTGAGTTGCACTGAAAAACTTAGAATATAAGAAACGCACAGTGTAGTACATAGTATATGAGTGAGTTGCACTGAAAAACTTAGAATATAAGAAACGCACAGTGTAGTACATAGTATATGAGTGAGTTGCACTGAAAAACTTAGAATATAAGAAACGCACAGTGTAGTACATAGTATATGAGTGAGTTGCACTGAAAAACTTAGAATATAAGAAACGCACAGTGTAGTACATAGTATATGAGTGAGTTGCACTGAAAAACTTAGAATATAAGCAACGCACAGTGTAGTACATAGTATATGAGTGAGTTGCACTGAAAAACTTAGAATATAAGAAACGCACAGTGTAGTACATAGTATATGAGTGAGTTGCACTGAAAAACTTAGAATATAAGAAACGCACAGTGTAGTACATAGTATATGAGTGAGTTGCACTGAAAAACTTAGAATATAAGAAACGCACAGTGTAGTACATAGTATATGAGTGAGTTGCACTGAAAAACTTAGAATATAAGAAACGCACAGTGTAGTACATAGTATATGAGTGAGTTGCACAGAAAAACTTAGAATATAAGAAACGCACAGTGTAGTACATAGTATATGAGTGAGTTGCACTGAAAAACTTAGAATATAAGAAACGCACAGTGTAGTACATAGTATATGAGTGAGTTGCACTGAAAAACTTAGAATTTACTGAAAAACCCGCATTACACGAAATGCACAGTGTAGTACATAGTATATGAGTGAGTTGCACTGAAAAACTTAGAATATAAGAAACGCACAGTGTAGTACATAGTATATGAGTGTGTTGCACTGAAAAACTTAGAATATAAGAAACGCACAGTGTAGTACATAGTATATGAGTGTGTTGCACTGAAAAACTTAGAATATAAGAAACGCACAGTGTAGTACATAGTATATGAGTGAGTTGCACTGAAAAACTTAGAATATAAGAAACGCACAGTGTAGTACATAGTATATGAGTGAGTTGCACTGAAAAACTTAGAATATAAGAAACGCACAGTGTAGTACATAGTATATGAGTGAGTTGCACTGAAAAACTTAGAATATAAGAAACACACAGTGTAGTACATAGTATATGAGTGAGTTGCACTGAAAAACTTAGAATTTAAGAAACGCACAGTGTAGTACATAGTATATGAGTGAGTTGCACTGAAAAACTTAGAATATAAGAAACGCACAGTGTAGTACATAGTATATGAGTGAATTGCACTGAAAAACTTAGAATTTACTGAAAAACCCGCATTAGACGAAATGCACAGTGTAGTACATTGTATATGAGTGAGTTGCACTGAAAAACTTAGAATTTACTGAAAAACCCGCATTAGACGAAATGCACAGTGTAGTACATTGTATATGAGTGAGTTGCACTGAAAAACTTAGAATTTACTGAAAAACCCGCATTAGACGAAATGCACAGTGTAGTACATTGTATATGAGTGAGTTGCACTGAAAAACTTAGAATTTACTGAAAAACCCGCATTAGACGAAATGCACAGTGTAGTACATAGTATATGAGTGAGTTGCATGAAAAACTTAGAATTTAAGAAACGCACAGTGTAGTACATAGTATATGAGTGAGTTGCACTGAAAAACTTAGAATATAAGAAACGCACAGTGTAGTACATAGTATATGAGTGAGTTGCACTGAAAAACTTAGAATATAAGAAACGCACAGTGTAGTACATAGTATATGAGTGAGTTGCACTCAAAAACTTAGAATATAAGAAACGCACAGTGTAGTACATAGTATATGAGTGAGTTGCACTGAAAAACTTAGAATTTAAGAAACGCACAGTGTAGTACATAGTATATGAGTGAGTTGCACTGAAAAACTTAGAATTTAAGAAACGCACAGTGTAGTACATAGTATATGAGTGAGTTGCACTGAAAAACTTAGAATATAAGAAACGCACAGTGTAGTACATAGTATATGAGTGAGTTGCAATGAAAAACTTAGAATATAAGAAACGCACAGTGTAGTACATAGTATATGAGTGAGTTGCACTGAAAAACTTAGAATATAAGAAACGCACATATAGTACATAGTATATGAATGAGTTGCACAGAAAAACTTAGAATTTACTGAAAAACCCGCAATACACGAAATGCACAGTGTAGTACATAGTATATGAGTGAGTTGCACTGAAAAACTTAGAATATAAGAAACGCACAGTGTAGTACATAGTATATGAGTGAGTTGCACTGAAAAACTTAGAATATAAGAAACGCACAGTGTAGTACATAGTATATGAGTGAGTTGCACTGAAAAACTTAGAATATAAGAAACGCACAGTGTAGTACATAGTATATGAGTGAGTTGCACTGAAAAACTTAGAATATAAGAAACGCACAGTGTAGTACATAGTATATGAATGAGTTGCACTGAAAAACTTAGAATATAAGAAACGCACAGTGTAGTACATAGTATATGAGTGAGTTGCACTGAAAAACTTAGAATATAAGAAACGCACAGTGTAGTACATAGTATATGAGTGAGTTGCACTGAAAAACTTAGAATATAAGAAACGCACAGTGTAGTACATAGTATATGAGTGAGTTGCACTGAAAAACTTAGAATATAAGAAACGCACAGTGTAGTACATAGTATATGAGTGAGTTGCACTGAAAAACTTAGAATTTACTGAAAAACCCGCATTACACGAAATGCACAGTGTAGTACATAGTATATGAGTGAGTTGCACTGAAAAACTTAGAATATAAGCAACGCACAGTGTAGTACATAGTATATGAGTGAGTTGCACTGAAAAACTTAGAATATAAGAAACGCACAGTGTTACATAGTATATGAGTGAGTTGCACTGAAAAACTTAGAATATAAGAAACGCACAGTGTAGTACATAGTATATGAGTGAGTTGCACTGAAAAACATAGAATATAAGAAACGCACAGTGTAGTACATAGTATATGAGTGAGTTGCACTGAAAAACTTAGAATATAAGAAACGCACAGTGTAGTACATAGTATATGAGTGAGTTGCACTGAAAAACTTAGAATATAAGAAACGCACAGTGTAATACATAGTATATGAGTGAGTTGCACTGAAAAACTTAGAATATAAGAAACGCACAGTGTAGTACATAGTATATGAGTGAGTTGCACAGAAAAACTTAGAATTTAAGAAACGCACAGTGTAGTACATAGTATATGAGTGAGTTGCACTGAAAAACTTAGAATATAAGAAACGCACAGTGTAGTACATAGTATATGAGTGAATTGCACTGAAAAACTTAGAATTTACTGAAAAACCCGCATTAGACGAAATGCACAGTGTAGTACATTGTATATGAGTGAGTTGCACTGAAAAACTTAGAATTTACTGAAAAACCCGCATTAGACGAAATGCAGAGTGTAGTACATTGTATATGAGTGAGTTGCACTGAAAAACTTAGAATTTACTGAAAAACCCGCATTAGACGAAATGCACAGTGTAGTACATAGTATATGAGTGAGTTGCATGAAAAACTTAGAATTTAAGAAACGAACAGTGTAGTACATAGTATATGAGTGAGTTGCACTGAAAAACTTAGAATATAAGAAACGCACAGTGTAGTACATAGTATATGAGTGAGTTGCACTGAAAAACTTAGAATATAAGAAACGCACAGTGTAGTACATAGTATATGAGTGAGTTGCACTCAAAAACTTAGAATATAAGAAACGCACAGTGTAGTACATAGTATATGAGTGAGTTGCACTGAAAAACTTAGAATATAAGAAACGCACAGTGTAGTACATAGTATATGAGTGAGTTGCAATGAAAAACTTAGAATATAAGAAACGCACAGTGTAGTACATTGTATATGAGTGAGTTGCACTGAAAAACTTAGAATATAAGAAACGCACAGTGTAGTACATAGTATATGAGTGAGTTGCACTGAAAAACTTAGAATATAAGAAACGCACATATAGTACATAGTATATGAATGAGTTGCACTGAAAAACTTAGAATTTACTGAAAAACCAGAATTACACGAAATGCACAGTGTAGTACATAGTATATGAGTGAGTTGCACTGAAAAAACTTAGAATAATAGAAACGCACAGTGTAGTACATAGTATATGAGTGAGTTGCACTGAAAAAACTTAGAATTTAAGAAACGCACAGTGTAGTACATAGTATATGAGTTAGTTGCACTGAAAAACTTAGAATATAAGAAACGCACATATAGTACATAGTATATGAATGAGTTGCACTGAAAAACTTAGAATTTACTGAAAAACCCGCAATACACGAAATGCACAGTGTAGTACATAGTATATGAGTGAGTTGCACTGAAAAACTTAGAATATAAGAAACGCACAGTGTAGTACATAGTATATGAGTGAGTTGCACTGAAAAACTTAGAATATAAGAAACGCACAGTGTAGTACATAGTATATGAGTGAGTTGCACTGAAAAACTTAGAATATAAGAAACGCACAGTGTAGTACATAGTATATGAGTGAGTTGCACTGAAAAACTTAGAATATAAGAAACGCACAGTGTAGTACATAGTATATGAATGAGTTGCACTGAAAAACTTAGAATATAAGAAACGCACAGTGTAGTACATAGTATATGAGTGAGTTGCACTGAAAAACTTAGAATATAAGAAACGCACAGTGTAGTACATAGTATATGAGTGAGTTGCACTGAAAAACTTAGAATATAAGAAACGCACAGTGTAGTACATAGTATATGAGTGAGTTGCACTGAAAAACTTAGAATATAAGAAACGCACAGTGTAGTACATAGTATATGAGTGAGTTGCACTGAAAAACTTAGAATTTACTGAAAAACCCGCATTACACGAAATGCACAGTGTAGTACATAGTATATGAGTGAGTTGCACTGAAAAACTTAGAATATAAGAAACGCACAGTGTAGTACATAGTATATGAGTGAGTTGCACTGAAAAACTTAGAATATAAGAAACGCACAGTGTAGTACATAGTATATGAGTGAGTTGCCCTGAAAAACTTAGAATATAAGAAACGCACAGTGTAGTACATAGTATATGAGTGAGTTGCACTGAAAAACTTAGAATATAAGAAACGCACAGTGTAGTACATAGTATATGAGTGAGTTGCACTGAAAAACTTAGAATATAAGAAACGCACAGTGTAGTACATAGTATATGAGTGAGTTGCACTGAAAAACTTAGAATATAAGAAACGCACAGTGTAGTACATAGTATATGAGTGAGTTGCACTGAAAAACTTAGAATATAAGAAACGCACAGTGTAGTACATAGTATATGAGTGAGTTGCACTGAAAAACTTAGAATATAAGAAACGCACAGTGTAGTACATAGTATATGAGTGAGTTGCACAGAAAAACTTAGAATATACGAAACGCACAGTGTAGTACATAGTATATGAGTGAGTTGCACTGAAAAACTTAGAATATAAGAAACGCACAGTGTAGTACATAGTATATGAGTGAGTTGCCCTGAAAAACTTAGAATATAAGAAACACACAGTGTAGTACATAGTATATGAGTGAGTTGCACTGAAAAACTTAGAATTTACTGAAAAACCCGCATTACACGAAATGCACAGTGTAGTACATAGTATATGAGTGAGTTGCACTGAAAAACTTAGAATATAAGAAACGCACAGTGTAGTACATAGTATATGAGTGAGTTGCACTGAAAAACTTAGAATATAAGAAACGCACAGTGTAGTACATAGTATATGAGTGAGTTGCACTGAAAAACTTAGAATATAAGAAACGCACAGTGTAGTACATAGTATATGAGTGAGTTGCACTGAAAAACTTAGAATATAAGAAACGCACAGTGTAGTACATAGTATATGAGTGAGTTGCACTGAAAAACTTAGAATATAAGAAACGCACAGTGTAGTACATAGTATATGAGTGAGTTGCACTGAAAAACTTAGAATATAAGCAACGCACAGTGTAGTACATAGTATATGAGTGAGTTGCACTGAAAAACTTAGAATATAAGAAACGCACAGTGTAGTACATAGTATATGAGTGAGTTTCACTGAAAAACTTAGAATTTAAGAAACGCACAGTGTAGTACACAGTATATGAGTGAGTTGCACTGAAAAACGTAGAATATAAGAAACGCACAGTGTAGTACATAGTATATGAGTGAGTTGCACTGAAAAACTTAGAATATAAGAAACGCACAGTGTAGTACATAGTATATGAGTGAGTTGCACTGAAAAACTTAGAATATAAGAAACGCACATATAGTACATAGTATATGAATGAGTTGCACTGAAAAACTTAGAATTTACTGAAAAACCCGCATTACACGAAATGCACAGTGTAGTACATAGTATATGAGTGAGTTGCACTGAAAAACTTAGAATATAAGAAACGCACAGTGTAGTACATAGTATATGAGTGAGTTGCACTGAAAAACTTAGAATTTAAGAAACGCACAGTGTAGTATATAGTATATGAGTGAGTTGCACTGAAAAACTTAGAATATAAGAAACGCACAGTGTAGTACATAGTATATGAGCGAGTTGCTCTGAAAAACTTAGAATATAAGAAACGCACAGTGTAGTACATAGTATATGAGTGAGTTGCAATGAAAAACTTAGAATATAAGAAACGCACAGTGTAGTACATAGTATATGAGTGAGTTGCACTGAAAAACTTAGAATATAAGAAACGCACATATAGTACATAGTATATGAATGAGTTGCACTGAAAAACTTAGAATTTACTGAAAAACCCGCAATACACGAAATGCACAGTGTAGTACATAGTATATGAGTGAGTTGCACTGAAAAACTTAGAATATAAGAAACGCACAGTGTAGTACATAGTATATGAGTGAGTTGCACTGAAAAACTTAGAATATAAGAAACGCACAGTGTAGTACATAGTATATGAGTGAGTTGCACTGAAAAACTTAGAATATAAGAAACGCACAGTGTAGTACATAGTATATGAGTGAATTGCACTGAAAAACTTAGAATATAAGAAACGCACAGTGTAGTACATAGTATATGAGTGAGTTGCACTGAAAAACTTAGAATATAAGAAACGCACAGTGTAGTACATAGTATATGAGTGAGTTGCACTGAAAAACTTAGAATATAAGAAACGCACAGTGTAGTACATAGTATATGAGTGAGTTGCACTGAAAAACTTAGAATATAAGAAACGCACAGTGTAGTACATAGTATATGAGTGAGTTGCACTGAAAAACTTAGAATATAAGAAACGCACAGTGTAGTACATAGTATATGAGTGAGTTGCACTGAAAAACTTAGAATATAAGAAACGCACAGTGTAGTACATAGTATATGAGTGAGTTGCACTGAAAAACTTAGAATATAAGAAACGCACAGTGTAGTACATAGTATATGAGTGAGTTGCACTGAAAAACTTAGAATATAAGAAACGCACAGTGTAGTACATAGTATATGAGTGAGTTGCCCTGAAAAACTTAGAATATAAGAAACGCACAGTGTAGTACATAGTATATGAGTGAGTTGCACTGAAAAACTTAGAATATAAGAAACGCACAGTGTAGTACATAGTATATGAGTGAGTTGCACTGAAAAACTTAGAATATAAGAAACGCACAGTGTAGTACATAGTATATGAGTGAGTTGCACTGAAAAACTTAGAATTTAAGAAACGCACAGTGTAGTACACAGTATATGAGTGAGTTGCACTGAAAAACGTAGAATATAAGAAACGCACAGTGTAGTACATAGTATATGAGTGAGTTGCACTGAAAAACTTAGAATATAAGAAACGCACAGTGTAGTACATAGTATATGAGTGAGTTGCACTGAAAAACTTAGAATATAAGAAACGCACAGTGTAGTACATAGTATATGAGTGAGTTGCAATGAAAAACTTAGAATATAAGAAACGCACAGTGTAGTACATAGTATATGAGTGAGTTGCACTGAAAAACTTAGAATATAAGAAACGCACATATAGTACATAGTATATGAATGAGTTGCACTGAAAAACTTAGAATTTACTGAAAAACCCGCAATACACGAAATGCACAGTGTAGTACATAGTATATGAGTGAGTTGCACTGAAAAACTTAGAATATAAGAAACGCACAGTGTAGTACATAGTATATGAGTGAGTTGCACTGAAAAACTTAGAATATAAGAAACGCACAGTGTAGTACATAGTATATGAGTGAGTTGCACTGAAAAACTTAGAATATAAGAAACGCACAGTGTAGTACATAGTATATGAGTGAGTTGCACTGAAAAACTTAGAATATAAGAAACGCACAGTGTAGTACATAGTATATGAGTGAGTTGCACTGAAAAACTTAGAATATAAGAAACGCACAGTGTAGTACATAGTATATGAGTGAGTTGCACTGAAAAACTTAGAATATAAGAAACGCACAGTGTAGTACATAGTATATGAGTGAGTTGCACTGAAAAACTTAGAATTTACTGAAAAACCCGCATTACACGAAATGCACAGTGTAGTACATAGTATATGAGTGAGTTGCACTGAAAAAATTAGAATATAAGAAACGCACAGTGTAGTACATAGTATATGAGTGAGTTGCACTGAAAAACTTAGAATATAAGAAACGCACAGTGTAGTACATAGTATATGAGTGAGTTGCACTGAAAAACTTAGAATATAAGAAACGCACAGTGTAGTACATAGTATATGAGTGAGTTGCACTGAAAAACTTAGAATATAAGAAACGCACAGTGTAGTACATAGTATATGAGTGAGTTGCACTGAAAAACTTAGAATATAAGAAACGCACAGTGTAGTACATAGTATATGTGTGAGTTGCACTGAAAAACTTAGAATATAAGAAACGCACAGTGTAGTACATAGTATATGAGTGAGTTGCACTGAAAAACTTAGAATATAAGAAACGCACAGTGTAGTACATAGTATATGAGTGAGTTGCACTGAAAAACTTAGAATTTAAGAAACGCACAGTGTAGTACACAGTATATGAGTGAGTTGCACTGAAAAACGTAGAATATAAGAAACGCACAGTGTAGTACATAGTATATGAGTGAGTTTCACTGAAAAACTTAGAATATAAGAAACGCACAGTGTAGTACATAGTATATGAGTGAGTTGCACTGAAAAACTTAGAATATAAGAAACGCACATATAGTACATAGTATATGAATGAGTTGCACTGAAAAACTTAGAATTTACTGAAAAACCCGCAATACACGAAATGCACAGTGTAGTACATAGTATATGAGTGAGTTGCACTGAAAAACTTAGAATATAAGAAACGCACAGTGTAGTACATAGTATATGAGTGAGTTGCACTGAAAAACTTAGAATATAAGAAACGCACAGTGTAGTACATAGTATATGAGTGAGTTGCACTGAAAAACTTAGAATATAAGAAACGCACAGTGTAGTACATAGTATATGAGTGAGTTGCACTGAAAAACTTAGAATATAAGAAACGCACAGTGTAGTACATAGTATATGAGTGAGTTGCACTGAAAAACTTAGAATATAAGAAACGCACAGTGTAGTACATAGTATATGAGTGAGTTGCACTGAAAAACTTAGAATATAAGAAACGCACAGTGTAGTACATAGTATATGAGTGAGTTGCACTGAAAAACTTAGAATATAAGAAACGCACAGTGTAGTACATAGTATATGAGTGAGTTGCACTGAAAAACTTAGAATATAAGAAACGCACAGTGTAGTACATAGTATATGAGTGAGTTGCACTGAAAAACTTAGAATATAAGAAACGCACAGTGTAGTACATAGTATATGAGTGAGTTGCACTGAAAAACTTAGAATATAAGAAACGCACAGTGTAGTACATAGTATATGAGTGAGTTGCACTGAAAAACTTAGAATATAAGAAACGCACAGTGTAGTACATAGTATATGAGTGAGTTGCACTGAAAAACTTAGAATATAAGAAACGCACAGTGTAGTACATAGTATATGAGTGAGTTGCACTGAAAAACTTAGAATATAAGAAACGCACAGTGTAGTACATAGTATATGATTGAGTTGCACTGAAAAACTTAGAATATAAGAAACGCACAGTGTAGTACATAGTATATGAGTGAGTTGCACTGAAAAACTTAGAATATAAGAAACGCACAGTGTAGTACATAGTATATGAGTGAGTTGCCCTGAAAAACTTAGAATATAAGAAACGCACAGTGTAGTACATAGTATATGAGTGAGTTGCACTGAAAAACTTAGAATTTACTGAAAAACCCGCATTACACGAAATGCACAGTGTAGTACATAGTATATGAGTGAGTTGCACTGAAAAACTTAGAGTATAAGAAACGCACAGTGTAGTACATAGTATATGAGTGAGTTGCACTGAAAAATTTAGAATATAAGAAACGCACAGTGTAGTACATAGTATATGAGTGAGTTGCACTGAAAAACTTAGAATATAAGAAACGCACAGTGTAGTACATATTATATGAGTGAGTTGCACTGAAAAACTTAGAATATAAGAAACGCACAGTGTAGTACATAGTATATGAGTGATTTGCACTGAAAAACTTAGAATATAAGAAACGCACAGTGTAGTACATAGTATATGAGTGAGTTGCACTGAAAAACTTAGAATTTACTGAAAAACCCGCATTACACGAAATGCACAGTGTAGTACATAGTATATGAGTGAGTTGCACTGAAAAACTTAGAATATAAGAAACGCACAGTGTAGTACATAGTATATGAGTGAGTTGCACTGAAAAACTTAGAATATAAGAAACGCACAGTGTAGTACATAGTATATGAGTGAGTTGCACTGAAAAACTTAGAATATAAGAAACGCACAGTGTAGTACATAGTATATGAGTGAGTTGCACTGAAAAACTTAGAATATAAGAAACGCACAGTGTAGTACATAGTATATGAGTGAGTTGCACTGAAAAACTTAGAATATAAGAAACGCACAGTGTAGTACATAGTATATGAGTGAGTTGCACTGAAAAACTTAGAATATAAGAAACGCACAGTGTAGTACATAGTATATGAGTGAGTTGCACTGAAAAACTTAGAATTTAAGAAACGCACAGTGTAGTACACAGTATATGAGTGAGTTGCACTGAAAAACGTAGAATATAAGAAACGCACAGTGTAGTACATAGTATATGAGTGAGTTGCACTGAAAAACTTAGAATATAAGAAACGCACAGTGTAGTACATAGTATATGAGTGAGTTGCACTGAAAAACTTAGAATGTAAGAAACGCACATATAGTACATAGTATATGAATGAGTTGCACTGAAAAACTTAGAATTTACTGAAAAACCCGCATTACACGAAATGCACAGTGTAGTACATAGTATATGAGTGAGTTGCACTGAAAAACTTAGAATATAAGAAACGCACAGTGTAGTACATAGTATATGAGTGAGTTGCACTGAAAAACTTAGAATATAAGAAACGCACAGTGTAGTACATAGTATATGAGTGAGTTGCACTGAAAAACTTAGAATATAAGAAACGCACAGTGTAGTACATAGTATATGAGTGAGTTGCACTGAAAAACTTAGAATATAAGAAACGCACAGTGTAGTACATAGTATATGAGTGAGTTGCACTGAAAAACTTAGAATATAAGAAACGCACAGTGTAGTACATAGTATATGAGTGAGTTGCACTGAAAAACTTAGAATATAAGAAACGCACAGTGTAGTACATAGTATATGAGTGAGTTGCACTGAAAAACTTAGAATATAAGAAACGCACAGTGTAGTACATAGTATATGAGTGAGTTGCACTGAAAAACTTAGAATATAAGAAACGCACAGTGTAGTACATAGTATATGAGTGAGTTGCACTGAAAAACTTAGAATATAAGAAACGCACAGTGTAGTACATAGTATATGAGTGAGTTGCACTGAAAAACTTAGAATATAAGAAACGCACAGTGTAGTACATAGTATATGAGTGAGTTGCACTGAAAAACTTAGAATATAAGAAACGCACAGTGTAGTACATAGTATATGAGTGAGTTGCACTGAAAAACTTAGAATATAAGAAACGCACAGTGTAGTACATAGTATATGAGTGAGTTGCACTGAAAAACTTAGAATTTACTGAAAAACCCGCATTACACGAAATGCACAGTGTAGTACATAGTATATGAGTGAGTTGCACTGAAAAAATTAGAATATAAGAAACGCACAGTGTAGTACATAGTATATGAGTGAGTTGCACTGAAAAACTTAGAATATAAGAAACGCACAGTGTAGTACATAGTATATGAGTGAGTTGCACTGAAAAACTTAGAATATAAGAAACGCACAGTGTAGTACATAGTATATGAGTGAGTTGCACTGAAAAACTTAGAATATAAGAAACGCACAGTGTAGTACATAGTATATGAGTGAGTTGCACTGAAAAACTTAGAATATAAGAAACGCACAGTGTAGTACATAGTATATGTGTGAGTTGCACTGAAAAACTTAGAATATAAGAAACGCACAGTGTAGTACATAGTATATGAGTGAGTTGCACTGAAAAACTTAGAATATAAGAAACGCACAGTGTAGTACATAGTATATGAGTGAGTTGCACTGAAAAACTTAGAATTTAAGAAACGCACAGTGTAGTACACAGTATATGAGTGAGTTGCACTGAAAAACGTAGAATATAAGAAACGCACAGTGTAGTACATAGTATATGAGTGAGTTTCACTGAAAAACTTAGAATATAAGAAACGCACAGTGTAGTACATAGTATATGAGTGAGTTGCACTGAAAAACTTAGAATATAAGAAACGCACATATAGTACATAGTATATGAATGAGTTGCACTGAAAAACTTAGAATTTACTGAAAAACCCGCAATACACGAAATGCACAGTGTAGTACATAGTATATGAGTGAGTTGCACTGAAAAACTTAGAATATAAGAAACGCACAGTGTAGTACATAGTATATGAGTGAGTTGCACTGAAAAACTTAGAATATAAGAAACGCACAGTGTAGTACATAGTATATGAGTGAGTTGCACTGAAAAACTTAGAATATAAGAAACGCACAGTGTAGTACATAGTATATGAGTGAGTTGCACTGAAAAACTTAGAATATAAGAAACGCACAGTGTAGTACATAGTATATGAGTGAGTTGCACTGAAAAACTTAGAATATAAGAAACGCACAGTGTAGTACATAGTATATGAGTGAGTTGCACTGAAAAACTTAGAATATAAGAAACGCACAGTGTAGTACATAGTATATGAGTGAGTTGCACTGAAAAACTTAGAATATAAGAAACGCACAATGTAGTACATAGTATATGAGTGAGTTGCACTGAAAAACTTAGAATATAAGAAACGCACAGTGTAGTACATAGTATATGAGTGAGTTGCACTGAAAAACTTAGAATATAAGAAACGCACAGTGTAGTACATAGTATATGAGTGAGTTGCACTGAAAAACTTAGAATATAAGAAACGCACAGTGTAGTACATAGTATATGAGTGAGTTGCACTGAAAAACTTAGAATATAAGAAACGCACAGTGTAGTACATAGTATATGAGTGAGTTGCCCTGAAAAACTTAGAATATAAGAAACGCACAGTGTAGTACATAGTATATGAGTGAGTTGCACTGAAAAACTTAGAATTTACTGAAAAACCCGCATTACACGAAATGCACAGTGTAGTACATAGTATATGAGTGAGTTGCACTGAAAAACTTAGAATATAAGAAACGCACAGTGTAGTACATAGTATATGAGTGAGTTGCACTGAAAAACTTAGAATATAAGAAACGCACAGTGTAGTACATAGTATATGATTGAGTTGCACTGAAAAACTTAGAATATAAGAAACGCACAGTGTAGTACATAGTATATGAGTGAGTTGCACTGAAAAACTTAGAATATAAGAAACGCACAGTGTAGTACATAGTATATGAGTGAGTTGCCCTGAAAAACTTAGAATATAAGAAACGCACAGTGTAGTACATAGTATATGAGTGAGTTGCACTGAAAAACTTAGAATTTACTGAAAAACCCGCATTACACGAAATGCACAGTGTAGTACATAGTATATGAGTGAGTTGCACTGAAAAACTTAGAGTATAAGAAACGCACAGTGTAGTACATAGTATATGAGTGAGTTGCACTGAAAAATTTAGAATATAAGAAACGCACAGTGTAGTACATAGTATATGAGTGAGTTGCACTGAAAAACTTAGAATATAAGAAACGCACAGTGTAGTACATAGTATATGAGTGAGTTGCACTGAAAAACTTAGAATATAAGAAACGCACAGTGTAGTACATAGTATATGAGTGAGTTGCACTGAAAAACTTAGAATATAAGAAACGCACAGTGTAGTACATAGTATATGAATGAGTTGCACTGAAAAACTTAGAATATAAGAAACGCACAGTGTAGTACATAGTATATGAGTGAGTTGCACTGAAAAACTTAGAATATAAGAAACGCACAGTGTAGTACATAGTATATGAGTGAGTTGCACTGAAAAACTTAGAATTTAAGAAACGCACAGTGTAGTACACAGTGTATGAGTGAGTTGCACTGAAAAACTTAGAATAGAAGAAACGCACAGTGTAGTACATAGTGTATGAGTGAGTTGCACTGAAAAACTTAGAATATAAGAAACGCACAGTGTAGTACATAGTATATGAGTGAGTTGCACTGAAAAACTTAGAATTTAAGAAACGCACAGTGTAGTACACAGTATATGAGTGAGTTGCACTGAAAAACTTAGAATATAAGAAACGCACAGTGTAGTACATAGTATATGAGTGAGTTGCACTGAAAAACTTAGAATATAAGAAACGCACAGTGTAGTACATAGTATATGAGTGAGTTGCACTGAAAAACTTAGAATATAAGAAACGCACAGTGTAGTACATAGTATATGAGTGAGTTGCACTGAAAAACTTAGAATATAAGAAACGCACAGTGTAGTACATAGTATATGATTGAGTTGCACTGAAAAACTTAGAATATAAGAAACGCACAGTGTAGTACATAGTATATGAGTGAGTTGCACTGAAAAACTTAGAATATAAGAAACGCACAGTGTAGTACATAGTATATGAGTGAGTTGCCCTGAAAAACTTAGAATATAAGAAACGCACAGTGTAGTACATAGTATATGAGTGAGTTGCACTGAAAAACTTAGAATTTACTGAAAAACCCGCATTACACGAAATGCACAGTGTAGTACATAGTATATGAGTGAGTTGCACTGAAAAACTTAGAGTATAAGAAACGCACAGTGTAGTACATAGTATATGAGTGAGTTGCACTGAAAAATTTAGAATATAAGAAACGCACAGTGTAGTACATAGTATATGAGTGAGTTGCACTGAAAAACTTAGAATATAAGAAACGCACACTGTAGTACATAGTATATGAGTGAGTTGCACTGAAAAACTTAGAATTTAAGAAACGCACAGTGTAGTACATAGTATATGAGTGAGTTGCACTGAAAAACTTAGAATATAAGAAACGCACAGTGTAGTACATAGTATATGAGTGAGTTGCACTGAAAAACTTAGAATTTACTGAAAAACCCGCATTACACGAAATGCACAGTGTAGTACATAGTATATGAGTGAGTTGCACTGAAAAACTTAGAATATAAGAAACGCACAGTGTAGTACATAGTATATGAGTGAGTTGCACTGAAAAACTTAGAATATAAGAAACGCACAGTGTAGTACATAGTATATGAGTGAGTTGCACTGAAAAACTTAGAATATAAGAAACGCACAGTGTAGTACATAGTATATGAGTGAGTTGCACTGAAAAACTTAGAATATAAGAAACGCACAGTGTAGTACATAGTATATGAGTGAGTTGCACTGAAAAACTTAGAATATAAGAAACGCACAGTGTAGTACATAGTATATGAGTGAGTTGCACTGAAAAACTTAGAATATAAGAAACGCACAGTGTAGTACATAGTATATGAGTGAGTTGCACTGAAAAACTTAGAATATAAGAAACGCACAGTGTAGTACATAGTATATGAGTGAGTTGCACTGAAAAACTTAGAATTTAAGAAACGCACAGTGTAGTACACAGTATATGAGTGAGTTGCACTGAAAAACGTAGAATATAAGAAACGCACAGTGTAGTACATAGTATATGAGTGAGTTGCACTGAAAAACTTAGAATATAAGAAACGCACAGTGTAGTACATAGTATATGAGTGAGTTGCACTGAAAAACTTAGAATGTAAGAAACGCACATATAGTACATAGTATATGAATGAGTTGCACTGAAAAACTTAGAATTTACTGAAAAACCCGCATTACACGAAATGCACAGTGTAGTACATAGTATATGAGTGAGTTGCACTGAAAAACTTAGAATATAAGAAACGCACAGTGTAGTACATAGTATATGAGTGAGTTGCACTGAAAAACTTAGAATATAAGAAACGCACAGTGTAGTACATAGTATATGAGTGAGTTGCACTGAAAAACTTAGAATATAAGAAACGCACAGTGTAGTACATAGTATATGAGTGAGTTGCACTGAAAAACTTAGAATATAAGAAACGCACAGTGTAGTACATAGTATATGAGTGAGTTGCACTGAAAAACTTAGAATATAAGAAACGCACAGTGTAGTACATAGTATATGAGTGAGTTGCACTGAAAAACTTAGAATATAAGAAACGCACAGTGTAGTACATAGTATATGAGTGAGTTGCACTGAAAAACTTAGAATATAAGAAACGCACAGTGTAGTACATAGTATATGAGTGAGTTGCACTGAAAAACTTAGAATATAAGAAACGCACAGTGTAGTACATAGTATATGAGTGAGTTGCACTGAAAAACTTAGAATATAAGAAACGCACAGTGTAGTACATAGTATATGAGTGAGTTGCACTGAAAAACTTAGAATATAAGAAACGCACAGTGTAGTACATAGTATATGAGTGAGTTGCACTGAAAAACTTAGAATATAAGAAACGCACAGTGTAGTACATAGTATATGAGTGAGTTGCACTGAAAAACTTAGAATATAAGAAACGCACAGTGTAGTACATAGTATATGATTGAGTTGCACTGAAAAACTTAGAATATAAGAAACGCACAGTGTAGTACATAGTATATGAGTGAGTTGCACTGAAAAACTTAGAATATAAGAAACGCACAGTGTAGTACATAGTATATGAGTGAGTTGCCCTGAAAAACTTAGAATATAAGAAACGCACAGTGTAGTACATAGTATATGAGTGAGTTGCACTGAAAAACTTAGAATTTACTGAAAAACCCGCATTACACGAAATGCACAGTGTAGTACATAGTATATGAGTGAGTTGCACTGAAAAACTTAGAGTATAAGAAACGCACAGTGTAGTACATAGTATATGAGTGAGTTGCACTGAAAAATTTAGAATATAAGAAACGCACAGTGTAGTACATAGTATATGAGTGAGTTGCACTGAAAAACTTAGAATATAAGAAACGCACAGTGTAGTACATATTATATGAGTGAGTTGCACTGAAAAACTTAGAATATAAGAAACGCACAGTGTAGTACATAGTATATGAGTGATTTGCACTGAAAAACTTAGAATATAAGAAACGCACAGTGTAGTACATAGTATATGAGTGAGTTGCACTGAAAAACTTAGAATTTACTGAAAAACCCGCATTACACGAAATGCACAGTGTAGTACATAGTATATGAGTGAGTTGCACTGAAAAACTTAGAATATAAGAAACGCACAGTGTAGTACATAGTATATGAGTGAGTTGCACTGAAAAACTTAGAATATAAGAAACGCACAGTGTAGTACATAGTATATGAGTGAGTTGCACTGAAAAACTTAGAATATAAGAAACGCACAGTGTAGTACATAGTATATGAGTGAGTTGCACTGAAAAACTTAGAATATAAGAAACGCACAGTGTAGTACATAGTATATGAGTGAGTTGCACTGAAAAACTTAGAATATAAGAAACGCACAGTGTAGTACATAGTATATGAGTGAGTTGCACTGAAAAACTTAGAATATAAGAAACGCACAGTGTAGTACATAGTATATGAGTGAGTTGCACTGAAAAACTTAGAATTTAAGAAACGCACAGTGTAGTACACAGTATATGAGTGAGTTGCACTGAAAAACGTAGAATATAAGAAACGCACAGTGTAGTACATAGTATATGAGTGAGTTGCACTGAAAAACTTAGAATATAAGAAACGCACAGTGTAGTACATAGTATATGAGTGAGTTGCACTGAAAAACTTAGAATGTAAGAAACGCACATATAGTACATAGTATATGAATGAGTTGCACTGAAAAACTTAGAATTTACTGAAAAACCCGCATTACACGAAATGCACAGTGTAGTACATAGTATATGAGTGAGTTGCACTGAAAAACTTAGAATATAAGAAACGCACAGTGTAGTACATAGTATATGAGTGAGTTGCACTGAAAAACTTAGAATATAAGAAACGCACAGTGTAGTACATAGTATATGAGTGAGTTGCACTGAAAAACTTAGAATATAAGAAACGCACAGTGTAGTACATAGTATATGAGTGAGTTGCACTGAAAAACTTAGAATATAAGAAACGCACAGTGTAGTACATAGTATATGAGTGAGTTGCACTGAAAAACTTAGAATATAAGAAACGCACAGTGTAGTACATAGTATATGAGTGAGTTGCACTGAAAAACTTAGAATATAAGAAACGCACAGTGTAGTACATAGTATATGAGTGAGTTGCACTGAAAAACTTAGAATATAAGAAACGCACAGTGTAGTACATAGTATATGAGTGAGTTGCACTGAAAAACTTAGAATATAAGAAACGCACAGTGTAGTACATAGTATATGAGTGAGTTGCACTGAAAAACTTAGAATATAAGAAACGCACAGTGTAGTACATAGTATATGAGTGAGTTGCACTGAAAAACTTAGAATATAAGAAACGCACAGTGTAGTACATAGTATATGAGTGAGTTGCACTGAAAAACTTAGAATATAAGAAACGCACAGTGTAGTACATAGTATATGAGTGAGTTGCACTGAAAAACTTAGAATATAAGAAACGCACAGTGTAGTACATAGTATATGAGTGAGTTGCACTGAAAAACTTAGAATTTACTGAAAAACCCGCATTACACGAAATGCACAGTGTAGTACATAGTATATGAGTGAGTTGCACTGAAAAAATTAGAATATAAGAAACGCACAGTGTAGTACATAGTATATGAGTGAGTTGCACTGAAAAACTTAGAATATAAGAAACGCACAGTGTAGTACATAGTATATGAGTGAGTTGCACTGAAAAACTTAGAATATAAGAAACGCACAGTGTAGTACATAGTATATGAGTGAGTTGCACTGAAAAACTTAGAATATAAGAAACGCACAGTGTAGTACATAGTATATGAGTGAGTTGCACTGAAAAACTTAGAATATAAGAAACGCACAGTGTAGTACATAGTATATGTGTGAGTTGCACTGAAAAACTTAGAATATAAGAAACGCACAGTGTAGTACATAGTATATGAGTGAGTTGCACTGAAAAACTTAGAATATAAGAAACGCACAGTGTAGTACATAGTATATGAGTGAGTTGCACTGAAAAACTTAGAATTTAAGAAACGCACAGTGTAGTACACAGTATATGAGTGAGTTGCACTGAAAAACGTAGAATATAAGAAACGCACAGTGTAGTACATAGTATATGAGTGAGTTTCACTGAAAAACTTAGAATATAAGAAACGCACAGTGTAGTACATAGTATATGAGTGAGTTGCACTGAAAAACTTAGAATATAAGAAACGCACATATAGTACATAGTATATGAATGAGTTGCACTGAAAAACTTAGAATTTACTGAAAAACCCGCAATACACGAAATGCACAGTGTAGTACATAGTATATGAGTGAGTTGCACTGAAAAACTTAGAATATAAGAAACGCACAGTGTAGTACATAGTATATGAGTGAGTTGCACTGAAAAACTTAGAATATAAGAAACGCACAGTGTAGTACATAGTATATGAGTGAGTTGCACTGAAAAACTTAGAATATAAGAAACGCACAGTGTAGTACATAGTATATGAGTGAGTTGCACTGAAAAACTTAGAATATAAGAAACGCACAGTGTAGTACATAGTATATGAGTGAGTTGCACTGAAAAACTTAGAATATAAGAAACGCACAGTGTAGTACATAGTATATGAGTGAGTTGCACTGAAAAACTTAGAATATAAGAAACGCACAGTGTAGTACATAGTATATGAGTGAGTTGCACTGAAAAACTTAGAATATAAGAAACGCACAGTGTAGTACATAGTATATGAGTGAGTTGCACTGAAAAACTTAGAATATAAGAAACGCACAGTGTAGTACATAGTATATGAGTGAGTTGCACTGAAAAACTTAGAATATAAGAAACGCACAGTGTAGTACATAGTATATGAGTGAGTTGCACTGAAAAACTTAGAATATAAGAAACGCACAGTGTAGTACATAGTATATGAGTGAGTTGCACTGAAAAACTTAGAATATAAGAAACGCACAGTGTAGTACATAGTATATGAGTGAGTTGCACTGAAAAACTTAGAATATAAGAAACGCACAGTGTAGTACATAGTATATGAGTGAGTTGCACTGAAAAACTTAGAATATAAGAAACGCACAGTGTAGTACATAGTATATGATTGAGTTGCACTGAAAAACTTAGAATATAAGAAACGCACAGTGTAGTACATAGTATATGAGTGAGTTGCACTGAAAAACTTAGAATATAAGAAACGCACAGTGTAGTACATAGTATATGAGTGAGTTGCCCTGAAAAACTTAGAATATAAGAAACGCACAGTGTAGTACATAGTATATGAGTGAGTTGCACTGAAAAACTTAGAATTTACTGAAAAACCCGCATTACACGAAATGCACAGTGTAGTACATAGTATATGAGTGAGTTGCACTGAAAAACTTAGAGTATAAGAAACGCACAGTGTAGTACATAGTATATGAGTGAGTTGCACTGAAAAATTTAGAATATAAGAAACGCACAGTGTAGTACATAGTATATGAGTGAGTTGCACTGAAAAACTTAGAATATAAGAAACGCACAGTGTAGTACATATTATATGAGTGAGTTGCACTGAAAAACTTAGAATATAAGAAACGCACAGTGTAGTACATAGTATATGAGTGATTTGCACTGAAAAACTTAGAATATAAGAAACGCACAGTGTAGTACATAGTATATGAGTGAGTTGCACTGAAAAACTTAGAATTTACTGAAAAACCCGCATTACACGAAATGCACAGTGTAGTACATAGTATATGAGTGAGTTGCACTGAAAAACTTAGAATATAAGAAACGCACAGTGTAGTACATAGTATATGAGTGAGTTGCACTGAAAAACTTAGAATATAAGAAACGCACAGTGTAGTACATAGTATATGAGTGAGTTGCACTGAAAAACTTAGAATATAAGAAACGCACAGTGTAGTACATAGTATATGAGTGAGTTGCACTGAAAAACTTAGAATATAAGAAACGCACAGTGTAGTACATAGTATATGAGTGAGTTGCACTGAAAAACTTAGAATATAAGAAACGCACAGTGTAGTACATAGTATATGAGTGAGTTGCACTGAAAAACTTAGAATATAAGAAACGCACAGTGTAGTACATAGTATATGAGTGAGTTGCACTGAAAAACTTAGAATTTAAGAAACGCACAGTGTAGTACACAGTATATGAGTGAGTTGCACTGAAAAACGTAGAATATAAGAAACGCACAGTGTAGTACATAGTATATGAGTGAGTTGCACTGAAAAACTTAGAATATAAGAAACGCACAGTGTAGTACATAGTATATGAGTGAGTTGCACTGAAAAACTTAGAATGTAAGAAACGCACATATAGTACATAGTATATGAATGAGTTGCACTGAAAAACTTAGAATTTACTGAAAAACCCGCATTACACGAAATGCACAGTGTAGTACATAGTATATGAGTGAGTTGCACTGAAAAACTTAGAATATAAGAAACGCACAGTGTAGTACATAGTATATGAGTGAGTTGCACTGAAAAACTTAGAATATAAGAAACGCACAGTGTAGTACATAGTATATGAGTGAGTTGCACTGAAAAACTTAGAATATAAGAAACGCACAGTGTAGTACATAGTATATGAGTGAGTTGCACTGAAAAACTTAGAATATAAGAAACGCACAGTGTAGTACATAGTATATGAGTGAGTTGCACTGAAAAACTTAGAATATAAGAAACGCACAGTGTAGTACATAGTATATGAGTGAGTTGCACTGAAAAACTTAGAATATAAGAAACGCACAGTGTAGTACATAGTATATGAGTGAGTTGCACTGAAAAACTTAGAATATAAGAAACGCACAGTGTAGTACATAGTATATGAGTGAGTTGCACTGAAAAACTTAGAATATAAGAAACGCACAGTGTAGTACATAGTATATGAGTGAGTTGCACTGAAAAACTTAGAATATAAGAAACGCACAGTGTAGTACATAGTATATGAGTGAGTTGCACTGAAAAACTTAGAATATAAGAAACGCACAGTGTAGTACATAGTATATGAGTGAGTTGCACTGAAAAACTTAGAATATAAGAAACGCACAGTGTAGTACATAGTATATGAGTGAGTTGCACTGAAAAACTTAGAATATAAGAAACGCACAGTGTAGTACATAGTATATGAGTGAGTTGCACTGAAAAACTTAGAATTTACTGAAAAACCCGCATTACACGAAATGCACAGTGTAGTACATAGTATATGAGTGAGTTGCACTGAAAAAATTAGAATATAAGAAACGCACAGTGTAGTACATAGTATATGAGTGAGTTGCACTGAAAAACTTAGAATATAAGAAACGCACAGTGTAGTACATAGTATATGAGTGAGTTGCACTGAAAAACTTAGAATATAAGAAACGCACAGTGTAGTACATAGTATATGAGTGAGTTGCACTGAAAAACTTAGAATATAAGAAACGCACAGTGTAGTACATAGTATATGAGTGAGTTGCACTGAAAAACTTAGAATATAAGAAACGCACAGTGTAGTACATAGTATATGTGTGAGTTGCACTGAAAAACTTAGAATATAAGAAACGCACAGTGTAGTACATAGTATATGAGTGAGTTGCACTGAAAAACTTAGAATATAAGAAACGCACAGTGTAGTACATAGTATATGAGTGAGTTGCACTGAAAAACTTAGAATTTAAGAAACGCACAGTGTAGTACACAGTATATGAGTGAGTTGCACTGAAAAACGTAGAATATAAGAAACGCACAGTGTAGTACATAGTATATGAGTGAGTTTCACTGAAAAACTTAGAATATAAGAAACGCACAGTGTAGTACATAGTATATGAGTGAGTTGCACTGAAAAACTTAGAATATAAGAAACGCACATATAGTACATAGTATATGAATGAGTTGCACTGAAAAACTTAGAATTTACTGAAAAACCCGCAATACACGAAATGCACAGTGTAGTACATAGTATATGAGTGAGTTGCACTGAAAAACTTAGAATATAAGAAACGCACAGTGTAGTACATAGTATATGAGTGAGTTGCACTGAAAAACTTAGAATATAAGAAACGCACAGTGTAGTACATAGTATATGAGTGAGTTGCACTGAAAAACTTAGAATATAAGAAACGCACAGTGTAGTACATAGTATATGAGTGAGTTGCACTGAAAAACTTAGAATATAAGAAACGCACAGTGTAGTACATAGTATATGAGTGAGTTGCACTGAAAAACTTAGAATATAAGAAACGCACAGTGTAGTACATAGTATATGAGTGAGTTGCACTGAAAAACTTAGAATATAAGAAACGCACAGTGTAGTACATAGTATATGAGTGAGTTGCACTGAAAAACTTAGAATATAAGAAACGCACAATGTAGTACATAGTATATGAGTGAGTTGCACTGAAAAACTTAGAATATAAGAAACGCACAGTGTAGTACATAGTATATGAGTGAGTTGCACTGAAAAACTTAGAATATAAGAAACGCACAGTGTAGTACATAGTATATGAGTGAGTTGCACTGAAAAACTTAGAATATAAGAAACGCACAGTGTAGTACATAGTATATGAGTGAGTTGCACTGAAAAACTTAGAATATAAGAAACGCACAGTGTAGTACATAGTATATGAGTGAGTTGCCCTGAAAAACTTAGAATATAAGAAACGCACAGTGTAGTACATAGTATATGAGTGAGTTGCACTGAAAAACTTAGAATTTACTGAAAAACCCGCATTACACGAAATGCACAGTGTAGTACATAGTATATGAGTGAGTTGCACTGAAAAACTTAGAATATAAGAAACGCACAGTGTAGTACATAGTATATGAGTGAGTTGCACTGAAAAACTTAGAATATAAGAAACGCACAGTGTAGTACATAGTATATGATTGAGTTGCACTGAAAAACTTAGAATATAAGAAACGCACAGTGTAGTACATAGTATATGAGTGAGTTGCACTGAAAAACTTAGAATATAAGAAACGCACAGTGTAGTACATAGTATATGAGTGAGTTGCCCTGAAAAACTTAGAATATAAGAAACGCACAGTGTAGTACATAGTATATGAGTGAGTTGCACTGAAAAACTTAGAATTTACTGAAAAACCCGCATTACACGAAATGCACAGTGTAGTACATAGTATATGAGTGAGTTGCACTGAAAAACTTAGAGTATAAGAAACGCACAGTGTAGTACATAGTATATGAGTGAGTTGCACTGAAAAATTTAGAATATAAGAAACGCACAGTGTAGTACATAGTATATGAGTGAGTTGCACTGAAAAACTTAGAATATAAGAAACGCACAGTGTAGTACATAGTATATGAGTGAGTTGCACTGAAAAACTTAGAATATAAGAAACGCACAGTGTAGTACATAGTATATGAGTGAGTTGCACTGAAAAACTTAGAATATAAGAAACGCACAGTGTAGTACATAGTATATGAGTGAGTTGCACTGAAAAACTTAGAATATAAGAAACGCACAGTGTAGTACATAGTATATGAGTGAGTTGCACTGAAAAACTTAGAATATAAGAAACGCACAGTGTAGTACATAGTATATGAGTGAGTTGCACTGAAAAACTTAGAATATAAGAAACGCACAGTGTAGTACATAGTATATGAGTGAGTTGCACTGAAAAACTTAGAATATAAGAAACGCACAGTGTAGTACATAGTATATGAGTGAGTTGCACTGAAAAACTTAGAATATAAGAAACGCACAGTGTAGTACATAGTATATGATTGAGTTGCACTGAAAAACTTAGAATATAAGAAACGCACAGTGTAGTACATAGTATATGAGTGAGTTGCACTGAAAAACTTAGAATATAAGAAACGCACAGTGTAGTACATAGTATATGAGTGAGTTGCCCTGAAAAACTTAGAATATAAGAAACGCACAGTGTAGTACATAGTATATGAGTGAGTTGCACTGAAAAACTTAGAATTTACTGAAAAACCCGCATTACACGAAATGCACAGTGTAGTACATAGTATATGAGTGAGTTGCACTGAAAAACTTAGAGTATAAGAAACGCACAGTGTAGTACATAGTATATGAGTGAGTTGCACTGAAAAATTTAGAATATAAGAAACGCACAGTGTAGTACATAGTATATGAGTGAGTTGCACTGAAAAACTTAGAATATAAGAAACGCACAGTGTAGTACATATTATATGAGTGAGTTGCACTGAAAAACTTAGAATATAAGAAACGCACAGTGTAGTACATAGTATATGAGTGATTTGCACTGAAAAACTTAGAATATAAGAAACGCACAGTGTAGTACATAGTATATGAGTGAGTTGCACTGAAAAACTTAGAATTTACTGAAAAACCCGCATTACACGAAATGCACAGTGTAGTACATAGTATATGAGTGAGTTGCACTGAAAAACTTAGAATATAAGAAACGCACAGTGTAGTACATAGTATATGAGTGAGTTGCACTGAAAAACTTAGAATATAAGAAACGCACAGTGTAGTACATAGTATATGAGTGAGTTGCACTGAAAAACTTAGAATATAAGAAACGCACAGTGTAGTACATAGTATATGAGTGAGTTGCACTGAAAAACTTAGAATATAAGAAACGCACAGTGTAGTACATAGTATATGAGTGAGTTGCACTGAAAAACTTAGAATATAAGAAACGCACAGTGTAGTACATAGTATATGAGTGAGTTGCACTGAAAAACTTAGAATATAAGAAACGCACAGTGTAGTACATAGTATATGAGTGAGTTGCACTGAAAAACTTAGAATTTAAGAAACGCACAGTGTAGTACACAGTATATGAGTGAGTTGCACTGAAAAACGTAGAATATAAGAAACGCACAGTGTAGTACATAGTATATGAGTGAGTTGCACTGAAAAACTTAGAATATAAGAAACGCACAGTGTAGTACATAGTATATGAGTGAGTTGCACTGAAAAACTTAGAATGTAAGAAACGCACATATAGTACATAGTATATGAATGAGTTGCACTGAAAAACTTAGAATTTACTGAAAAACCCGCATTACACGAAATGCACAGTGTAGTACATAGTATATGAGTGAGTTGCACTGAAAAACTTAGAATATAAGAAACGCACAGTGTAGTACATAGTATATGAGTGAGTTGCACTGAAAAACTTAGAATATAAGAAACGCACAGTGTAGTACATAGTATATGAGTGAGTTGCACTGAAAAACTTAGAATATAAGAAACGCACAGTGTAGTACATAGTATATGAGTGAGTTGCACTGAAAAACTTAGAATATAAGAAACGCACAGTGTAGTACATAGTATATGAGTGAGTTGCACTGAAAAACTTAGAATATAAGAAACGCACAGTGTAGTACATAGTATATGAGTGAGTTGCACTGAAAAACTTAGAATTTACTGAAAAACCCGCATTACACGAAATGCACAGTGTAGTACATAGTATATGAGTGAGTTGCACTGAAAAAATTAGAATATAAGAAACGCACAGTGTAGTACATAGTATATGAGTGAGTTGCACTGAAAAACTTAGAATATAAGAAACGCACAGTGTAGTACATAGTATATGAGTGAGTTGCACTGAAAAACTTAGAATATAAGAAACGCACAGTGTAGTACATAGTATATGAGTGAGTTGCACTGAAAAACTTAGAATATAAGAAACGCACAGTGTAGTACATAGTATATGAGTGAGTTGCACTGAAAAACTTAGAATATAAGAAACGCACAGTGTAGTACATAGTATATGTGTGAGTTGCACTGAAAAACTTAGAATATAAGAAACGCACAGTGTAGTACATAGTATATGAGTGAGTTGCACTGAAAAACTTAGAATATAAGAAACGCACAGTGTAGTACATAGTATATGAGTGAGTTGCACTGAAAAACTTAGAATTTAAGAAACGCACAGTGTAGTACACAGTATATGAGTGAGTTGCACTGAAAAACGTAGAATATAAGAAACGCACAGTGTAGTACATAGTATATGAGTGAGTTTCACTGAAAAACTTAGAATATAAGAAACGCACAGTGTAGTACATAGTATATGAGTGAGTTGCACTGAAAAACTTAGAATATAAGAAACGCACATATAGTACATAGTATATGAATGAGTTGCACTGAAAAACTTAGAATTTACTGAAAAACCCGCAATACACGAAATGCACAGTGTAGTACATAGTATATGAGTGAGTTGCACTGAAAAACTTAGAATATAAGAAACGCACAGTGTAGTACATAGTATATGAGTGAGTTGCACTGAAAAACTTAGAATATAAGAAACGCACAGTGTAGTACATAGTATATGAGTGAGTTGCACTGAAAAACTTAGAATATAAGAAACGCACAGTGTAGTACATAGTATATGAGTGAGTTGCACTGAAAAACTTAGAATATAAGAAACGCACAGTGTAGTACATAGTATATGAGTGAGTTGCACTGAAAAACTTAGAATATAAGAAACGCACAGTGTAGTACATAGTATATGAGTGAGTTGCACTGAAAAACTTAGAATATAAGAAACGCACAGTGTAGTACATAGTATATGAGTGAGTTGCACTGAAAAACTTAGAATATAAGAAACGCACAATGTAGTACATAGTATATGAGTGAGTTGCACTGAAAAACTTAGAATATAAGAAACGCACAGTGTAGTACATAGTATATGAGTGAGTTGCACTGAAAAACTTAGAATATAAGAAACGCACAGTGTAGTACATAGTATATGAGTGAGTTGCACTGAAAAACTTAGAATATAAGAAACGCACAGTGTAGTACATAGTATATGAGTGAGTTGCACTGAAAAACTTAGAATATAAGAAACGCACAGTGTAGTACATAGTATATGAGTGAGTTGCCCTGAAAAACTTAGAATATAAGAAACGCACAGTGTAGTACATAGTATATGAGTGAGTTGCACTGAAAAACTTAGAATTTACTGAAAAACCCGCATTACACGAAATGCACAGTGTAGTACATAGTATATGAGTGAGTTGCACTGAAAAACTTAGAATATAAGAAACGCACAGTGTAGTACATAGTATATGAGTGAGTTGCACTGAAAAACTTAGAATATAAGAAACGCACAGTGTAGTACATAGTATATGATTGAGTTGCACTGAAAAACTTAGAATATAAGAAACGCACAGTGTAGTACATAGTATATGAGTGAGTTGCACTGAAAAACTTAGAATATAAGAAACGCACAGTGTAGTACATAGTATATGAGTGAGTTGCCCTGAAAAACTTAGAATATAAGAAACGCACAGTGTAGTACATAGTATATGAGTGAGTTGCACTGAAAAACTTAGAATTTACTGAAAAACCCGCATTACACGAAATGCACAGTGTAGTACATAGTATATGAGTGAGTTGCACTGAAAAACTTAGAGTATAAGAAACGCACAGTGTAGTACATAGTATATGAGTGAGTTGCACTGAAAAATTTAGAATATAAGAAACGCACAGTGTAGTACATAGTATATGAGTGAGTTGCACTGAAAAACTTAGAATATAAGAAACGCACAGTGTAGTACATAGTATATGAGTGAGTTGCACTGAAAAACTTAGAATATAAGAAACGCACAGTGTAGTACATAGTATATGAGTGAGTTGCACTGAAAAACTTAGAATATAAGAAACGCACAGTGTAGTACATAGTATATGAGTGAGTTGCACTGAAAAACTTAGAATATAAGAAACGCACAGTGTAGTACATAGTATATGAGTGAGTTGCACTGAAAAACTTAGAATATAAGAAACGCACAGTGTAGTACATAGTATATGAGTGAGTTGCACTGAAAAACTTAGAATATAAGAAACGCACAGTGTAGTACATAGTATATGAGTGAGTTGCACTGAAAAACTTAGAATATAAGAAACGCACAGTGTAGTACATAGTATATGAGTGAGTTGCACTGAAAAACTTAGAATATAAGAAACGCACAGTGTAGTACATAGTATATGATTGAGTTGCACTGAAAAACTTAGAATATAAGAAACGCACAGTGTAGTACATAGTATATGAGTGAGTTGCACTGAAAAACTTAGAATATAAGAAACGCACAGTGTAGTACATAGTATATGAGTGAGTTGCCCTGAAAAACTTAGAATATAAGAAACGCACAGTGTAGTACATAGTATATGAGTGAGTTGCACTGAAAAACTTAGAATTTACTGAAAAACCCGCATTACACGAAATGCACAGTGTAGTACATAGTATATGAGTGAGTTGCACTGAAAAACTTAGAGTATAAGAAACGCACAGTGTAGTACATAGTATATGAGTGAGTTGCACTGAAAAATTTAGAATATAAGAAACGCACAGTGTAGTACATAGTATATGAGTGAGTTGCACTGAAAAACTTAGAATATAAGAAACGCACAGTGTAGTACATATTATATGAGTGAGTTGCACTGAAAAACTTAGAATATAAGAAACGCACAGTGTAGTACATAGTATATGAGTGATTTGCACTGAAAAACTTAGAATATAAGAAACGCACAGTGTAGTACATAGTATATGAGTGAGTTGCACTGAAAAACTTAGAATTTACTGAAAAACCCGCATTACACGAAATGCACAGTGTAGTACATAGTATATGAGTGAGTTGCACTGAAAAACTTAGAATATAAGAAACGCACAGTGTAGTACATAGTATATGAGTGAGTTGCACTGAAAAACTTAGAATATAAGAAACGCACAGTGTAGTACATAGTATATGAGTGAGTTGCACTGAAAAACTTAGAATATAAGAAACGCACAGTGTAGTACATAGTATATGAGTGAGTTGCACTGAAAAACTTAGAATATAAGAAACGCACAGTGTAGTACATAGTATATGAGTGAGTTGCACTGAAAAACTTAGAATATAAGAAACGCACAGTGTAGTACATAGTATATGAGTGAGTTGCACTGAAAAACTTAGAATATAAGAAACGCACAGTGTAGTACATAGTATATGAGTGAGTTGCACTGAAAAACTTAGAATTTAAGAAACGCACAGTGTAGTACACAGTATATGAGTGAGTTGCACTGAAAAACGTAGAATATAAGAAACGCACAGTGTAGTACATAGTATATGAGTGAGTTGCACTGAAAAACTTAGAATATAAGAAACGCACAGTGTAGTACATAGTATATGAGTGAGTTGCACTGAAAAACTTAGAATGTAAGAAACGCACATATAGTACATAGTATATGAATGAGTTGCACTGAAAAACTTAGAATTTACTGAAAAACCCGCATTACACGAAATGCACAGTGTAGTACATAGTATATGAGTGAGTTGCACTGAAAAACTTAGAATATAAGAAACGCACAGTGTAGTACATAGTATATGAGTGAGTTGCACTGAAAAACTTAGAATATAAGAAACGCACAGTGTAGTACATAGTATATGAGTGAGTTGCACTGAAAAACTTAGAATATAAGAAACGCACAGTGTAGTACATAGTATATGAGTGAGTTGCACTGAAAAACTTAGAATATAAGAAACGCACAGTGTAGTACATAGTATATGAGTGAGTTGCACTGAAAAACTTAGAATATAAGAAACGCACAGTGTAGTACATAGTATATGAGTGAGTTGCACTGAAAAACTTAGAATATAAGAAACGCACAGTGTAGTACATAGTATATGAGTGAGTTGCACTGAAAAACTTAGAATATAAGAAACGCACAGTGTAGTACATAGTATATGAGTGAGTTGCACTGAAAAACTTAGAATATAAGAAACGCACAGTGTAGTACATAGTATATGAGTGAGTTGCACTGAAAAACTTAGAATATAAGAAACGCACAGTGTAGTACATAGTATATGAGTGAGTTGCACTGAAAAACTTAGAATATAAGAAACGCACAGTGTAGTACATAGTATATGAGTGAGTTGCACTGAAAAACTTAGAATATAAGAAACGCACAGTGTAGTACATAGTATATGAGTGAGTTGCACTGAAAAACTTAGAATATAAGAAACGCACAGTGTAGTACATAGTATATGAGTGAGTTGCACTGAAAAACTTAGAATTTACTGAAAAACCCGCATTACACGAAATGCACAGTGTAGTACATAGTATATGAGTGAGTTGCACTGAAAAAATTAGAATATAAGAAACGCACAGTGTAGTACATAGTATATGAGTGAGTTGCACTGAAAAACTTAGAATATAAGAAACGCACAGTGTAGTACATAGTATATGAGTGAGTTGCACTGAAAAACTTAGAATATAAGAAACGCACAGTGTAGTACATAGTATATGAGTGAGTTGCACTGAAAAACTTAGAATATAAGAAACGCACAGTGTAGTACATAGTATATGAGTGAGTTGCACTGAAAAACTTAGAATATAAGAAACGCACAGTGTAGTACATAGTATATGTGTGAGTTGCACTGAAAAACTTAGAATATAAGAAACGCACAGTGTAGTACATAGTATATGAGTGAGTTGCACTGAAAAACTTAGAATATAAGAAACGCACAGTGTAGTACATAGTATATGAGTGAGTTGCACTGAAAAACTTAGAATTTAAGAAACGCACAGTGTAGTACACAGTATATGAGTGAGTTGCACTGAAAAACGTAGAATATAAGAAACGCACAGTGTAGTACATAGTATATGAGTGAGTTTCACTGAAAAACTTAGAATATAAGAAACGCACAGTGTAGTACATAGTATATGAGTGAGTTGCACTGAAAAACTTAGAATATAAGAAACGCACATATAGTACATAGTATATGAATGAGTTGCACTGAAAAACTTAGAATTTACTGAAAAACCCGCAATACACGAAATGCACAGTGTAGTACATAGTATATGAGTGAGTTGCACTGAAAAACTTAGAATATAAGAAACGCACAGTGTAGTACATAGTATATGAGTGAGTTGCACTGAAAAACTTAGAATATAAGAAACGCACAGTGTAGTACATAGTATATGAGTGAGTTGCACTGAAAAACTTAGAATATAAGAAACGCACAGTGTAGTACATAGTATATGAGTGAGTTGCACTGAAAAACTTAGAATATAAGAAACGCACAGTGTAGTACATAGTATATGAGTGAGTTGCACTGAAAAACTTAGAATATAAGAAACGCACAGTGTAGTACATAGTATATGAGTGAGTTGCACTGAAAAACTTAGAATATAAGAAACGCACAGTGTAGTACATAGTATATGAGTGAGTTGCACTGAAAAACTTAGAATATAAGAAACGCACAATGTAGTACATAGTATATGAGTGAGTTGCACTGAAAAACTTAGAATATAAGAAACGCACAGTGTAGTACATAGTATATGAGTGAGTTGCACTGAAAAACTTAGAATATAAGAAACGCACAGTGTAGTACATAGTATATGAGTGAGTTGCACTGAAAAACTTAGAATATAAGAAACGCACAGTGTAGTACATAGTATATGAGTGAGTTGCACTGAAAAACTTAGAATATAAGAAACGCACAGTGTAGTACATAGTATATGAGTGAGTTGCCCTGAAAAACTTAGAATATAAGAAACGCACAGTGTAGTACATAGTATATGAGTGAGTTGCACTGAAAAACTTAGAATTTACTGAAAAACCCGCATTACACGAAATGCACAGTGTAGTACATAGTATATGAGTGAGTTGCACTGAAAAACTTAGAATATAAGAAACGCACAGTGTAGTACATAGTATATGAGTGAGTTGCACTGAAAAACTTAGAATATAAGAAACGCACAGTGTAGTACATAGTATATGATTGAGTTGCACTGAAAAACTTAGAATATAAGAAACGCACAGTGTAGTACATAGTATATGAGTGAGTTGCACTGAAAAACTTAGAATATAAGAAACGCACAGTGTAGTACATAGTATATGAGTGAGTTGCCCTGAAAAACTTAGAATATAAGAAACGCACAGTGTAGTACATAGTATATGAGTGAGTTGCACTGAAAAACTTAGAATTTACTGAAAAACCCGCATTACACGAAATGCACAGTGTAGTACATAGTATATGAGTGAGTTGCACTGAAAAACTTAGAGTATAAGAAACGCACAGTGTAGTACATAGTATATGAGTGAGTTGCACTGAAAAATTTAGAATATAAGAAACGCACAGTGTAGTACATAGTATATGAGTGAGTTGCACTGAAAAACTTAGAATATAAGAAACGCACACTGTAGTACATAGTATATGAGTGAGTTGCACTGAAAAACTTAGAATTTAAGAAACGCACAGTGTAGTACATAGTATATGAGTGAGTTGCACTGAAAAACTTAGAATATAAGAAACGCACAGTGTAGTACATAGTATATGAGTGAGTTGCACTGAAAAACTTAGAATTTACTGAAAAACCCGCATTACACGAAATGCACAGTGTAGTACATAGTATATGAGTGAGTTGCACTGAAAAACTTAGAATATAAGAAACGCACAGTGTAGTACATAGTATATGAGTGAGTTGCACTGAAAAACTTAGAATATAAGAAACGCACAGTGTAGTACATAGTATATGAGTGAGTTGCACTGAAAAACTTAGAATATAAGAAACGCACAGTGTAGTACATAGTATATGAGTGAGTTGCACTGAAAAACTTAGAATATAAGAAACGCACAGTGTAGTACATAGTATATGAGTGAGTTGCACTGAAAAACTTAGAATATAAGAAACGCACAGTGTAGTACATAGTATATGAGTGAGTTGCACTGAAAAACTTAGAATATAAGAAACGCACAGTGTAGTACATAGTATATGAGTGAGTTGCACTGAAAAACTTAGAATATAAGAAACGCACAGTGTAGTACATAGTATATGAGTGAGTTGCACTGAAAAACTTAGAATTTAAGAAACGCACAGTGTAGTACACAGTATATGAGTGAGTTGCACTGAAAAACGTAGAATATAAGAAACGCACAGTGTAGTACATAGTATATGAGTGAGTTGCACTGAAAAACTTAGAATATAAGAAACGCACAGTGTAGTACATAGTATATGAGTGAGTTGCACTGAAAAACTTAGAATGTAAGAAACGCACAGTATAGTACATAGTATATGAATGAGTTGCACTGAAAAACTTAGAATTTACTGAAAAACCCGCATTACACGAAATGCACAGTGTAGTACATAGTATATGAGTGAGTTGCACTGAAAAACTTAGAATATAAGAAACGCACAGTGTAGTACATAGTATATGAGTGAGTTGCACTGAAAAACTTAGAATATAAGAAACGCACAGTGTAGTACATAGTATATGAGTGAGTTGCACTGAAAAACTTAGAATATAAGAAACGCACAGTGTAGTACATAGTATATGAGTGAGTTGCACTGAAAAACTTAGAATATAAGAAACGCACAGTGTAGTACATAGTATATGAGTGAGTTGCACTGAAAAACTTAGAATATAAGAAACGCACAGTGTAGTACATAGTATATGAGTGAGTTGCACTGAAAAACTTAGAATATAAGAAACGCACAGTGTAGTACATAGTATATGAGTGAGTTGCACTGAAAAACTTAGAATATAAGAAACGCACAGTGTAGTACATAGTATATGAGTGAGTTGCACTGAAAAACTTAGAATATAAGAAACGCACAGTGTAGTACATAGTATATGAGTGAGTTGCACTGAAAAACTTAGAATTTACTGAAAAACCCGCATTACACGAAATGCACAGTGTAGTACATAGTATATGAGTGAGTTGCACTGAAAAAATTAGAATATAAGAAACGCACAGTGTAGTACATAGTATATGAGTGAGTTGCACTGAAAAACTTAGAATATAAGAAACGCACAGTGTAGTACATAGTATATGAGTGAGTTGCACTGAAAAACTTAGAATATAAGAAACGCACAGTGTAGTACATAGTATATGAGTGAGTTGCACTGAAAAACTTAGAATATAAGAAACGCACAGTGTAGTACATAGTATATGAGTGAGTTGCACTGAAAAACTTAGAATATAAGAAACGCACAGTGTAGTACATAGTATATGAGTGAGTTGCACTGAAAAACTTAGAATTTAAGAAACGCACAGTGTAGTACACAGTATATGAGTGAGTTGCACTGAAAAACGTAGAATATAAGAAACGCACAGTGTAGTACATAGTATATGAGTGAGTTGCACTGAAAAACTTAGAATATAAGAAACGCACAGTGTAGTACATAGTATATGAGTGAGTTGCACTGAAAAACTTAGAATGTAAGAAACGCACATATAGTACATAGTATATGAATGAGTTGCACTGAAAAACTTAGAATTTACTGAAAAACCCGCATTACACGAAATGCACAGTGTAGTACATAGTATATGAGTGAGTTGCACTGAAAAACTTAGAATATAAGAAACGCACAGTGTAGTACATAGTATATGAGTGAGTTGCACTGAAAAACTTAGAATATAAGAAACGCACAGTGTAGTACATAGTATATGAGTGAGTTGCACTGAAAAACTTAGAATATAAGAAACGCACAGTGTAGTACATAGTATATGAGTGAGTTGCACTGAAAAACTTAGAATATAAGAAACGCACAGTGTAGTACATAGTATATGAGTGAGTTGCACTGAAAAACTTAGAATATAAGAAACGCACAGTGTAGTACATAGTATATGAGTGAGTTGCACTGAAAAACTTAGAATATAAGAAACGCACAGTGTAGTACATAGTATATGAGTGAGTTGCACTGAAAAACTTAGAATATAAGAAACGCACAGTGTAGTACATAGTATATGAGTGAGTTGCACTGAAAAACTTAGAATATAAGAAACGCACAGTGTAGTACATAGTATATGAGTGAGTTGCACTGAAAAACTTAGAATATAAGAAACGCACAGTGTAGTACATAGTATATGAGTGAGTTGCACTGAAAAACTTAGAATATAAGAAACGCACAGTGTAGTACATAGTATATGAGTGAGTTGCACTGAAAAACTTAGAATATAAGAAACGCACAGTGTAGTACATAGTATATGAGTGAGTTGCACTGAAAAACTTAGAATATAAGAAACGCACAGTGTAGTACATAGTATATGATTGAGTTGCACTGAAAAACTTAGAATATAAGAAACGCACAGTGTAGTACATAGTATATGAGTGAGTTGCACTGAAAAACTTAGAATATAAGAAACGCACAGTGTAGTACATAGTATATGAGTGAGTTGCCCTGAAAAACTTAGAATATAAGAAACGCACAGTGTAGTACATAGTATATGAGTGAGTTGCACTGAAAAACTTAGAATTTACTGAAAAACCCGCATTACACGAAATGCACAGTGTAGTACATAGTATATGAGTGAGTTGCACTGAAAAACTTAGAGTATAAGAAACGCACAGTGTAGTACATAGTATATGAGTGAGTTGCACTGAAAAATTTAGAATATAAGAAACGCACAGTGTAGTACATAGTATATGAGTGAGTTGCACTGAAAAACTTAGAATATAAGAAACGCACAGTGTAGTACATATTATATGAGTGAGTTGCACTGAAAAACTTAGAATATAAGAAACGCACAGTGTAGTACATAGTATATGAGTGATTTGCACTGAAAAACTTAGAATATAAGAAACGCACAGTGTAGTACATAGTATATGAGTGAGTTGCACTGAAAAACTTAGAATTTACTGAAAAACCCGCATTACACGAAATGCACAGTGTAGTACATAGTATATGAGTGAGTTGCACTGAAAAACTTAGAATATAAGAAACGCACAGTGTAGTACATAGTATATGAGTGAGTTGCACTGAAAAACTTAGAATATAAGAAACGCACAGTGTAGTACATAGTATATGAGTGAGTTGCACTGAAAAACTTAGAATATAAGAAACGCACAGTGTAGTACATAGTATATGAGTGAGTTGCACTGAAAAACTTAGAATATAAGAAACGCACAGTGTAGTACATAGTATATGAGTGAGTTGCACTGAAAAACTTAGAATATAAGAAACGCACAGTGTAGTACATAGTATATGAGTGAGTTGCACTGAAAAACTTAGAATATAAGAAACGCACAGTGTAGTACATAGTATATGAGTGAGTTGCACTGAAAAACTTAGAATTTAAGAAACGCACAGTGTAGTACACAGTATATGAGTGAGTTGCACTGAAAAACGTAGAATATAAGAAACGCACAGTGTAGTACATAGTATATGAGTGAGTTGCACTGAAAAACTTAGAATATAAGAAACGCACAGTGTAGTACATAGTATATGAGTGAGTTGCACTGAAAAACTTAGAATGTAAGAAACGCACATATAGTACATAGTATATGAATGAGTTGCACTGAAAAACTTAGAATTTACTGAAAAACCCGCATTACACGAAATGCACAGTGTAGTACATAGTATATGAGTGAGTTGCACTGAAAAACTTAGAATATAAGAAACGCACAGTGTAGTACATAGTATATGAGTGAGTTGCACTGAAAAACTTAGAATATAAGAAACGCACAGTGTAGTACATAGTATATGAGTGAGTTGCACTGAAAAACTTAGAATATAAGAAACGCACAGTGTAGTACATAGTATATGAGTGAGTTGCACTGAAAAACTTAGAATATAAGAAACGCACAGTGTAGTACATAGTATATGAGTGAGTTGCACTGAAAAACTTAGAATATAAGAAACGCACAGTGTAGTACATAGTATATGAGTGAGTTGCACTGAAAAACTTAGAATATAAGAAACGCACAGTGTAGTACATAGTATATGAGTGAGTTGCACTGAAAAACTTAGAATATAAGAAACGCACAGTGTAGTACATAGTATATGAGTGAGTTGCACTGAAAAACTTAGAATATAAGAAACGCACAGTGTAGTACATAGTATATGAGTGAGTTGCACTGAAAAACTTAGAATATAAGAAACGCACAGTGTAGTACATAGTATATGAGTGAGTTGCACTGAAAAACTTAGAATATAAGAAACGCACAGTGTAGTACATAGTATATGAGTGAGTTGCACTGAAAAACTTAGAATATAAGAAACGCACAGTGTAGTACATAGTATATGAGTGAGTTGCACTGAAAAACTTAGAATATAAGAAACGCACAGTGTAGTACATAGTATATGAGTGAGTTGCACTGAAAAACTTAGAATTTACTGAAAAACCCGCATTACACGAAATGCACAGTGTAGTACATAGTATATGAGTGAGTTGCACTGAAAAAATTAGAATATAAGAAACGCACAGTGTAGTACATAGTATATGAGTGAGTTGCACTGAAAAACTTAGAATATAAGAAACGCACAGTGTAGTACATAGTATATGAGTGAGTTGCACTGAAAAACTTAGAATATAAGAAACGCACAGTGTAGTACATAGTATATGAGTGAGTTGCACTGAAAAACTTAGAATATAAGAAACGCACAGTGTAGTACATAGTATATGAGTGAGTTGCACTGAAAAACTTAGAATATAAGAAACGCACAGTGTAGTACATAGTATATGTGTGAGTTGCACTGAAAAACTTAGAATATAAGAAACGCACAGTGTAGTACATAGTATATGAGTGAGTTGCACTGAAAAACTTAGAATATAAGAAACGCACAGTGTAGTACATAGTATATGAGTGAGTTGCACTGAAAAACTTAGAATTTAAGAAACGCACAGTGTAGTACACAGTATATGAGTGAGTTGCACTGAAAAACGTAGAATATAAGAAACGCACAGTGTAGTACATAGTATATGAGTGAGTTTCACTGAAAAACTTAGAATATAAGAAACGCACAGTGTAGTACATAGTATATGAGTGAGTTGCACTGAAAAACTTAGAATATAAGAAACGCACATATAGTACATAGTATATGAATGAGTTGCACTGAAAAACTTAGAATTTACTGAAAAACCCGCAATACACGAAATGCACAGTGTAGTACATAGTATATGAGTGAGTTGCACTGAAAAACTTAGAATATAAGAAACGCACAGTGTAGTACATAGTATATGAGTGAGTTGCACTGAAAAACTTAGAATATAAGAAACGCACAGTGTAGTACATAGTATATGAGTGAGTTGCACTGAAAAACTTAGAATATAAGAAACGCACAGTGTAGTACATAGTATATGAGTGAGTTGCACTGAAAAACTTAGAATATAAGAAACGCACAGTGTAGTACATAGTATATGAGTGAGTTGCACTGAAAAACTTAGAATATAAGAAACGCACAGTGTAGTACATAGTATATGAGTGAGTTGCACTGAAAAACTTAGAATATAAGAAACGCACAGTGTAGTACATAGTATATGAGTGAGTTGCACTGAAAAACTTAGAATATAAGAAACGCACAATGTAGTACATAGTATATGAGTGAGTTGCACTGAAAAACTTAGAATATAAGAAACGCACAGTGTAGTACATAGTATATGAGTGAGTTGCACTGAAAAACTTAGAATATAAGAAACGCACAGTGTAGTACATAGTATATGAGTGAGTTGCACTGAAAAACTTAGAATATAAGAAACGCACAGTGTAGTACATAGTATATGAGTGAGTTGCACTGAAAAACTTAGAATATAAGAAACGCACAGTGTAGTACATAGTATATGAGTGAGTTGCCCTGAAAAACTTAGAATATAAGAAACGCACAGTGTAGTACATAGTATATGAGTGAGTTGCACTGAAAAACTTAGAATTTACTGAAAAACCCGCATTACACGAAATGCACAGTGTAGTACATAGTATATGAGTGAGTTGCACTGAAAAACTTAGAATATAAGAAACGCACAGTGTAGTACATAGTATATGAGTGAGTTGCACTGAAAAACTTAGAATATAAGAAACGCACAGTGTAGTACATAGTATATGATTGAGTTGCACTGAAAAACTTAGAATATAAGAAACGCACAGTGTAGTACATAGTATATGAGTGAGTTGCACTGAAAAACTTAGAATATAAGAAACGCACAGTGTAGTACATAGTATATGAGTGAGTTGCCCTGAAAAACTTAGAATATAAGAAACGCACAGTGTAGTACATAGTATATGAGTGAGTTGCACTGAAAAACTTAGAATTTACTGAAAAACCCGCATTACACGAAATGCACAGTGTAGTACATAGTATATGAGTGAGTTGCACTGAAAAACTTAGAGTATAAGAAACGCACAGTGTAGTACATAGTATATGAGTGAGTTGCACTGAAAAATTTAGAATATAAGAAACGCACAGTGTAGTACATAGTATATGAGTGAGTTGCACTGAAAAACTTAGAATATAAGAAACGCACAGTGTAGTACATAGTATATGAGTGAGTTGCACTGAAAAACTTAGAATATAAGAAACGCACAGTGTAGTACATAGTATATGAGTGAGTTGCACTGAAAAACTTAGAATATAAGAAACGCACAGTGTAGTACATAGTATATGAATGAGTTGCACTGAAAAACTTAGAATATAAGAAACGCACAGTGTAGTACATAGTATATGAGTGAGTTGCACTGAAAAACTTAGAATATAAGAAACGCACAGTGTAGTACATAGTATATGAGTGAGTTGCACTGAAAAACTTAGAATTTAAGAAACGCACAGTGTAGTACACAGTGTATGAGTGAGTTGCACTGAAAAACTTAGAATAGAAGAAACGCACAGTGTAGTACATAGTGTATGAGTGAGTTGCACTGAAAAACTTAGAATATAAGAAACGCACAGTGTAGTACATAGTATATGAGTGAGTTGCACTGAAAAACTTAGAATTTAAGAAACGCACAGTGTAGTACACAGTATATGAGTGAGTTGCACTGAAAAACTTAGAATATAAGAAACGCACAGTGTAGTACATAGTATATGAGTGAGTTGCACTGAAAAACTTAGAATATAAGAAACGCACAGTGTAGTACATAGTATATGAGTGAGTTGCACTGAAAAACTTAGAATATAAGAAACGCACAGTGTAGTACATAGTATATGAGCGAGTTGCACTGAAAAACTTAGAATATAAGAAACGCACAGTGTAGTACATAGTATATGAGTGAGTTGCACTGAAAAACTTAGAATTTAAGAAACGCACAGTGTAGTACACAGTATATGAGTGAGTTGCACTGAAAAACTTAGAATATAAGAAACGCACAGTGTAGTACATAGTATATGAGTGAGTTGCACTGAAAATCTTAGAATATATGAAACGCACAGTGTAGTACATAGTATATGAGTGAGTTGCACTGAAAAACTTAGAATATAAGAAACGCACAGTGTAGTACATAGTATATGAGTGAGTTGCCCTGAAAAACTTAGAATATAAGAAACGCACAGTGTAGTACATAGTATATGAGTGAGTTGCACTGAAAAACTTAGAATTTACTGAAAAACCCGCATTACACGAAATGCACAGTGTAGTACATAGTATATGAGTGAGTTGCACTGAAAAACTTAGAATATAAGAAACGCACAGTGTAGTACATAGTATATGAGTGAGTTGCACTGAAAAACTTAGAATATAAGAAACCCACAGTGTAGTACATAGTATATGAGTGAGTTGCACTGAAAAACTTAGAATATAAGAAACGCACAGTGTAGTACATAGTATATGAGTGAGTTGCACTGAAAAACTTAGAATATAAGAAACGCACATATAGTACATAGTATATGAATGAGTTGCACTGAAAAACTTAGAATTTATAGAAAAACTCGCATTACTCGAAATGCACAGTGTAGTACATAGTATATGAGTGAGTTGCACTGAAAAACTTAGAATATAAGAAACGCACAGTGTAGTACATAGTATATGAGTGAGTTGCACTGAAAAATTTAGAATATAAGAACGCACAGTGTAGTACATAGTATATGAGTGAGTTGCACTGAAAAACTTAGAATATAAGAAACGCACAGTGTAGTACATAGTATATGAGTGAGTTGCACTGAAAAACTGAGAATATAAGAAACGCACAGTGTAGTACATAGTATATGAGTGAGTTGCACTGAAAAACTTAGAATATAAGAAACGCACAGTGTAGTACATAGTATATGAGTGAGTTGCACTGAAAAACTTAGAATATAAGAAACGCACAGTGTAGTACATAGTATATGAGTGAGTTGCACTGAAAAACTTAGAATTTAAGAAACGCACAGTGTAGTACACAGTATATGAGTGAGTTGCACTGAAAAACTTAGAATATAAGAAACGCACAGTGTAGTACATAGTATATGAATGAGTTGCACTGAAAAACTTAGAATATAAGAAACGCACAGTGTAGTACATAGTATATGAGTGAGTTGCACTGAAAAACTTAGAATATAAGAAACGCACAGTGTAGTACATAGTATATGAGTGAGTTGCACTGAAAAACTTAGAATATAAGAAACGCACAGTGTAGTACATAGTATATGAGTGAGTTGCACTGAAAAACTTAGAATATAAGAAACGCACAGTGTAGTACATAGTATATGAGTGAGTTGCACTGAAAAACTTAGAATTTACTGAAAAACCCGCATTACACGAAATGCACAGTGTAGTACATAGTATATGAGTGAGTTGCACTGAAAAACTTAGAATATAAGAAACGCACAGTGTAGTACATAGTATATGAGTGAGTTGCACTGAAAAACTTAGAATATAAGAAACCCACAGTGTAGTACATAGTATATGAGTGAGTTGCACTGAAAAACTTAGAATATAAGAAACGCACAGTGTAGTACATAGTATATGAGTGAGTTGCACTGAAAAACTTAGAATATAAGAAACGCACATATAGTACATAGTATATGAATGAGTTGCACTGAAAAACTTAGAATTTATAGAAAAACCCGCATTACTCGAAATGCACAGTGTAGTACATAGTATATGAGTGAGTTGCACTGAAAAACTTAGAATATAAGAAACGCACAGTGTAGTACATAGTATATGAGTGAGTTGCACTGAAAAATTTAGAATATAAGAACGCACAGTGTAGTACATAGTATATGAGTGAGTTGCACTGAAAAACTTAGAATATAAGAAACGCACAGTGTAGTACATAGTATATGAGTGAGTTGCACTGAAAAACTTAGAATATAAGAAACGCACAGTGTAGTACATAGTATATGAGTGAGTTGCACTGAAAAACTTAGAATATAAGAAACGCACAGTGTAGTACATAGTATATGAGTGAGTTGCACTGAAAAACTTAGAATATAAGAAACGCACAGTGTAGTACATAGTATATGAGTGAGTTGCACTGAAAAACTTAGAATATAAGAAACGCACAGTGTAGTACATAGTATATGAGTGAGTTGCACTGAAAAACTTAGAATTTAAGAAACGCACAGTGTAGTACACAGTATATGAGTGAGTTGCACTGAAAAACTTAGAATATAAGAAACGCACAGTGTAGTACATAGTATATGAATGAGTTGCACTGAAAAACTTAGAATATAAGAAACGCACAGTGTAGTACATAGTATATGAGTGAGTTGCACTGAAAAACTTAGAATATAAGAAACGCACAGTGTAGTACATAGTATATGAGTGAGTTGCACTGAAAAACTTAGAATATAAGAAACGCACAGTGTAGTACATAGTATATGAGTGAGTTGCACTGAAAAACTTAGAATATAAGAAACGCACAGTGTAGTACATAGTATATGAGTGAGTTGCACTGAAAAACTTAGAATTTACTGAAAAACCCGCATTACACGAAATGCACAGTGTAGTACATAGTATATGAGTGAGTTGCACTGAAAAACTTAGAATATAAGAAACGCACAGTGTAGTACATAGTATATGAGTGAGTTGCACTGAAAAACTTAGAATATAAGAAACCCACAGTGTAGTACATAGTATATGAGTGAGTTGCACTGAAAAACTTAGAATATAAGAAACGCACAGTGTAGTACATAGTATATGAGTGAGTTGCACTGAAAAACTTAGAATATAAGAAACGCACATATAGTACATAGTATATGAATGAGTTGCACTGAAAAACTTAGAATTTATAGAAAAACCCGCATTACTCGAAATGCACAGTGTAGTACATAGTATATGAGTGAGTTGCACTGAAAAACTTAGAATATAAGAAACGCACAGTGTAGTACATAGTATATGAGTGAGTTGCACTGAAAAATTTAGAATATAAGAACGCACAGTGTAGTACATAGTATATGAGTGAGTTGCACTGAAAAACTTAGAATATAAGAAACGCACAGTGTAGTACATAGTATATGAGTGAGTTGCACTGAAAAACTTAGAATATAAGAAACGCACAGTGTAGTACATAGTATATGAGTGAGTTGCACTGAAAAACTTAGAATATAAGAAACGCACAGTGTAGTACATAGTATATGAGTGAGTTGCACTGAAAAACTTAGAATATAAGAAACGCACAGTGTAGTACATAGTATATGAGTGAGTTGCCCTGAAAAACTTAGAATATAAGAAACGCACAGTGTAGTACATAGTATATGAGTGAGTTGCACTGAAAAACTTAGAATTTACTGAAAAACCCGCATTACACGAAATGCACAGTGTAGTACATAGTATATGAGTGAGTTGCACTGAAAAACTTAGAATATAAGAAACGCACAGTGTACTACATAGTATATGAGTGAGTTGCACTGAAAAACTTAGAATATAAGAAACGCACAGTGTAGTACATAGTATATGAGTGAGTTGCACTGAAAAACTTAGAATATAAGAAACCCACAGTGTAGTACATAGTATATGAGTGAGTTGCACTGAAAAACTTAGAATATAAGAAACGCACAGTGTAGTACACAGTATATGAGTGAGTTGCACTGAAAAATTTAGAATATAAGAACGCACAGTGTAGTACATAGTATATGAGTGAGTTGCACTGAAAAACTTAGAATATAAGAAACGCACAGTGTAGTACATAGTATATGAGTGAGTTGCACTGAAAAACTTAGAATTTAAGAAACGCATAGTGTAGTACACAGTATATGAGTGAGTTGCACTGAAAAACTTAGAATATAAGAAACGCACAGTGTAGTACATAGTATATGAGTGAGTTGCACTGAAAAACTTAGAATATAAGAAACGCACAGTGTAGTACATAGTATATGAGTGAGTTGCACTGAAAAACTTAGAATATAAGAAACGCACAGTGTAGTACATAGTATATGAGTGAGTTGCACTGAAAAACTTAGAATATAAGAAACGCACAGTGTAGTACATAGTATATGAGTGAGTTGCACTGAAAAACTTAGAATATAAGAAACGCACAGTGTAGTACATAGTATATGAGTGAGTTGCACTGAAAAACTTAGAATTTACTGAAAAACCCGCATTACACGAAATGCACAGTGTAGTACATAGTATATGAGTGAGTTGCACTGAAAAACTTAGAATATAAGAAACGCACAGTGTAGTACATAGTATATGAGTGAGTTGCACTGAAAAACTTAGAATATAAGAAACCCACAGTGTAGTACATAGTATATGAGTGAGTTGCACTGAAAAACTTAGAATATAAGAAACGCACAGTGTAGTACATAGTATATGAGTGAGTTGCACTGAAAAACTTAGAATTTATAGAAAAACCCGCATTACTCGAAATGCACAGTGTAGTACATAGTATATGAGTGAGTTGCACTGAAAAACTTAGAATATAAGAAACGCACAGTGTAGTACATAGTATATGAGTGAGTTGCACTGAAAAATTTAGAATATAAGAACGCACAGTGTAGTACATAGTATATGAGTGAGTTGCACTGAAAAACTTAGAATATAAGAAACGCACAGTGTAGTACATAGTATATGAGTGAGTTGCACTGAAAAACTTAGAATATAAGAAACGCACAGTGTAGTACATAGTATATGAGTGAGTTGCACTGAAAAACTTAGACTATAAGAAACGCAGTGTAGTACATAGTATATGAGTGAGTTGCACTGAAAAACTTAGAATATAAGAAACGCACAGTGTAGTACATAGTATATGAGTGAGTTGCCCTGAAAAACTTAGAATATAAGAAACGCACAGTGTAGTACATAGTATATGAGTGAGTTGCACTGAAAAACTTAGAATTTACTGAAAAACCCGCATTACACGAAATGCACAGTGTAGTACATAGTATATGAGTGATTTGCACTGAAAAACTTAGAATATAAGAAACGCACAGTGTAGTACATAGTATATGAGTGAGTTGCACTGAAAAACTTAGAATATAAGAAACGCACAGTGTAGTACATAGTATATGAGTGAGTTGCACTGAAAAACTTAGAATATAAGAAACCCACAGTGTAGTACATAGTATATGAGTGAGTTGCACTGAAAAACTTAGAATATAAGAAACGCACAGTGTAGTACATAGTATATGAGTGAGTTGCACTGAAAAATTTAGAATATAAGAACGCACAGTGTAGTACATAGTATATGAGTGAGTTGCACTGAAAAACTTAGAATATAAGAAACGCACAGTGTAGTACATAGTATATGAGTGAGTTGCACTGAAAAACTTAGAATATAAGAAACGCACAGTGTAGTACATAGTATATGAGTGAGTTGCACTGAAAAACTTAGAATATAAGAAACGCACAGTGTAGTACATAGTATATGAGTGAGTTGCACTGAAAAACTTAGAATATAAGAAACGCACATATAGTACATAGTATATGAATGAGTTGCACTGAAAAACTTAGAATTTATAGAAAAACCCGCATTACTCGAAATGCACAGTGTAGTACATAGTATATGAGTGAGTTGCACTGAAAAACTTAGAATATAAGAAACGCACAGTGTAGTACATAGTATATGAGTGAGTTGCACTGAAAAATTTAGAATATAAGAACGCACAGTGTAGTACATAGTATATGAGTGAGTTGCACTGAAAAACTTAGAATATAAGAAACGCACAGTGTAGTACATAGTATATGAGTGAGTTGCACTGAAAAACTTAGAATATAAGAAACGCACAGTGTAGTACATAGTATATGAGTGAGTTGCACTGAAAAACTTAGAATATAAGAAACGCAGTGTAGTACATAGTATATGAGTGAGTTGCACTGAAAAACTTAGAATATAAGAAACGCACAGTGTAGTACATAGTATATGAGTGAGTTGCCCTGAAAAACTTAGAATATAAGAAACGCACAGTGTAGTACATAGTATATGAGTGAGTTGCACTGAAAAACTTAGAATTTACTGAAAAACCCGCATTACACGAAATGCACAGTGTAGTACATAGTATATGAGTGATTTGCACTGAAAAACTTAGAATATAAGAAACGCACAGTGTAGTACATAGTATATGAGTGAGTTGCACTGAAAAACTTAGAATATAAGAAACGCACAGTGTAGTACATAGTATATGAGTGAGTTGCACTGAAAAACTTAGAATATAAGAAACCCACAGTGTAGTACATAGTATATGAGTGAGTTGCACTGAAAAACTTAGAATATAAGAAACGCACAGTGTAGTACATAGTATATGAGTGAGTTGCACTGAAAAATTTAGAATATAAGAACGCACAGTGTAGTACATAGTATATGAGTGAGTTGCACTGAAAAACTTAGAATATAAGAAACGCACAGTGTAGTACATAGTATATGAGTGAGTTGCACTGAAAAACTTAGAATATAAGAAACGCACAGTGTAGTACATAGTATATGAGTGAGTTGCACTGAAAAACTTAGAATATAAGAAACGCACAGTGTAGTACATAGTATATGAGTGAGTTGCACTGAAAAACTTAGAATATAAGAAACGCACAGTGTAGTACATAGTATATGAGTGAGTTGCACTGAAAAACTTAGAATTTAAGAAACGCACAGTGTAGTACACAGTATATGAGTGAGTTGCACTGAAAAACTTAGAATATAAGAAACGCACAGTGTAGTACATAGTATATGAGTGAGTTGCACTGAAAAACTTAGAATATAAGAAACGCACAGTGTAGTACATAGTATATGAGTGAGTTGCACTGAAAAACTTAGAATATAAGAAACGCACATATAGTACATAGTATATGAGTGAGTTGCACTGAAAAACTTAGAATTTACTGAAAAACCCGCATTACATGAAATGCACAGTGTAGTACATAGTATATGAGTGAGTTGCACTGAAAAACTTAGAATATAAGAAACACACAGTGTAGTACATAGTATATGAGTGAGTTGCACTGAAAAACTTAGAATATAAGAAACGCACAGTGTAGTACATAGTATATGAGTGAGTTGCACTGAAAAACTTAGAATATAAGAAACGCACAGTGTAGTACATAGTATATGAGTGAGTTGCACTGAAAAACTTAGAATATAAGAAACGCACAGTGTAGTACATAGTATATGAATGAGTTGCACTGAAAAACTTAGAATTTATAGAAAAACCCGCATTACTCGAAATGCACAGTGTAGTACATAGTATATGAGTGAGTTGCACTGAAAAACTTAGAATATAAGAAACGCACAGTGTAGTACATAGTATATGAGTGAGTTGCACTGAAAAATTTAGAATATAAGAAACGCACAGTGTAGTACATAGTATATGAGTGAGTTGCACTGAAAAACTTAGAATATAAGAAACGCACAGTGTAGTACATAGTATATGAGTGAGTTGCACTGAAAAACTTAGAATATAAGAAACGCACAGTGTAGTACATAGTATATGAGTGAGTTGCACTGAAAAACTTAGAATATAAGAAACGCACAGTGTAGTACATAGTATATGAGTGAGTTGCACTGAAAAACTTAGAATATAAGAAACGCACAGTGTAGTACATAGTATATGAGTGAGTTGCACTGAAAAACTTAGAATATAAGAAACGCACAGTGTAGTACATAGTATATGAGTGAGTTGCACTGAAAAACTTAGAATTTAAGAAACGCACAGTGTAGTACACAGTATATGAGTGAGTTGCACTGAAAAACTTAGAATATAAGAAACGCACAGTGTAGTACATAGTATATGAGTGAGTTGCACTGAAAAACTTAGAATATAAGAAACGCACAGTGTAGTACATAGTATATGAGTGAGTTGCACTGAAAAACTTAGAATATAAGAAACGCACATATAGTACATAGTATATGAATGAGTTGCACTGAAAAACTTAGAATTTACTGAAAAACCCGCATTACAAGAAATGCACAGTGTAGTACATAGTATATGAGTGAGTTGCACTGAAAAACTTAGAATATAAGAAACGCACAGTGTAGTACATAGTATATGAGTGAGTTGCACTGAAAAACTTAGAATATAAGAAACGCACAGTGTAGTACATAGTATATGAGTGAGTTGCACTGAAAAACTTAGAATATAAGAAACGCACAGTGTAGTACATAGTATATGAGTGAGTTGCACTGAAAAACTTAGAATATAAGAAACGCACAGTGTAGTACATAGTATATGAGTGAGTTGCACTGAAAAACTTAGAATATAAGAAACGCACAGTGTAGAACATAGTATATGAGTGAGTTGCACTGAAAAACTTAGAATATAAGAAACGCACAGTGTAGTACATAGTATATGAGTGAGTTGCACTGAAAAACTTAGAATTTAAGAAACGCACAGTGTAGTACACAGTATATGAGTGAGTTGCACTGAAAAACTTAGAATATGAGAAACGCACAGTGTAGTACATAGTATATGAGTGAGTTGCACTGAAAAACTTAGAATATACGAAACGCACAGTGTAGTACATAGTATATGAGTGAGTTGCACTGAAAAACTTAGAATATAAGAAACGCACAGTGTAGTACATAGTTTATGAGTGAGTTGCCCTGATAAACTTAGAATATAAGAAACGCACAGTGTAGTACATAGTATATGAGTGAGTTGCACTGAAAAACTTAGAATTTACTGAAAAACCCGCATTACACGAAATGCACAGTGTAGTACATAGTATATGAGTGAGTTGCACTGAAAAACTTAGAATATAAGAAACGCACAGTGTAGTACATAGTATATGAGTGAGTTGCACTGAAAAACTTAGAATATAAGAAACGCACAGTGTAGTACATAGTATATGAGTGAGTTGCACTGAAAAACTTAGAATATAAGAAACGCACAGTGTAGTACATAGTATATGAGTGAGTTGCACTGAAAAACTTAGAATATAAGAAACGCACAGTGTAGTACATAGTATATGAGTGAGTTGCACTGAAAAACTTAGAATATAAGAAACGCACATATAGTACATAGTATATGAATGAGTTGCACTGAAAAACTTAGAATTTATAGAAAAACCCGCATTACTCGAAATGCACAGTGTAGTACATAGTATATGAGTGAGTTGCACTGAAAAACTTAGAATATAAGAAACGCACAGTGTAGTACATAGTATATGAGTGAGTTGCACTGAAAAACTTAGAATTTAAGAAACGCACAGTGTAGTACATAGTATATGAGCGAGTTGCACTGAAAAACTTAGAATATAAGAAACGCACAGTGTAGTACATAGTATATGAGTGAGTTGCACTGAAAAACTGAGAATATAAGAAACGCACAGTGTAGTACACAGTATATGAGTGAGTTGCACTGAAAAACTTAGAATATAAGAAACGCACATATAGTACATAGTATATGAATGAGTTGCACTGAAAAACTTAGAATTTACTGAAAAACCCGCAATACACGAAATGCACAGTGTAGTACATAGTATATGAGTGAGTTGCACTGAAAAACTTAGAATATAAGAAACGCACAGTGTAGTACATAGTATATGAGTGAGTTGCACTGAAAAACTTAGAATATAAGAAACGCACAGTGTAGTACATAGTATATGAGTGAGTTGCACTGAAAAACTTAGAATATAAGAAACGCACAGTGTAGTACATAGTATATGAGTGAGTTGCACTGAAAAACTTAGAATATAAGAAATGCACAGTGTAGTACATAGTATATGAGTGAGTTGCACTGAAAAACTTAGAATATAAGAAACGCACAGTGTAGTACATAGTATATGAGTGAGTTGCACTGAAAAACTTAGAATATAAGAAACGCACAGTGTAGTACATAGTATATGAGTGAGTTGCACTGAAAAACTTAGAATATAAGAAACGCACAGTGTAGTACATAGTATATGAGTGAGTTGCACTGAAAAACTTAGAATATAAGAAACGCACAGTGTAGTATATAGTATATGAGTGAGTTGCACTGAAAAACTTAGAATTTACTGAAAAACCCGCATTACACGAAATGCACAGTGTAGTACATAGTATATGAGTGAGTTGCACTGAAAAACTTAGAATATAAGAAACGCACAGTGTAGTACATAGTATATGAGTGAGTTGCACTGAAAAACTTAGAATATAAGAAACGCACAGTGTAGTACATAGTATATGAGTGAGTTGCACTGAAAAACTTAGAATATAAGAAACGCACAGTGTAGTACATAGTATATGAGTGAGTTGCACTGAAAAACTTAGAATATAAGAAACGCACAGTGTAGTACATAGTATATGAGTGAGTTGCACTGAAAAACTTAGAATATAAGAAACGCACAGTGTAGTACATAGTATATGAGTGAGTTGCACTGAAAAACTTAGAATATAAGAAACGCACAGTGTAGTACATAGTATATGAGTGAGTTGCACTGAAAAACTTAGAATATAAGAAACGCACAGTGTAGTACATAGTATATGAGTGAGTTGCACTGAAAAACTTAGAATATAAGAAACGCACATATAGTACATAGTATATGAATGAGTTGCACTGAAAAACTTAGAATTTACTGAAATAATCGCATTACACGAAATGCACAGTGTAGTACATCGTATATGAGTGAGTTGCACTGAAAAACTTAGAATATAAGAAACGCACAGTGTAGTACATAGTATATGAGTGAGTTGCACTGAAAAACTTAGAATATAAGAAACGCACAGTGTAGTACATAGTATATGAGTGAGTTGCACTGAAAAACTTAGAATATACGAAATGCACAGTGTAGTACATAGTATATGAGTGAGTTGCACTGAAAAACTTAGAATATAAGAAACGCACAGTGTAGTACATAGTATATGAGTGAGTTGCCCTGAAAAACTTAGAATATAAGAAACGCACAGTGTAGTACATAGTATATGAGTGAGTTGCACTGAAAAACTTAGAATTTACTGAAAAACCCGCATTACACCAAATGCACAGTGTAGTACATAGTATATGAGTGAGTTGCACTGAAAAACTTAGAATATAAGAAACGCACAGTGTAGTACATAGTATATGAGTGAGTTGCACTGAAAAACTTAGAATATAAGAAACGCACAGTGTAGTACATAGTATATGAGTGAGTTGCACTGAAAAACTTAGAATATAAGAAACGCACAGTGTAGTACATAGTATATGAGTGAGTTGCACTGAAAAACTTAGAATATAAGAAACGCACAGTGTAGTACATAGTATATGAGTGAGTTGCACTGAAAAACTTAGAATATAAGAAACGCACATATAGTACATAGTATATGAATGAGTTGCACTGAAAAACTTAGAATTTATAGAAAAACCCGCATTACTCGAAATGCACAGTGTAGTACATAGTATATGAGTGAGTTGCACTGAAAAACTTAGAATATAAGAAACGCACAGTGTAGTACATAGTATATGAGTGAGTTGCAATGAAAAACTTAGAATATAAGAAACGCACAGTGTAGTACACAGTATATGAGTGAGTTGCACTGAAAAACTTAGAATATAAGAAACGCATATATAGTACATAGTATATGAATGAGTTGCACTGAAAAACTTAGAATATAAGCAACGCACAGTGTAGTACATAGTATATGAGTGAGTTGCACTGAAAAACTTAGAATATAAGAAACGCACAGTGTAGTACATAGTATATGAGTGAGTTGCACTGAAAAACTTAGAATATAAGAAACGCACAGTGTAGTACATAGTATATGAGTGAGTTGCACTGAAAAACTTAGAATATAAGAAACGCACAGTGTAGAACATAGTATATGAGTGAGTTGCACTGAAAAACTTAGAATATAAGAAACGCACAGTGTAGTACATAGTATATGAGTGAGTTGCACTGAAAAACTTAGAATTTAAGAAACGCACAGTGTAGTACACAGTATATGAGTGAGTTGCACTGAAAAACTTAGAATATGAGAAACGCACAGTGTAGTACATAGTATATGAGTGAGTTGCACTGAAAAACTTAGAATATACGAAACGCACAGTGTAGTACATAGTATATGAGTGAGTTGCACTGAAAAACTTAGAATATAAGAAACGCACAGTGTAGTACATAGTTTATGAGTGAGTTGCCCTGATAAACTTAGAATATAAGAAACGCACAGTGTAGTACATAGTATATGAGTGAGTTGCACTGAAAAACTTAGAATTTACTGAAAAACCCGCATTACACGAAATGCACAGTGTAGTACATAGTATATGAGTGAGTTGCACTGAAAAACTTAGAATATAAGAAACGCACAGTGTAGTACATAGTATATGAGTGAGTTGCACTGAAAAACTTAGAATATAAGAAACGCACAGTGTAGTACATAGTATATGAGTGAGTTGCACTGAAAAACTTAGAATATAAGAAACGCACAGTGTAGTACATAGTATATGAGTGAGTTGCACTGAAAAACTTAGAATATAAGAAACGCACAGTGTAGTACATAGTATATGAGTGAGTTGCACTGAAAAACTTAGAATATAAGAAACGCACATATAGTACATAGTATATGAATGAGTTGCACTGAAAAACTTAGAATTTATAGAAAAACCCGCATTACTCGAAATGCACAGTGTAGTACATAGTATATGAGTGAGTTGCACTGAAAAACTTAGAATATAAGAAACGCAGAGTGTAGTACATAGTATATGAGTGAGTTGCACTGAAAAACTTAGAATTTAAGAAACGCACAGTGTAGTACATAGTATATGAGCGAGTTGCACTGAAAAACTTAGAATATAAGAAACGCACAGTGTAGTACATAGTATATGAGTGAGTTGCAATGAAAAACTTAGAATATAAGAAACGCACAGTGTAGTACACAGTATATGAGTGAGTTGCACTGAAAAACTTAGAATATAAGAAACGCACATATAGTACATAGTATATGAATGAGTTGCACTGAAAAACTTAGAATTTACTGAAAAACCCGCAATACACGAAATGCACAGTGTAGTACATAGTATATGAGTGAGTTGCACTGAAAAACTTAGAATATAAGAAACGCACAGTGTAGTACATAGTATATGAGTGAGTTGCACTGAAAAACTTAGAATATAAGAAACGCACAGTGTAGTACATAGTATATGAGTGAGTTGCACTGAAAAACTTAGAATATAAGAAACGCACAGTGTAGTACATAGTATATGAGTGAGTTGCACTGAAAAACTTAGAATATAAGAAACGCACAGTGTAGTACATAGTATATGAGTGAGTTGCACTGAAAAACTTAGAATATAAGAAACGCACAGTGTAGTACATAGTATATGAGTGAGTTGCACTGAAAAACTTAGAATATAAGAAACGCACAGTGTAGTACATAGTATATGAGTGAGTTGCACTGAAAAACTTAGAATATAAGAAACGCACAGTGTAGTACATAGTATATGAGTGAGTTGCACTGAAAAACTTAGAATATAAGAAACGCACAGTGTAGTATATAGTATATGAGTGAGTTGCACTGAAAAACTTAGAATTTACTGAAAAACCCGCATTACACGAAATGCACAGTGTAGTACATAGTATATGAGTGAGTTGCACTGAAAAACTTAGAATATAAGAAACGCACAGTGTAGTACATAGTATATGAGTGAGTTGCACTGAAAAACTTAGAATATAAGAAACGCACAGTGTAGTACTTAGTATATGAGTGAGTTGCACTGAAAAACTTAGAATATAAGAAACGCACAGTGTAGTACATAGTATATGAGTGAGTTGCACTGAAAAACTTAGAATATAAGAAACGCACAGTGTAGTACATAGTATATGAGTGAGTTGCACTGAAAAACTTAGAATATAAGAAACGCACAGTGTAGTACATAGTATATGAGTGAGTTGCACTGAAAAACTTAGAATATAAGAAACGCACAGTGTAGTACATAGTATATGAGTGAGTTGCACTGAAAAACTTAGAATATAAGAAACGCACAGTGTAGTACATAGTATATGAGTGAGTTGCACTGAAAAACTTAGAATATAAGAAACGCACATATAGTACATAGTATATGAATGAGTTGCACTGAAAAACTTAGAATTTACTGAAATAATCGCATTACACGAAATGCACAGTGTAGTACATCGTATATGAGTGAGTTGCACTGAAAAACTTAGAATATAAGAAACGCACAGTGTAGTACATAGTATATGAGTGAGTTGCACTGAAAAACTTAGAATATAAGAAACGCACAGTGTAGTACATAGTATATGAGTGAGTTGCACTGAAAAACTTAGAATATACGAAATGCACAGTGTAGTACATAGTATATGAGTGAGTTGCACTGAAAAACTTAGAATATAAGAAACGCACAGTGTAGTACATAGTATATGAGTGAGTTGCCCTGAAAAACTTAGAATATAAGAAACGCACAGTGTAGTACATAGTATATGAGTGAGTTGCACTGAAAAACTTAGAATTTACTGAAAAACCCGCATTACACCAAATGCACAGTGTAGTACATAGTATATGAGTGAGTTGCACTGAAAAACTTAGAATATAAGAAAAGCACAGTGTAGTACATAGTATATGAGTGAGTTGCACTGAAAAACTTAGAATATAAGAAACGCACAGTGTAGTACATAGTATATGAGTGAGTTGCACTGAAAAACTTAGAATATAAGAAACGCACAGTGTAGTACATAGTATATGAGTGAGTTGCACTGAAAAACTTAGAATATAAGAAACGCACAGTGTAGTACATAGTATATGAGTGAGTTGCACTGAAAAACTTAGAATATAAGAAACGCACATATAGTACATAGTATATGAATGAGTTGCACTGAAAAACTTAGAATTTATAGAAAAACCCGCATTACTCGAAATGCACAGTGTAGTACATAGTATATGAGTGAGTTGCACTGAAAAACTTAGAATATAAGAAACGCACAGTGTAGTACATAGTATATGAGTGAGTTGCAATGAAAAACTTAGAATATAAGAAACGCACAGTGTAGTACACAGTATATGAGTGAGTTCCACTGAAAAACTTAGAATATAAGAAACGCATATATAGTACATAGTATATGAATGAGTTGCACTGAAAAACTTAGAATATAAGCAACGCACAGTGTAGTACATAGTATATGAGTGAGTTGCACTGAAAAACTTAGAATATAAGAAACGCACAGTGTAGTACATAGTATATTAGTGAGTTGCACTGAAAAACTTAGAATATAAGAAACGCACAGTGTAGTACATAGTATATGAGTGAGTTGCACTGAAAAACTTAGAATATAAGAAACGCACAGTGTAGTACATAGTATATGAGTGAGTTGCACTGAAAAACTTAGAATATAAGAAACGCACAGTGTAGTACATAGTATATGAGTGAGTTGCCCTGAAAAACTTAGAATATAAGAAACGCACAGTGTAGTACATAGTATATGAGTGAGTTGCACTGAAAAACTTAGAATATAAGAAACGCACAGTGTAGTACATAGTATATGAGTGAGTTGCACTGAAAAACTTAGAATATAAGAAACGCACAGTGTAGTACATAGTATATGAGTGAGTTGCACTGAAAAACTTAGAATATAAGAAACGCACATATAGTACATAGTATATGAATGAGTTGCACTGAAAAACTTAGAATTTACTGAAAAAATCGCATTACACGAAATGCACAGTGTAGTACTTCGTATATGAGTGAGTTGCACTGAAAAACTTAGAATATAAGAAACGCACAGTGTAGTACATAGTATATGAGTGAGTTGCACTGAAAAACTTAGAATATAAGAAACGCACAGTGTAGTACATAGTATATGAGTGAGTTGCACTGAAAAACTTAGAATATAAGAAACGCACAGTGTAGTACATAGTATATGAGCGAGTTGCACTGAAAAACTTAGAATATAAGAAACGCACAGTGTAGTACATAGTATATGAGTGAGTTGCAATGAAAAACTTAGAATATAAGAAACGCACAGTGTAGTACACAGTATATGAGTGAGTTGCACTGAAAAACTTAGAATATAAGAAACGCACATATAGTACATAGTATATGAATGAGTTGCACTGAAAAACTTAGAATTTACTGAAAAACCCGCAATACACGAAATGCACAGTGTAGTACATAGTATATGAGTGAGTTGCACTGAAAAACTTAGAATATAAGAAACGCACAGTGTAGTACATAGTATATGAGTGAGTTGCACTGAAAAACTTAGAATATAAGAAACGCACAGTGTAGTACATAGTATATGAGTGAGTTGCACTGAAAAACTTAGAATATAAGAAACGCACAGTGTAGTACATAGTATATGAGTGAGTTGCACTGAAAAACTTAGAATATAAGAAACGCACAGTGTAGTACATAGTATATGAGTGAGTTGCACTGAAAAACTTAGAATATAAGAAACGCACAGTGTAGTACATAGTATATGAGTGAGTTGCACTGAAAAACTTAGAATATAAGAAACGCACAGTGTAGTACATAGTATATGAGTGAGTTGCACTGAAAAACTTAGAATATAAGAAACGCACAGTGTAGTACATAGTATATGAGTGAGTTGCACTGAAAAACTTAGAATATAAGAAACGCACAGTGTAGTACATAGTATATGAGTGAGTTGCACTGAAAAACTTAGAATTTACTGAAAAACCCGCATTACACGAAATGCACAGTGTAGTACATAGTATATGAGTGAGTTGCACTGAAAAACTTAGAATATAAAAAACGCACAGTGTAGTACATAGTATATGAGTGAGTTGCACTGAAAAACTTAGAATATAAGAAACGCACAGTGTAGTACATAGTATATGAGTGAGTTGCACTGAAAAACTTAGAATATAAGAAACGCACAGTGTAGTACATAGTATATGAGTGAGTTGCACTGAAAAACTTAGAATATAAGAAACGCACAGTGTAGTACATAGTATATGAGTGAGTTGCACTGAAAAACTTAGAATATAAGAAACGCACAGTGTAGTACATAGTATATGAGTGAGTTGCACTGAAAAACTTAGAATATAAGAAACGCACAGTGTAGTACATAGTATATGAGTGAGTTGCACTGAAAAACTTAGAATATAAGAAACGCACAGTGTAGTACATAGTATATGAGTGAGTTGCACTGAAAAACTTAGAATATAAGAAACGCACAGTGTAGTATATAGTATATGAGTGAGTTGCACTGAAAAACTTAGAATTTACTGAAAAACCCGCATTACACGAAATGCACAGTGTAGTACATAGTATATGAGTGAGTTGCACTGAAAAACTTAGAATATAAGAAACGCACAGTGTAGTACATAGTATATGAGTGAGTTGCACTGAAAAACTTAGAATATAAGAAACGCACAGTGTAGTACATAGTATATGAGTGAGTTGCACTGAAAAACTTAGAATATACGAAATGCACAGTGTAGTACATAGTATATGAGTGAGTTGCACTGAAAAACTTAGAATATAAGAAACGCACAGTGTAGTACATAGTATATGAGTGAGTTGCACTGAAAAACTTAGAATATAAGAAACGCACAGTGTAGTACATAGTATATGAGTGAGTTGCACTGAAAAACTTAGAATTTACTGAAAAACCCGCATTACACCAAATGCACAGTGTAGTACATAGTATATGAGTGAGTTGCACTGAAAAACTTAGAATATAAGAAACGCACAGTGTAGTACATAGTATATGAGTGAGTTGCACTGAAAAACTTAGAATATAAGAAACGCACAGTGTAGTACATAGTATATGAGTGAGTTGCACTGAAAAACTTAGAATATAAGAAACGCACAGTGTAGTACATAGTATATGAGTGAGTTGCACTGAAAAACTTAGAATATAAGAAACGCACAGTGTAGTACATAGTATATGAGTGAGTTGCACTGAAAAACTTAGAATATAAGAAACGCACATATAGTACATAGTATATGAATGAGTTGCACTGAAAAACTTAGAATTTATAGAAAAACCCGCATTACTCGAAATGCACAGTGTAGTACATAGTATATGAGTGAGTTGCACTGAAAAACTTAGAATATAAGAAACGCACAGTGTAGTACATAGTATATGAGTGAGTTGCAATGAAAAACTTAGAATATAAGAAACGCACAGTGTAGTACACAGTATATGAGTGAGTTGCACTGAAAAACTTAGAATATAAGAAACGCATATATAGTACATAGTATATGAATGAGTTGCACTGAAAAACTTAGAATATAAGCAACGCACAGTGTAGTACATAGTATATGAGTGAGTTGCACTGAAAAACTTAGAATATAAGAAACGCACAGTGTAGTACATAGTATATGAGTGAGTTGCACTGAAAAACTTAGAATATAAGAAACGCACAGTGTAGTACATAGTATATGAGTGAGTTGCACTGAAAAACTTAGAATATAAGAAACGCACAGTGTAGTACATAGTATATGAGTGAGTTGCACTGAAAAACTTAGAATATAAGAAACGCACATATAGTACATAGTATATGAATGATTGCACTGAAAAACTTAGAATTTACTGAAAAAATCGCATTACACGAAATGCACAGTGTAGTACTTCGTATATGAGTGAGTTGCACTGAAAAACTTAGAATATAAGAAACGCACAGTGTAGTACATAGTATATGAGTGAGTTGCACTGAAAAACTTAGAATATAAGAAACGCACAGTGTAGTACATAGTATATGAGTGAGTTGCACTGAAAAACTTAGAATATAAGAAACGCACAGTGTAGTACATAGTATATGAGTGAGTTGCACTGAAAAACTTAGAATATAAGAAACGCACAGTGTAGTACATAGTATATGAGTGAGTTGCACTGAAAAACTTAGAATATAAGAAACGCACAGTGTAGTACATAGTATATGAGTGAGTTGCACTGAAAAACTTAGAATATGAGAAACGCACAGTGTAGTACATAGTATATGAGTGATTTGCACTGAAAAACTTAGAATATGAGAAACGCACAGTGTAGTACATAGTATATGAGTGAGTTGCACTCAAAAACTTAGAATATGAGAAACGCACAGTGTAGTACATGGTATATGAGTGAGTTGCACTGAAAAACTTAGAATATAAGAAACGCACAGTGTAGTACATGGTATATGAGTGAGTTGCACTGAAAAACTTAGAATATAAGAAACGCACAGTGTAGTACATAGTATATGAGTGAGTTGCACTGAAAAACTTAGAATATAAGAAACGCACAGTGTAGTACATAGTATATGAGTGAGTTGCACTGAAAAACTTAGAATATAAGCAACGCACAGTGTAGTACATAGTATATGAGTGAGTTGCACTGAAAAACTTAGAATATAAGAAACGCACAGTGTAGTACATAGTATATGAGTGAGTTGCACTGAAAAACTTAGAATATAAGAAACGCACAGTGTAGTACATAGTATATGAGTGATTTGTACTGAAAAACTTAGAATATAAGAAACGCACAGTGTAGTACATAGTATATGAGTGAGTTGCACTGAAAAACTTAGAATATAAGAAACGCACAGTGTAGTACATAGTATATGAGTGAGTTGCACTGAAAAACTTAGAATATAAGAAACGCACAGTGTAGTACATAGTATATGAGTGAGTTGCACTGAAAAACTTAGAATTTACTGAAAAAGCCGCATTACACGAAATGCACAGTGTAGTACATAGTATATGAGTGAGTTGCACTGAAAAACTTAGAATATAAGAAACGCACAGTGTAGTACATAGTATATGAGTGAGTTGCACTGAAAAACTTAGAATATAAGAAACGCACAGTATAATACATAGTATATGAGTGAGTTGCACTGAAAAACTTAGAATTTAAGAAACGCACAGTGTAGTACATAGTATATGAGTGAGTTCCACTGAAAAACTTAGAATATAAGAAACGCACAGTGTAGTACATAGTATATGAGCGAGTTGCACTGAAAAACTTAGAATATAAGAAACGCACAGTGTAGTACATAGTATATGAGTGAGTTGCAATGAAAAACTTAGAATATAAGAAACGCACAGTGTAGTACATAGTATATGAGTGAGTTGCACTGAAAAACTTAGAATATAAGAAACGCACATATAGTACATAGTATATGAATGAGTTGCACTGAAAAACTTAGAATTTACTGAAAAACCCGCAATACACGAAATGCACAGTGTAGTACATAGTATATGAGTGAGTTGCACTGAAAAACTTAGAATATAAGAAACGCACAGTGTAGTACATAGTATATGAGTGAGTTGCACTGAAAAACTTAGAATATAAGAAACGCACAGTGTAGTACATAGTATATGAGTGAGTTGCACTGAAAAACTTAGAATATAAGAAACGCACAGTGTAGTACATAGTATATGAGTGAGTTGCACTGAAAAACTTAGAATATAAGAAACGCACAGTGTAGTACATAGTATATGAGTGAGTTGCACTGAAAAACTTAGAATATAAGAAACGCACAGTGTAGTACATAGTATATGAGTGAGTTGCACTGAAAAACTTAGAATATAAGAAACGCACAGTGTAGTACATAGTATATGAGTGAGTTGCACTGAAAAACTTAGAATATAAGAAACGCACAGTGTAGTACATAGTATATGAGTGAGTTGCACTGAAAAACTTAGAATATAAGAAACGCACAGTGTAGTACATAGTATATGAGTGAGTTGCACTGAAAAACTTAGAATTTACTGAAAAACCCGCATTACACGAAATGCACAGTGTAGTACATAGTATATGAGTGAGTTGCACTGAAAAACTTAGAATATAAGAAACGCACAGTGTAGTACATAGTATATGAGTGAGTTGCACTGAAAAACTTAGAATATAAGAAACGCACAGTGTAGTACATAGTATATGAGTGAGTTGCACTGAAAAACTTAGAATATAAGAAACGCACAGTGTAGTACATAGTATATGAGGGAGTTGCACTGAAAAACTTAGAATATAAGAAACGCACAGTGTAGTACATAGTATATGAGTGAGTTGCACTGAAAAACTTAGAATATAAGAAACGCACAGTGTAGTACATAGTATATGAGTGAGTTGCACTGAAAAACTTAGAATATAAGAAACGCACAGTGTAGTACATAGTATATGAGTGAGTTGCACTGAAAAACTTAGAATATAAGAAACGCACAGTGTAGTACATAGTATATGAGTGAGTTGCACTGAAAAACTTAGAATATAAGAAACGCACATATAGTACATAGTATATGAATGAGTTGCACTGAAAAACTTAGAATTTACTGAAAAAATCGCATTACACGAAATGCACAGTGTAGTACATCGTATATGAGTGAGTTGCACTGAAAAACTTAGAATATAAGAAACGCACAGTGTAGTACATAGTATATGAGTGAGTTGCACTGAAAAACTTAGAATATAAGAAACGCACAGTGTAGTACATAGTATATGAGTGAGTTGCACTGAAAAACTTAGAATATACGAAATGCACAGTGTAGTACATAGTATATGAGTGAGTTGCACTGAAAAACTTAGAATATAAGAAACGCACAGTGTAGTACATAGTATATGAGTGAGTTGCACTGAAAAACTTAGAATATAAGAAACGCACAGTGTAGTACATAGTATATGAGTGAGTTGCACTGAAAAACTTAGAATTTACTGAAAAACCCGCATTACACCAAATGCACAGTGTAGTACATAGTATATGAGTGAGTTGCACTGAAAAACTTAGAATATAAGAAACGCACAGTGTAGTACATAGTATATGAGTGAGTTGCACTGAAAAACTTAGAATATAAGAAACGCACAGTGTAGTACATAGTATATGAGTGAGTTGCACTGAAAAACATAGAATATAAGAAACGCACAGTGTAGTACATAGTATATGAGTGAGTTGCACTGAAAAACTTAGAATATAAGAAACGCACAGTGTAGTACATAGTATATGAGTGAGTTGCACTGAAAAACTTAGAATATAAGAAACGCACATATAGTACATAGTATATGAATGAGTTGCACTGAAAAACTTAGAATTTATAGAAAAACCCGCATTACTCGAAATGCACAGTGTAGTACAGAGTATATGAGTGAGTTGCACTGAAAAACTTAGAATATAAGAAACGCACAGTGTAGTACATAGTATATGAGTGAGTTGCAATGAAAAATTTAGAATATAAGAAACGCACAGTGTAGTACACAGTATATGAGTGAGTTGCACTGAAAAACTTAGAATATAAGAAACGCATATATAGTACATAGTATATGAATGAGTTGCACTGAAAAACTTAGAATATAAGCAACGCACAGTGTAGTACATAGTATATGAGTGAGTTGCACTGAAAAACTTAGAATATAAGAAACGCACAGTGTAGTACATAGTATATGAGTGAGTTGCACTGAAAAACTTAGAATATAAGAAACGCACAGTGTAGTACATAGTATATGAGTGAGTTGCACTGAAAAACTTAGAATATAAGAAACGCACAGTGTAGTACATAGTATATGAGTGAGTTGCACTGAAAAACTTAGAATAAAAGAAACGCACATATAGTACATAGTATATGAATGAGTTGCACTGAAAAACTTAGAATTTACTGAAAAAATCGCATTACACGAAATGCACAGTGTAGTACTTCGTATATGAGTGAGTTGCACTGAAAAACTTAGAATATAAGAAACGCACAGTGTAGTACATAGTATATGAGTGAGTTGCACTGAAAAACTTAGAATATAAGAAACGCACAGTGTAGTACTTCGTATATGAGTGAGTTGCACTGAAAAACTTAGAATATAAGAAACGCACAGTGTAGTACATAGTATATGAGTGAGTTGCACTGAAAAACTTAGAATATAAGAAACGCACAGTGTAGTACATAGTATATGAGTGAGTTGCACTGAAAAACTTAGAATATAAGAAACGCACAGTGTAGTACATAGTATATGAGTGAGTTGCACTGAAAAACTTAGAATATGAGAAACGCACAGTGTAGTACATAGTATATGAGTGAGTTGCACTGAAAAATTTAGAATATGAGAAACGCACAGTGTAGTACATAGTATATGAGTGAGTTGCACTCAAAAACTTAGAATATGAGAAACGCACAGTGTAGTACATGGTATATGAGTGAGTTGCACTGAAAAACTTAGAATATAAGAAACGCACAGTGTAGTACATGGTATATGAGTGAGTTGCACTGAAAAACTTAGAATATAAGAAACGCACAGTGTAGTACATAGTATATGAGTGAGTTGCACTGAAAAACTTAGAATATAAGAAACGCACAGTGTAGTACATAGTATATGAGTGAGTTGCACTGAAAAACTTAGAATATAAGCAACGCACAGTGTAGTACATAGTATATGAGTGAGTTGCACTGAAAAACTTAGAATATAAGAAACGCACAGTGTAGTACATAGTATATGAGTGAGTTGCACTGAAAAACTTAGAATATAAGAAACGCACAGTGTAGTACATAGTATATGAGTGATTTGTACTGAAAAACTTAGAATATAAGAAACACACAGTGTAGTACATAGTATATGAGTGAGTTGCACTGAAAAACTTAGAATATAAGAAACGCACAGTGTAGTACATAGTATATGAGTGAGTTGCACTGAAAAACTTAGAATATAAGAAACGCACAGTGTAGTACATAGTATATGAGTGAGTTGCACTGAAAAACTTAGAATTTACTGAAAAAGCCGCATTACACGAAATGCACAGTGTAGTACATAGTATATGAGTGAGTTGCACTGAAAAACTTAGAATATAAGAAACGCACAGTGTAGTACATAGTATATGAGTGAGTTGCACTGAAAAACTTAGAATATAAGAAACGCACAGTGTAGTACATAGTATATGAGTGAGTTGCACTGAAAAACTTAGAATTTAAGAAACGCACAGTGTAGTACATAGTATATGAGTGAGTTCCACTGAAAAACTTAGAATATAAGAAACGCACAGTGTAGTACATAGTATATGAGCGAGTTGCACTGAAAAACTTAGAATATAAGAAACGCACAGTGTAGTACATAGTATATGAGTGAGTTGCAATGAAAAACTTAGAATATAAGAAACGCACAGTGTAGTACATAGTATATGAGTGAGTTGCACTGAAAAACTTAGAATATAAGAAACGCACATATAGTACATAGTATATGAATGAGTTGCACTGAAAAACTTAGAATTTACTGAAAAACCCGCAATACACGAAATGCACAGTGTAGTACATAGTATATGAGTGAGTTGCACTGAAAAACTTAGAATATAAGAAACGCACAGTGTAGTACATAGTATATGAGTGAGTTGCACTGAAAAACTTAGAATATAAGAAACGCACAGTGTAGTACATAGTATATGAGTGCGTTTCACTGAAAAACTTAGAATATAAGAAACGCACAGTGTAGTACATAGTATATGAGTGAGTTGCACTGAAAAACTTAGAATATAAGAAACGCACAGTGTAGTACATAGTATATGAGTGAGTTGCACTGAAAAAGTTAGAATATAAGAAACGCACAGTGTAGTACATAGTATATGAGTGAGTTGCACTGAAAAACTTAGAATATAAGAAACGCACAGTGTAGTACATAGTATATGAGTGAGTTGCACTGAAAAACTTAGAATATAAGAAACGCACAGTGTAGTACATAGTATATGAGTGAGTTGCACTGAAAAACTTAGAATATAAGAAACGCACAGTGTAGTACATAGTATATGAGTGAGTTGCACTGAAAAACTTAGAATATAAGAAACGCACAGTGTAGTACATAGTATATGAGTGAGTTGCACTGAAAAACTTAGAATATAAGAAACGCACAGTGTAGTACATAGTATATGAGTGAGTTGCACTGAAAAACTTAGAATATAAGAAACGCACAGTGTAGTACATAGTATATGAGTGAGTTGCACTGAAAAACTTAGAATTTAAGAAACGCACAGTGTAGTACACAGTATATGAGTGAGTTGCACTGAAAAACTTAGAATATAAGAAACGCACAGTGTAGTACATAGTATATGAGTGAGTTGCACTGAAAAACTTAGAATATACGAAACGCACAGTGTAGTACATAGTATATGAGTGAGTTGCACTGAAAAACTTAGAATATAAGAAACGCACAGTGTAGTACATAGTATATGAGTGAGTTGCCCTGAAAAACTTAGAATATAAGAAACGCACAGTGTAGTACATAGTATATGAGTGAGTTGCACTGAAAAACTTAGAATTTACTGAAAAACCCGCATTACACGAAATGCACAGTGTAGTACATAGTATATGAGTGAGTTGCACTGAAAAACTTAGAATATAAGAAACGCACAGTGTAGTACATAGTATATGAGTGAGTTGCACTGAAAAACTTAGAATATAAGAAACGCACAGTGTAGTACATAGTATATGAGTGAGTTGCACTGAAAAACTTAGAATATAAGAAACGCACAGTGTAGTACATAGTATATGAGTGAGTTGCACTGAAAAACTTAGAATATAAGAAACGCACAGTGTAGTACATAGTATATGAGTGAGTTGCACTGAAAAACTTAGAATATAAGAAACGCACATATAGTACATAGTATATGAATGAGTTGCACTGAAAAACTTAGAATTTATAGAAAAACCCGCATTACTCGAAATGCACAGTGTAGTACATAGTATATGAGTGAGTTGCACTGAAAAACTTAGAATATAAGAAACGCACAGTGTAGTACATAGTATATGAGTGAGTTGCACTGAAAAACTTAGAATTTAAGAAACGCACAGTGTAGTACATAGTATATGAGCGAGTTGCACTGAAAAACTTAGAATATAAGAAACGCACAGTGTAGTACATAGTATATGAGTGAGTTGCAATGAAAAACTTAGAATATAAGAAACGCACAGTGTAGTACACAGTATATGAGTTAGTTGCACTGAAAAACTTAGAATATAAGAAACGCACATATAGTACATAGTATATGAATGAGTTGCACTGAAAAACTTAGAATTTACTGAAAAACCCGCAATACACGAAATGCACAGTGTAGTACATAGTATATGAGTGAGTTGCACTGAAAAACTTAGAATATAAGAAACGCACAGTGTAGTACATAGTATATGAGTGAGTTGCACTGAAAAACTTAGAATATAAGAAACGCACAGTGTAGTACATAGTATATGAGTGAGTTGCACTGAAAAACTTAGAATATAAGAAACGCACAGTGTAGTACATAGTATATGAGTGAGTTGCACTGAAAAACTTAGAATATAAGAAACGCACAGTGTAGTACATAGTATATGAGTGAGTTGCACTGAAAAAGTTAGAATATAAGAAACGCACAGTGTAGTACATAGTATATGAGTGAGTTGCACTGAAAAACTTAGAATATAAGAAACGCACAGTGTAGTACATAGTATATGAGTGAGTTGCACTGAAAAACTTAGAATATAAGAAACGCACAGTGTAGTACATAGTATATGAGTGAGTTGCACTGAAAAACTTAGAATATAAGAAACGCACAGTATAGTACATAGTATATGAGTGAGTTGCACTGAAAAACTTAGAATTTACTGAAAAACCCGCATTACACGAAATGCACAGTGTAGTACATAGTATATGAGTGAGTTGCACTGAAAAACTTAGAATATAAGAAACGCACAGTGTAGTACATAGTATATGAGTGAGTTGCACTGAAAAACTTAGAATATAAGAAACGCACAGTGTAGTACATAGTATATGAGTGAGTTGCACTGAAAAACTTAGAATATAAGAAACGCACAGTGTAGTACATAGTATATGAGTGAGTTGCACTGAAAAACTTAGAATATAAGAAATGCACAGTGTAGTACATAGTATATGAGTGAGTTGCACTGAAAAACTTAGAATATAAGAAACGCACAGTGTAGTACATAGTATATGAGTGAGTTGCACTGAAAAACTTAGAATTTACTGAAAAAATCGCATTACACGAAATGCACAGTGTAGTACATCGTATATGAGTGAGTTGCACTGAAAAACTTAGAATATAAGAAACGCACAGTGTAGTACATAGTATATGAGTGAGTTGCACTGAAAAACTTAGAATATAAGAAACGCACAGTGTAGTACATAGTATATGAGTGAGTTGCACTGAAAAACTTAGAATATACGAAATGCACAGTGTAGTACATAGTATATGAGTGAGTTGCACTGAAAAACTTAGAATATAAGAAACGCACAGTGTAGTACATAGTATATGAGTGAGTTGCCCAGAAAAACTTAGAATATAAGAAACGCACAGTGTAGTACATAGTATATGAGTGAGTTGCACTGAAAAACTTAGAATTTACTGAAAAACCCGCATTACACGAAATGCACAGTGTAGTACATAGTATATGAGTGAGTTGCACTGAAAAACTTAGAATATAAGAAACGCACAGTGTAGTACATAGTATATGAGTGAGTTGCACTGAAAAACTTAGAATATAAGAAACGCACAGTGTAGTACATAGTATATGAGTGAGTTGCACTGAAAAACTTAGAATATAAGAAACGCACATATAGTACATAGTATATGAATGAGTTGCACTGAAAAACTTAGAATTTATAGAAAAACCCGCATTACTCGAAATGCACAGTGTAGTACATAGTATATGAGTGAGTTGCACTGAAAAACTTAGAATATAAGCAACGCACAGTGTAGTACATAGTATATGAGTGAGTTGCAATGAAAAACTTAGAATATAAGAAACGCACAGTGTAGTACACAGTATATGACTGAGTTGCACTGAAAAACTTAGAATATAAGAAACGCATATAAAGTACATAGTATATGAATGAGTTGCACTGAAAAACTTAGAATATAAGCAACGCACAGTGTAGTACATAGTATATGAGTGAGTTGCACTGAAAAACTTAGAATATAAGAAACGCACAGTGTAGTACATAGTATATGAGTGAGTTGCACTGAAAAACTTAGAATATAAGAAACGCACACTGTAGTACATAGTATATGAGTGAGTTGCACTGAAAAACTTAGAATATAAGAAACGCACAGTGTAGTACATAGTATATGAGTGAGTTGCACTGAAAAACTTAGAATATAAGAAACGCACAGTGTAGTACATAGTATATGAGTGAGTTGCCCTGAAAAACTTAGAATATAAGAAACGCACAGTGTAGTACATAGTATATGAGTGAGTTGCACTGAAAAACTTAGAATATAAGAAACGCACAGTGTAGTACATAGTATATGAGTGAGTTGCACTGAAAAACTTAGAATATAAGAAACGCACAGTGTAGTACATAGTATATGAGTGAGTTGCACTGAAAAACTTAGAATATAAGAAACGCACAGTGTAGTACATAGTATATGAGGGAGTTGCACTGAAAAACTTAGAATATAAGAAACGCACAGTGTAGTACATAGTATATGAGTGAGTTGCACTGAAAAACTTAGAATATAAGAAACGCACAGTGTAGTACATAGTATATGAGTGAGTTGCACTGAAAAACTTAGAATATAAGAAACGCACAGTGTAGTACATAGTATATGAGTGAGTTGCACTGAAAAACTTAGAATATAAGAAACGCACAGTGTAGTACATAGTATATGAGTGAGTTGCACTGAAAAACTTAGAATATAAGAAACGCACATATAGTACATAGTATATGAATGAGTTGCACTGAAAAACTTAGAATTTACTGAAAAAATCGCATTACACGAAATGCACAGTGTAGTACATCGTATATGAGTGAGTTGCACTGAAAAACTTAGAATATAAGAAACGCACAGTGTAGTACATAGTATATGAGTGAGTTGCACTGAAAAACTTAGAATATAAGAAACGCACAGTGTAGTACATAGTATATGAGTGAGTTGCACTGAAAAACTTAGAATATACGAAATGCACAGTGTAGTACATAGTATATGAGTGAGTTGCACTGAAAAACTTAGAATATAAGAAACGCACAGTGTAGTACATAGTATATGAGTGAGTTGCACTGAAAAACTTAGAATATAAGAAACGCACAGTGTAGTACATAGTATATGAGTGAGTTGCACTGAAAAACTTAGAATTTACTGAAAAACCCGCATTACACCAAATGCACAGTGTAGTACATAGTATATGAGTGAGTTGCACTGAAAAACTTAGAATATAAGAAACGCACAGTGTAGTACATAGTATATGAGTGAGTTGCACTGAAAAACTTAGAATATAAGAAACGCACAGTGTAGTACATAGTATATGAGTGAGTTGCACTGAAAAACATAGAATATAAGAAACGCACAGTGTAGTACATAGTATATGAGTGAGTTGCACTGAAAAACTTAGAATATAAGAAACGCACAGTGTAGTACATAGTATATGAGTGAGTTGCACTGAAAAACTTAGAATATAAGAAACGCACATATAGTACATAGTATATGAATGAGTTGCACTGAAAAACTTAGAATTTATAGAAAAACCCGCATTACTCGAAATGCACAGTGTAGTACATAGTATATGAGTGAGTTGCACTGAAAAACTTAGAATATAAGAAACGCACAGTGTAGTACATAGTATATGAGTGAGTTGCAATGAAAAACTTAGAATATAAGAAACGCACAGTGTAGTACACAGTATATGAGTGAGTTGCACTGAAAAACTTAGAATATAAGAAACGCATATATAGTACATAGTATATGAATGAGTTGCACTGAAAAACTTAGAATATAAGCAACGCACAGTGTAGTACATAGTATATGAGTGAGTTGCACTGAAAAACTTAGAATATAAGAAACGCACAGTGTAGTACATAGTATATGAGTGAGTTGCACTGAAAAACTTAGAATATAAGAAACGCACAGTGTAGTACATAGTATATGAGTGAGTTGCACTGAAAAACTTAGAATATAAGAAACGCACAGTGTAGTACATAGTATATGAGTGAGTTGCACTGAAAAACTTAGAATATAAGAAACGCACAGTGTAGTACATAGTATATGAGTGAGTTGCACTGAAAAACTTAGAATTTAAGAAACGCACAGTGTAGTACATAGTATATGAGTGAGTTCCACTGAAAAACTTAGAATATAAGAAACGCACAGTGTAGTACATAGTATATGAGCGAGTTGCACTGAAAAACTTAGAATATAAGAAACGCACAGTGTAGTACATAGTATATGAGTGAGTTGCAATGAAAAACTTAGAATATAAGAAACGCACAGTGTAGTACATAGTATATGAGTGAGTTGCACTGAAAAACTTAGAATATAAGAAACGCACATATAGTACATAGTATATGAATGAGTTGCACTGAAAAACTTAGAATTTACTGAAAAACCCGCAATACACGAAATGCACAGTGTAGTACATAGTATATGAGTGAGTTGCACTGAAAAACTTAGAATATAAGAAACGCACAGTGTAGTACATAGTATATGAGTGAGTTGCACTGAAAAACTTAGAATATAAGAAACGCACAGTGTAGTACATAGTATATGAGTGAGTTTCACTGAAAAACTTAGAATATAAGAAACGCACAGTGTAGTACATAGTATATGAGTGAGTTGCACTGAAAAACTTAGAATATAAGAAACGCACAGTGTAGTACATAGTATATGAGTGAGTTGCACTGAAAAACTTAGAATATAAGAAACGCACAGTGTAGTACATAGTATATGAGTGAGTTGCACTGAAAAACTTAGAATATAAGAAACGCACAGTGTAGTACATAGTATATGAGTGAGTTGCACTGAAAAACTTAGAATATAAGAAACGCACAGTGTAGTACATAGTATATGAGTGAGTTGCACTGAAAAACTTAGAATATAAGAAACGCACAGTGTAGTACATAGTATATGAGTGAGTTGCACTGAAAAACTTAGAATATAAGAAACGCACAGTGTAGTACATAGTATATGAGTGATGTGCACTGAAAAACTTAGAATATAAGAAACGCACAGTGTAGTACATAGTATATGAGTGAGTTGCACTGAAAAACTTAGAATATAAGAAACGCACAGTGTAGTACATAGTATATGAGTGAGTTGCACTGAAAAACTTAGAATTTAAGAAACGCACAGTGTAGTACACAGTATATGAGTGAGTTGCACTGAAAAACTTAGAATATAAGAAACGCACAGTGTAGTACATAGTATATGAGTGAGTTGCACTGAAAAACTTAGAATATAAGAAACGCACAGTGTAGTACATAGTATATGAGTGAGTTGCACTGAAAAACTTAGAATATAAGAAACGCACAGTGTAGTACATAGTATATGAGTGAGTTGCCCTGAAAAACTTAGAATATAAGAAACGCACAGTGTAGTACATAGTATATGAGTGAGTTGCACTGAAAAACTTAGAATTTACTGAAAAACCCGCATTACACGAAATGCACAGTGTAGTACATAGTATATGAGTGAGTTGCACTGAAAAACTTAGAATATAAGAAACGCACAGTGTAGTACATAGTATATGAGTGAGTTGCACTGAAAAACTTAGAATATAAGAAACGCACAGTGTAGTACATAGTATATGAGTGAGTTGCACTGAAAAACTTAGAATATAAGAAACGCACAGTGTAGTACATAGTATATGAGTGAGTTGCACTGAAAAACTTAGAATATAAGAAACGCACATATAGTACATAGTATATGAATGAGTTGCACTGAAAAACTTAGAATTTACTGAAAAAATCGCATTACACGAAATGCACAGTGTAGTACATCGTATATGAGTGAGTTGCACTGAAAAACTTAGAATATAAGAAACGCACAGTGTAGTACATAGTATATGAGTGAGTTGCACTGAAAAACTTAGAATATAAGAAACGCACAGTGTAGTACATAGTATATGAGTGAGTTGCACTGAAAAACTTAGAATATACGAAATGCACAGTGTAGTACATAGTATATGAGTGAGTTGCACTGAAAAACTTAGAATATAAGAAACGCACAGTGTAGTACATAGTATATGAGTGAGTTGCACTGAAAAACTTAGAATATAAGAAACGCACAGTGTAGTACATAGTATATGAGTGAGTTGCACTGAAAAACTTAGAATTTACTGAAAAACCCGCATTACACCAAATGCACAGTGTAGTACATAGTATATGAGTGAGTTGCACTGAAAAACTTAGAATATAAGAAACGCACAGTGTAGTACATAGTATATGAGTGAGTTGCACTGAAAAACTTAGAATATAAGAAACGCACAGTGTAGTACATAGTATATGAGTGAGTTGCACTGAAAAACATAGAATATAAGAAACGCACAGTGTAGTACATAGTATATGAGTGAGTTGCACTGAAAAACTTAGAATATAAGAAACGCACAGTGTAGTACATAGTATATGAGTGAGTTGCACTGAAAAACTTAGAATATAAGAAACGCACATATAGTACATAGTATATGAATGAGTTGCACTGAAAAACTTAGAATTTATAGAAAAACCCGCATTACTCGAAATGCACAGTGTAGTACATAGTATATGAGTGAGTTGCACTGAAAAACTTAGAATATAAGAAACGCACAGTGTAGTACATAGTATATGAGTGAGTTGCAATGAAAAACTTAGAATATAAGAAACGCACAGTGTAGTACACAGTATATGAGTGAGTTGCACTGAAAAACTTAGAATATAAGAAACGCATATATAGTACATAGTATATGAATGAGTTGCACTGAAAAACTTAGAATATAAGCAACGCACAGTGTAGTACATAGTATATGAGTGAGTTGCACTGAAAAACTTAGAATATAAGAAACGCACAGTGTAGTACATAGTATATGAGTGAGTTGCACTGAAAAACTTAGAATATAAGAAACGCACAGTGTAGTACATAGTATATGAGTGAGTTGCACTGAAAAACTTAGAATATAAGAAACGCACAGTGTAGTACATAGTATATGAGTGAGTTGCACTGAAAAACTTAGAATATAAGAAACGCACAGTGTAGTACATAGTATATGAGTGAGTTGCACTGAAAAACTTAGAATTTAAGAAACGCACAGTGTAGTACATAGTATATGAGTGAGTTCCACTGAAAAACTTAGAATATAAGAAACGCACAGTGTAGTACATAGTATATGAGCGAGTTGCACTGAAAAACTTAGAATATAAGAAACGCACAGTGTAGTACATAGTATATGAGTGAGTTGCAATGAAAAACTTAGAATATAAGAAACGCACAGTGTAGTACATAGTATATGAGTGAGTTGCACTGAAAAACTTAGAATATAAGAAACGCACATATAGTACATAGTATATGAATGAGTTGCACTGAAAAACTTAGAATTTACTGAAAAACCCGCAATACACGAAATGCACAGTGTAGTACATAGTATATGAGTGAGTTGCACTGAAAAACTTAGAATATAAGAAACGCACAGTGTAGTACATAGTATATGAGTGAGTTGCACTGAAAAACTTAGAATATAAGAAACGCACAGTGTAGTACATAGTATATGAGTGAGTTTCACTGAAAAACTTAGAATATAAGAAACGCACAGTGTAGTACATAGTATATGAGTGAGTTGCACTGAAAAACTTAGAATATAAGAAACGCACAGTGTAGTACATAGTATATGAGTGAGTTGCACTGAAAAACTTAGAATATAAGAAACGCACAGTGTAGTACATAGTATATGAGTGAGTTGCACTGAAAAACTTAGAATATAAGAAACGCACAGTGTAGTACATAGTATATGAGTGAGTTGCACTGAAAAACTTAGAATTTAAGAAACGCACAGTGTAGTACACAGTATATGAGTGAGTTGCACTGAAAAACTTAGAATATAAGAAACGCACAGTGTAGTACATAGTATATGAGTGAGTTGCACTGAAAAACTTAGAATATACGAAACGCACAGTGTAGTACATAGTATATGAGTGAGTTGCACTGAAAAACTTAGAATATAAGAAACGCACAGTGTAGTACATAGTATATGAGTGAGTTGCCCTGAAAAACTTAGAATATAAGAAACGCACAGTGTAGTACATAGTATATGAGTGAGTTGCACTGAAAAACTTAGAATTTACTGAAAAACCCGCATTACACGAAATGCACAGTGTAGTACATAGTATATGAGTGAGTTGCACTGAAAAAATTAGAATGTAAGAAACGCACAGTGTAGTACATAGTATATGAGTGAGTTGCACTGAAAAACTTAGAATATAAGAAACGCACAGTGTAGTACATAGTATATGAGTGAGTTGCACTGAAAAACTTAGAATATAAGAAACGCACAGTGTAGTACATAGTATATGAGTGAGTTGCACTGAAAAACTTAGAATATAAGAAACGCACAGTGTAGTACATAGTATATGAGTGAGTTGCACTGAAAAACTTAGAATATAAGAAACGCACATATAGTACATAGTATATGAATGAGTTGCACTGAAAAACTTAGAATTTATAGAAAAACCCGCATTACTCGAAATGCACAGTGTAGTACATAGTATATGAGTGAGTTGCACTGAAAAACTTAGAATATAAGAAACGCACAGTGTAGTACATAGTATATGAGTGAGTTGCACTGAAAAACTTAGAATTTAAGAAACGCACAGTGTAGTACATAGTATATGAGCGAGTTGCACTGAAAAACTTAGAATATAAGAAACGCACAATGTAGTACATAGTATATGAGTGAGTTGCAATGAAAAATTTAGAATATAAGAAACGCACAGTGTAGTACACAGTATATGAGTTAGTTGCACTGAAAAACTTAGAATATAAGAAACGCACATATAGTACATAGTATATGAATGAGTTGCACTGAAAAACTTAGAATTTACTGAAAAACCCGCAATACACGAAATGCAAAGTGTAGTACATAGTATATGAGTGAGTTGCACTGAAAAACTTAGAATATAAGAAACGCACAGTGTAGTACATAGTATATGAGTGAGTTGCACTGAAAAACTTAGAATATAAGAAACGCACAGTGTAGTACATAGTATATGAGTGAGTTGCACTGAAAAACTTAGAATATAAGAAACGCACAGTGTAGTACATAGTATATGAGTGAGTTGCACTGAAAAACTTAGAATATAAGAAACGCACAGTGTAGTACATAGTATATGAGTGAGTTGCACTGAAAAAGTTAGAATATAAGAAACGCACAGTGTAGTACATAGTATATGAGTGAGTTGCACTGAAAAACTTAGAATATAAGAAACGCACAGTGTAGTACATAGTATATGAGTGAGTTGCACTGAAAAACTTAGAATATAAGAAACGCACAGTGTAGTACATAGTATATGAGTGAGTTGCACTGAAAAACTTAGAATATAAGAAACGCACAGTATAGTACATAGTATATGAGTGAGTTGCACTGAAAAACTTAGAATTTACTGAAAAACCCGCATTACACGACATGCACAGTGTAGTACATAGTATATGAGTGAGTTGCACTGAAAAACTTAGAATATAAGAAACGCACAGTGTAGTACATAGTATATGAGTGAGTTGCACTGAAAAACTTAGAATATAAGAAACGCACAGTGTAGTACATAGTATATGAGTGAGTTGCACTGAAAAACTTAGAATATAAGAAATGCACAGTGTAGTACATAGTATATGAGTGAGTTGCACTGAAAAACTTAGAATATAAGAAACGCACAGTGTAGTACATAGTATATGAGTGAGTTGCACTGAAAAACTTAGAATATTAGAAACGCACAGTGTAGTACATAGTATATGAGTGAGTTGCACTGAAAAACTTTGAATATAAGAAACGCACAGTGTAGTACATAGTATATGAGTGAGTTGCACTGAAAAACTTAGAATATAAGAAACGCACATATAGTACATAGTATATGAATGAGTTGCACTGAAAAACTTAGAATTTACTGAAAAAATCGCATTACACGAAATGCACAGTGTAGTACATCGTATATGAGTGAGTTGCACTGAAAAACTTAGAATATAAGAAACGCACAGTGTAGTACATAGTATATGAGTGAGTTGCACTGAAAAACTTAGAATATAAGAAACGCACAGTGTAGTACATAGTATATGAGTGAGTTGCACTGAAAAACTTAGAATATACGAAATGCACAGTGTAGTACATAGTATATGAGTGAGTTGCACTGAAAAACTTAGAATATAAGAAACGCACAGTGTAGTACATAGTATATGAGTGAGTTGCCCTGAAAAACTTAGAATATAAGAAACGCACAGTGTAGTACATAGTATATGAGTGAGTTGCACTGAAAAACTTAGAATTTACTGAAAAACCCGCATTACACGAAATGCACAGTGTAGTACATAGTATATGAGTGAGTTGCACTGAAAAACTTAGAATATAAGAAACGCACAGTGTAGTACATAGTATATGAGTGAGTTGCACTGAAAAACTTAGAATATAAGAAACGCACAGTGTAGTACATAGTATATGAGTGAGTTGCACTGAAAAACTTAGAATATAAGAAACGCACAGTGTAGTACATAGTATATGAGTGAGTTGCACTGAAAAACTTAGAATATAAGAAACGCACAGTGTAGTACATAGTATATGAGTGAGTTGCACTGAAAAACTTAGAATATAAGAAACGCACATATAGTACATAGTATATGAATGAGTTGCACTGAAAAACTTAGAATTTATAGAAAAACCCGCATTACTCGAAATGCACAGTGTAGTACATAGTATATGAGTGAGTTGCACTGAAAAACTTAGAATATAAGCAACGCACAGTGTAGTACATAGTATATGAGTGAGTTGCAATGAAAAACTTAGAATATAAGAAACGCACAGTGTAGTACACAGTATATGAGTGAGTTGCACTGAAAAATTTAGAATATAAGAAACGCATATATAGTACATAGTATATGAATGAGTTGCACTGAAAAACTTAGAATATAAGCAACGCACAGTGTAGTACATAGTATATGAGTGAGTTGCACTGAAAAACTTAGAATATAAGAAACGCACAGTGTAGTACATAGTATATGAGTGAGTTGCACTGAAAAACTTAGAATATAAGAAACGCACACTGTAGTACATAGTATATGAGTGAGTTGCACTGAAAAACTTAGAATATAAGAAACGCACAGTGTAGTACATAGTATATGAGTGAGTTGCACTGAAAAACTTAGAATATAAGAAACGCACAGTGTAGTACATAGTATATGAGTGAGTTGCCCTGAAAAACTTAGAATATAAGAAACGCACAGTGTAGTACATAGTATATGAGTGAGTTGCACTGAAAAACTTAGAATATAAGAAACGCACAGTGTAGTACATAGTATATGAGTGAGTTGCACTGAAAAACTTAGAATATAAGAAACGCACAGTGTAGTACATAGTATATGAGTGAGTTGCACTGAAAAACTTAGAATATAAGAAACGCACATATAGTACATAGTATATGAATGAGTTGCACTGAAAAACTTAGAATTTACTGAAAAAATCGCATTACACGAAATGCACAGTGTAGTACTTCGTATATGAGTGAGTTGCACTGAAAAACTTAGAATATAAGAAACGCACAGTGTAGTACTTCGTATATGAGTGAGTTGCACTGAAAAACTTAGAATATAAGAAACGCACAGTGTAGTACATAGTATATGAGTGAGTTGCACTGAAAAACTTAGAATATAAGAAACGCACAGTGTAGTACATAGTATATGAGTGAGTTGCACTGAAAAACTTAGAATATAAGAAACGCACAGTGTAGTACATAGTATATGAGTGAGTTGCACTGAAAAACTTAGAATATGAGAAACGCACAGTGTAGTACATAGTATATGAGTGAGTTGCACTGAAAAACTTAGAATATGAGAAACGCACAGTGTAGTACATAGTATATGAGTGAGTTGCACTGAAAAACTTAGAATATGAGAAACGCACAGTGTAGTACATAGTATATGAGTGAGTTGCACTCAAAAACTTAGAATATGAGAAACGCACAGTGTAGTACATGGTATATGAGTGAGTTGCACTGAAAAACTTAGAATATAAGAAACGCACAGTGTAGTACATGGTATATGAGTGAGTTGCACTGAAAAACTTAGAATATAAGAAACGCACAGTGTAGTACATAGTATATGAGTGAGTTGCACTGAAAAACTTAGAATATAAGAAACGCACAGTGTAGTACATAGTATATGAGTGAGTTGCACTGAAAAACTTAGAATATAAGCAACGCACAGTGTAGTACATAGTATATGAGTGAGTTGCACTGAAAAACTTAGAATATAAGAAACGCACAGTGTAGTACATAGTATATGAGTGAGTTGCACTGAAAAACTTAGAATATAAGAAACGCACAGTGTAGTACATAGTATATGAGTGATTTGTACTGAAAAACTTAGAATATAAGAAACGCACAGTGTAGTACATAGTATATGAGTGAGTTGCACTGAAAAACTTAGAATATAAGAAACGCACAGTGTAGTACATAGTATATGAGTGAGTTGCACTGAAAAACTTAGAATATAAGAAACGCACATATAGTACATAGTATATGAATGAGTTGCACTGAAAAACTTAGAATTTACTGAAAAAATCGCATTACACGAAATGCACAGTGTAGTACTTCGTATATGAGTGAGTTGCACTGAAAAACTTAGAATATAAGAAACGCACAGTGTAGTACATAGTATATGAGTGAGTTGCACTGAAAAACTTAGAATATGAGAAACGCACAGTGTAGTACATAGTATATGAGTGAGTTGCACTGAAAAACTTAGAATATGAGAAACGCACAGTGTAGTACATAGTATATGAGTGAGTTGCACTGAAAAACTTAGAATATGAGAAACGCACAGTGTAGTACATAGTATATGAGTGAGTTGCACTCAAAAACTTAGAATATGAGAAACGCACAGTGTAGTACATGGTATATGAGTGAGTTGCACTGAAAAACTTAGAATATAAGAAACGCACAGTGTAGTACATGGTATATGAGTGAGTTGCACTGAAAAACTTAGAATATAAGAAACGCACAGTGTAGTACATAGTATATGAGTGAGTTGCACTGAAAAACTTAGAATATAAGAAACGCACAGTGTAGTACATAGTATATGAGTGAGTTGCACTGAAAAACTTAGAATATAAGCAACGCACAGTGTAGTACATAGTATATGAGTGAGTTGCACTGAAAAACTTAGAATATAAGAAACGCACAGTGTAGTACATAGTATATGAGTGAGTTGCACTGAAAAACTTAGAATATAAGAAACGCACAGTGTAGTACATAGTATATGAGTGATTTGTACTGAAAAACTTAGAATATAAGAAAAGCACAGTGTAGTACATAGTATATGAGTGAGTTGCACTGAAAAACTTAGAATATAAGAAACGCACAGTGTAGTACATAGTATATGAGTGAGTTGCACTGAAAAACTTAGAATATAAGAAACGCACATATAGTACATAGTATATGAATGAGTTGCACTGAAAAACTTAGAATTTACTGAAAAAATCGCATTACACGAAATGCACAGTGTAGTACTTCGTATATGAGTGAGTTGCACTGAAAAACTTAGAATATAAGAAACGCACAGTGTAGTACATAGTATATGAGTGAGTTGCACTGAAAAACTTAGAATATAAGAAACGCACAGTGTAGTACATAGTATATGAGTGAGTTGCACTGAAAAACTTAGAATATAAGAAACGCACAGTGTAGTACATAGTATATGAGTGAGTTGCACTGAAAAACTTAGAATATAAGAAACGCACAGTGTAGTACATAGTATATGAGTGAGTTGCACTAAAAAACTTAGAATATGAGAAACGCACAGTGTAGTACATAGTATATGAGTGAGTTGCACTGAAAAACTTAGAATATGAGAAACGCACAGTGTAGTACATAGTATATGAGTGAGTTGCACTGAAAAACTTAGAATATGAGAAACGCACAGTGTAGTACATAGTATATGAGTGAGTTGCACTCAAAAACTTAGAATATGAGAAACGCACAGTGTAGTACATGGTATATGAGTGAGTTGCACTGAAAAACTTAGAATATAAGAAACGCACAGTGTAGTACATGGTATATGAGTGAGTTGCACTGAAAAACTTAGAATATAAGAAACGCACAGTGTAGTACATAGTATATGAGTGAGTTGCACTGAAAAACTTAGAATATAAGAAACGCACAGTGTAGTACATAGTATATGAGTGAGTTGCACTGAAAAACTTAGAATATAAGCAACGCACAGTGTAGTACATAGTATATGAGTGAGTTGCACTGAAAAACTTAGAATATAAGAAACGCACAGTGTAGTATATAGTATATGAGTGAGTTGCACTGAAAAACTTAGAATATAAGAAACGCACAGTGTAGTACATAGTATATGAGTGATTTGTACTGAAAAACTTAGAATATAAGAAACGCACAGTGTAGTACATAGTATATGAGTGAGTTGCACTGAAAAACTTAGAATATAAGAAACGCACAGTGTAGTACATAGTATATGAGTGAGTTGCACTGAAAAACTTAGAATATAAGAAACGCACATATAGTACATAGTATATGAATGAGTTGCACTGAAAAACTTAGAATTTACTGAAAAAATCGCATTACACGAAATGCACAGTGTAGTACTTCGTATATGAGTGAGTTGCACTGAAAAACTTAGAATATAAGAAACGCACAGTGTAGTACATAGTATATGAGTGAGTTGCACTGAAAAACTTAGAATATAAGAAACGCACAGTGTAGTACATAGTATATGAGTGAGTTGCACTGAAAAACTTAGAATATAAGAAACGCACAGTGTAGTACATAGTATATGAGTGAGTTGCACTGAAAAACTTAGAATATAAGAAACGCACAGTGTAGTACATAGTATATGAGTGAGTTGCACTGAAAAACTTAGAATATGAGAAACGCACAGTGTAGTACATAGTATATGAGTGAGTTGCACTGAAAAACTTAGAATATGAGAAACGCACAGTGTAGTACATAGTATATGAGTGAGTTGCACTGAAAAACTTAGAATATGAGAAACGCACAGTGTAGTACATAGTATATGAGTGAGTTGCACTCAAAAACTTAGAATATGAGAAACGCACAGTGTAGTACATGGTATATGAGTGAGTTGCACTGAAAAACTTAGAATATAAGAAACGCACAGTGTAGTACATGGTATATGAGTGAGTTGCACTGAAAAACTTAGAATATAAGAAACGCACAGTGTAGTACATAGTATATGAGTGAGTTGCACTGAAAAACTTAGAATATAAGAAACGCACAGTGTAGTACATAGTATATGAGTGAGTTGCACTGAAAAACTTAGAATATAAGCAACGCACAGTGTAGTACATAGTATATGAGTGAGTTGCACTGAAAAACTTAGAATATAAGAAACGCACAGTGTAGTACATAGTATATGAGTGAGTTGCACTGAAAAACTTAGAATATAAGAAACGCACAGTGTAGTACATAGTATATGAGTGATTTGTACTGAAAAACTTAGAATATAAGAAACGCACAGTGTAGTACATAGTATATGAGTGAGTTGCACTGAAAAACTTAGAATATAAGAAACGCACAGTGTAGTACATAGTATATGAGTGAGTTGCACTGAAAAACTTAGAATATAAGAAACGCACAGTGTAGTACATAGTATATGAGTGAGTTGCACTGAAAAACTTAGAATTTACTGAAAAAGCCGCATTACACGAAATGCACAGTGTAGTACATAGTATATGAGTGAGTTGCACTGAAAAACTTAGAATATAAGAAACGCACAGTGTAGTACATAGTATATGAGTGAGTTGCACTGAAAAACTTAGAATTTAAGAAACGCACAGTGTAGTACATAGTATATGAGTGAGTTGCACTGAAAAACTTAGAATATAAGAAACGCACAGTGTAGTACATAGTATATGAGTGAGTTGCACTGAAAAACTTAGAATATAAGAAACGCACATATAGTACATAGTATATGAATGAGTTGCACTGAAAAACTTAGAATTTACTGAAAAAATCGCATTACACGAAATGCACAGTGTAGTACTTCGTATATGAGTGAGTTGCACTGAAAAACTTAGAATATAAGAAACGCACAGTGTAGTACATAGTATATGAGTGAGTTGCACTGAAAAACTTAGAATATAAGAAACGCACAGTGTAGTACATAGTATATGAGTGAGTTGCACTGAAAAACTTAGAATATAAGAAACGCACAGTGTAGTACATAGTATATGAGTGAGTTGCACTGAAAAACTTAGAATATAAGAAACGCACAGTGTAGTACATAGTATATGAGTGAGTTGCACTGAAAAACTTAGAATATGAGAAACGCACAGTGTAGTACATAGTATATGAGTGAGTTGCACTGAAAAACTTAGAATATGAGAAACGCACAGTGTAGTACATAGTATATGAGTGAGTTGCACTGAAAAACTTAGAATATGAGAAACGCACAGTGTAGTACATAGTATATGAGTGAGTTGCACTCAAAAACTTAGAATATGAGAAACGCACAGTGTAGTACATGGTATATGAGTGAGTTGCACTGAAAAACTTAGAATATAAGAAACGCACAGTGTAGTACATGGTATATGAGTGAGTTGCACTGAAAAACTTAGAATATAAGAAACGCACAGTGTAGTACATAGTATATGAGTGAGTTGCACTGAAAAACTTAGAATATAAGAAACGCACAGTGTAGTACATAGTATATGAGTGAGTTGCACTGAAAAACTTAGAATATAAGCAACGCACAGTGTAGTACATAGTATATGAGTGAGTTGCACTGAAAAACTTAGAATATAAGAAACGCACAGTGTAGTACATAGTATATGAGTGAGTTGCACTGAAAAACTTAGAATATAAGAAACGCACAGTGTAGTACATAGTATATGAGTGATTTGTACTGAAAAACTTAGAATATAAGAAACGCACAGTGTAGTACATAGTATATGAGTGAGTTGCACTGAAAAACTTAGAATATAAGAAACGCACAGTGTAGTACATAGTATATGAGTGAGTTGCACTGAAAAACTTAGAATATAAGAAACGCACAGTGTAGTACATAGTATATGAGTGAGTTGCACTGAAAAACTTAGAATTTACTGAAAAAGCCGCATTACACGAAATGCACAGTGTAGTACATAGTATATGAGTGAGTTGCACTGAAAAACTTAGAATATAAGAAACGCACAGTGTAGTACATAGTATATGAGTGAGTTGCACTGAAAAACTTAGAATTTAAGAAACGCACAGTGTAGTACATAGTATATGAGTGAGTTGCACTGAAAAACTTAGAATATAAGAAACGCACAGTGTAGTACATAGTATATGAGCGAGTTGCACTGAAAAACTTAGAATATAAGAAACGCACAGTGTAGTACATAGTATATGAGTGAGTTGCACTGAAAAACTTAGAATATAAGAAACGCACAGTGTAGTACATAGTATATGAGTGAGTTGCCCTGAAAAACTTAGAATATAAGAAACGCACAGTGTAGTACATAGTATATGAGTGAGGTGCACTGAAAAACTTAGAATTTACTGAAAAACCCGCATTACACGAAATGCACAGTGTAGTACATAGTATATGAGTGAGTTGCACTGAAAAACTTAGAATATAAGAAATGCACAGTGTAGTACATAGTATATGAGTGAGTTGCACTGAAAAACTTAGAATATAAGAAACGCACAGTATAGTACATAGTATATGAGTGAGTTGCACTGAAAAACTAGAATATAAGAAACGCACAGTGTAGTACATAGTATATGAGTGAGTTGCACTGAAAAACTTAGATTATAAGAAACGCACAGTGTAGTACATAGTATATGAATGAGTTGCACTGAAAAACTTAGAATTTACTGAAAAACCCGCATTACACGAAATGCACAGTGTAGTACATAGTATATGAGTGAGTTGCACTGAAAAACTTAGAATATAAGAAACGCACAGTGTAGTACATAGTATATGAGTGAGTTGCACTGAAAAACTTAGAATATAAGAAACGCACAGTGTAGTACATAGTATATGAGTGAGTTGCACTGAAAAACTTAGAATATAAGAAACGCACAGTGTAGTACATAGTATATTAGTGAGTTGCACTGAAAAACTTAGAATATAAGAAACGCACAGTGTAGTACATAGTATATGAGTGAGTTGCACTGAAAAATTTAGAATTTAAGAAACGCACAGTGTAGTACATAGTATATGAGTGAGTTGCACTGAAAAACTTAGAATATAAGAAACGCACAGTGTAGTACATAGTATATGAGTGAATTGCACTGAAAAACTTAGAATTTACTGAAAAACCCGCATTAGACGAAATGCACAGTGTAGTACATTGTATATGAGTGAGTTGCACTGAAAAACTTAGAATTTACTGAAAAACCCGCATTAGACGAAATGCACAGTGTAGTACATTGTATATGAGTGAGTTGCACTGAAAAACTTAGAATTTACTGAAAAACCCGCATTAGACGAAATGCACAGTGTATTATATTGTATATGAGTGAGTTGCACTGAAAAACTTAGAATTTACTGAAAAACCCGCATTAGACGAAATGCACAGTGTAGTACATTGTATATGAGTGAGTTGCACTGAAAAACTTAGAATTTACTGAAAAACCCGCATTAGACGAAATGCACAGTGTAGTACATTGTATGAGTGAGTTGCACTGAAAAACTTAGAATATAAGAAACGCACAGTGTAGTACATAGTATATGAGTGAGTTGCACTGAAAAACTTAGAATATAAGAAACGCACAGTGTAGTACATAGTATATGAGTGAGTTGCACTGAAAAACTTAGAATATAAGAAACGCACAGTGTAGTACATAGTATATGAGTGAGTTGCACTGAAAAACTTAGAATATAAGAAACGCACAGTGTAGTACATAGTATATGAGTGAGTTGCACTGAAAAACTTAGAATATAAGAAACGCACAGTGTAGTACATAGTATATGAGTGAGTTGCACTGAAAAACTTAGAATATAAGAAACGCACAGTGTAGTACATAGTATATGAGTGAGTTGCACTGAAAAACTTAGAATATAAGAAACGCACATATAGTACATAGTATATGAATGAGTTGCACTGAAAAACTTAGAATTTACTGAAAAAATCGCATTACACGAAATGCACAGTGTAGTACGTCGTATATGAGTGAGTTGCACTGAAAAACTTAGAATATAAGAAACGCACAGTGTAGTAGATAGTATATGAGTGAGTTGCACTGAAAAACTTAGAATATGAGAAACGCACAGTGTAGTAAATAGTATATGAGTGAGTTGCACTGAAAAACTTAGAATATGAGAAACGCACAGTGTAGTACATAGTATATAAGTGAGTTGCACTGAAAAACTTAGAATATGAGAAACGCACAGTGTAGTACATAGTATATGAGTGAGTTGCACTCAAAAACTTAGAATATGAGAAACGCACAGTGTAGTACATGGTATATGAGTGAGTTGCACTGAAAAACTTAGAATATAAGAAACGCACAGTGTAGTACATGGTATATGAGTGAGTTGCACTGAAAAACTTAGAATATAAGAAACGCACAGTGTAGTACATAGTATATGAGTGATTTGCACTGAAAAACTTAGAATATAAGAAACGCACAGTGTAGTACATAGTATATGAGTGAGTTGCACTGAAAAACTTAGAATATAAGAAATGCAGAGTGTAGTACATAGTATATGAGTGAGTTGCACTGAAAAACTTAGAATATAAGAAACGCACAGTGTAGTACATAGTATATGAGTGAGTTGCACTGAAAAACTTAGAATTTACTGAAAAAGCCGCATTACACGAAATGCACAGTGTAGTACATAGTATATGAGTGAGTTGCACTGAAAAACTTAGAATATAAGAAACGCACAGTGTAGTACATAGTATATGAGTGAGTTGCACTGAAAAACTTAGAATTTACTGAAAAACCCGCATTACACGAAATGCACAGTGTAGTACATAGTATATGAGTGAGTTGCACTGAAAAACTTAGAATATAAGAAACGCACAGTGTAGTACATAGTATATGAGTGAGTTGCACTGAAAAACTTAGAATTTAAGAAACGCACAGTGTAGTACATAGTATATGAGTGAGTTGCACTGAAAAACTTAGAATATAAGAAACGCACAGTGTAGTACATAGTATATGAGTGAGTTGCACTGAAAAACTTAGAATATAAGAAACGCACAGTGTAGTACATAGTATATGAGTGAGTTGCACTGAAAAACTTAGAATTTAAGAAATGCACAGTGTAGTACATAGTATATGAGTGAGTTGCACTGAAAAACTTAGAATATAAGAAACGCACAGTGTAGTATATAGTATATGAGTGAGTTGCACTGAAAAACTTAGAATATAAGAAACGCACAGTGTAGTACATAGTATATGAGTGAGTTGCACTCAAAAAATTAGAATATAAGAAACGCACATATAGTACATAGTATATGAATGAGTTGCACTGAAAAACTTAGAATTTACTGAAAAAATCGCATTACACGAAATGCACAGTGTAGTACATCGTATATGAGTGAGTTGCACTGAAAAACTTAGAATATAAGAAACGCACAGTGTAGTACATAGTATATGAGTGAGTTGCACTGAAAAACTTAGAATATAAGAAACGCACAGTGTAGTACATAGTATATGAGTGAGTTGCACTGAAAAACTTAGAATATAAGAAACGCACAGTGTAGTACATTGTATATGAGTGAGTTGCACTGAAAAACTTAGAATTTAAGAAACGCACAGTGTAGTACATAGTATATGAGTGAGTTGCACTCAAAAACTTAGAATATAAGAAACGCACAGTGTAGTATATAGTATATGAGTGAGTTGCACTGAAAAACTTAGAATATAAGAAACGCACAGTGTAGTACATAGTATATGAGTGAGTTGCACTCAAAAAATTAGAATATAAGAAACGCACATATAGTACATAGTATATGAATGAGTTGCACTGAAAAACTTAGAATTTACTGGAAAAATCGCATTACACGAAATGCACAGTGTAGTACATCGTATATGAGTGAGTTGCACTGAAAAACTTAGAATATAAGAAACGCACAGTGTAGTACATAGTATATGAGTGAGTTGCACTGAAAAACTTAGAATATAAGAAACGCACAGTGTAGTACATAGTATATGAGTGAGTTGCACTGAAAAACTTAGAATATAAGAAACGCACAGTGTAGTACATAGTATATGAGTGAGTTGCACTGAAAAACTTAGAATATAAGAAACGCACAGTGTAGTACATAGTATATGAGTGAGTTGCACTGAAAAACTTAGAATATGAGAAACGCACAGTGTAGTACATAGTATATGAGTGAGTTGCACTGAAAAACTTAGAATATGAGAAACGCACAGTGTAGTACATAGTATATGAGTGAGTTGCACTGAAAAACTTAGAATATGAGAAACGCACAGTGTAGTACATAGTATATGAGTGAGTTGCACTCAAAAACTTAGAATATGAGAAACGCACAGTGTAGTACATGGTATATGAGTGAGTTGCACTGAAAAACTTAGAATATAAGAAACGCACAGTGTAGTACATGGTATATGAGTGAGTTGCACTGAAAAACTTAGAATATAAGAAACGCACAGTGTAGTACATAGTATATGAGTGAGTTGCACTGAAAAACTTAGAATATAAGAAACGCACAGTGTAGTACATAGTATATGAGTGAGTTGCACTGAAAAACTTAGAATATAAGCAACGCACAGTGTAGTACATAGTATATGAGTGAGTTGCACTGAAAAACTTAGAATATAAGAAACGCACAGTGTAGTACATAGTATATGAGTGAGTTGCACTGAAAAACTTAGAATATAAGAAACGCACAGTGTAGTACATAGTATATGAGTGATTTGTACTGAAAAACTTAGAATATAAGAAACGCACAGTGTAGTACATAGTATATGAGTGAGTTGCACTGAAAAACTTAGAATATAAGAAACGCACAGTGTAGTACATAGTATATGAGTGAGTTGCACTGAAAAACTTAGAATATAAGAAACGCACAGTGTAGTACATAGTATATGAGTGAGTTGCACTGAAAAACTTAGAATTTACTGAAAAAGCCGCATTACACGAAATGCACAGTGTAGTACATAGTATATGAGTGAGTTGCACTGAAAAACTTAGAATATAAGAAACGCACAGTGTAGTACATAGTATATGAGTGAGTTGCACTGAAAAACTTAGAATTTAAGAAACGCACAGTGTAGTACATAGTATATGAGTGAGTTGCACTGAAAAACTTAGAATATAAGAAACGCACAGTGTAGTACATAGTATATGAGCGAGTTGCACTGAAAAACTTAGAATATAAGAAACGCACAGTGTAGTACATAGTATATGAGTGAGTTGCACTGAAAAACTTAGAATATAAGAAACGCACAGTGTAGTACATAGTATATGAGTGAGTTGCCCTGAAAAACTTAGAATATAAGAAACGCACAGTGTAGTACATAGTATATGAGTGAGGTGCACTGAAAAACTTAGAATTTACTGAAAAACCCGCATTACACGAAATGCACAGTGTAGTACATAGTATATGAGTGAGTTGCACTGAAAAACTTAGAATATAAGAAATGCACAGTGTAGTACATAGTATATGAGTGAGTTGCACTGAAAAACTTAGAATATAAGAAACGCACAGTATAGTACATAGTATATGAGTGAGTTGCACTGAAAAACTAGAATATAAGAAACGCACAGTGTATTACATAGTATATGAGTGAGTTGCACTGAAAAACTTAGATTATAAGAAACGCACAGTGTAGTACATAGTATATGAATGAGTTGCACTGAAAAACTTAGAATTTACTGAAAAACCCGCATTACACGAAATGCACAGTGTAGTACATAGTATATGAGTGAGTTGCACTGAAAAACTTAGAATATAAGAAACGCACAGTGTAGTACATAGTATATGAGTGAGTTGCACTGAAAAACTTAGAATATAAGAAACGCACAGTGTAGTACATAGTATATGAGTGAGTTGCACTGAAAAACTTAGAATATAAGAAACGCACAGTGTAGTACATAGTATATTAGTGAGTTGCACTGAAAAACTTAGAATATAAGAAACGCACAGTGTAGTACATAGTATATGAGTGAGTTGCACTGAAAAATTTAGAATTTAAGAAACGCACAGTGTAGTACATAGTATATGAGTGAGTTGCACTGAAAAACTTAGAATATAAGAAACGCACAGTGTAGTACATAGTATATGAGTGAATTGCACTGAAAAACTTAGAATTTACTGAAAAACCCGCATTAGACGAAATGCACAGTGTAGTACATTGTATATGAGTGAGTTGCACTGAAAAACTTAGAATTTACTGAAAAACCCGCATTAGACGAAATGCACAGTGTAGTACATTGTATATGAGTGAGTTGCACTGAAAAACTTAGAATTTACTGAAAAACCCGCATTAGACGAAATGCACAGTGTATTATATTGTATATGAGTGAGTTGCACTGAAAAACTTAGAATTTACTGAAAAACCCGCATTAGACGAAATGCACAGTGTAGTACATTGTATATGAGTGAGTTGCACTGAAAAACTTAGAATTTACTGAAAAACCCGCATTAGACGAAATGCACAGTGTAGTACATTGTATGAGTGAGTTGCACTGAAAAACTTAGAATATAAGAAACGCACAGTGTAGTACATAGTATATGAGTGAGTTGCACTGAAAAACTTAGAATATAAGAAACGCACAGTGTAGTACATAGTATATGAGTGAGTTGCACTGAAAAACTTAGAATATAAGAAACGCACAGTGTAGTACATAGTATATGAGTGAGTTGCACTGAAAAACTTAGAATATAAGAAACGCACAGTGTAGTACATAGTATATGAGTGAGTTGCACTGAAAAACTTAGAATATAAGAAACGCACAGTGTAGTACATAGTATATGAGTGAGTTGCACTGAAAAACTTAGAATATAAGAAACGCACAGTGTAGTACATAGTATATGAGTGAGTTGCACTGAAAAACTTAGAATATAAGAAACGCACATATAGTACATAGTATATGAATGAGTTGCACTGAAAAACTTAGAATTTACTGAAAAAATCGCATTACACGAAATGCACAGTGTAGTACGTCGTATATGAGTGAGTTGCACTGAAAAACTTAGAATATAAGAAACGCACAGTGTAGTAGATAGTATATGAGTGAGTTGCACTGAAAAACTTAGAATATGAGAAACGCACAGTGTAGTAAATAGTATATGAGTGAGTTGCACTGAAAAACTTAGAATATGAGAAACGCACAGTGTAGTACATAGTATATAAGTGAGTTGCACTGAAAAACTTAGAATATGAGAAACGCACAGTGTAGTACATAGTATATGAGTGAGTTGCACTCAAAAACTTAGAATATGAGAAACGCACAGTGTAGTACATGGTATATGAGTGAGTTGCACTGAAAAACTTAGAATATAAGAAACGCACAGTGTAGTACATGGTATATGAGTGAGTTGCACTGAAAAACTTAGAATATAAGAAACGCACAGTGTAGTACATAGTATATGAGTGATTTGCACTGAAAAACTTAGAATATAAGAAACGCACAGTGTAGTACATAGTATATGAGTGAGTTGCACTGAAAAACTTAGAATATAAGAAATGCAGAGTGTAGTACATAGTATATGAGTGAGTTGCACTGAAAAACTTAGAATATAAGAAACGCACAGTGTAGTACATAGTATATGAGTGAGTTGCACTGAAAAACTTAGAATTTACTGAAAAAGCCGCATTACACGAAATGCACAGTGTAGTACATAGTATATGAGTGAGTTGCACTGAAAAACTTAGAATATAAGAAACGCACAGTGTAGTACATAGTATATGAGTGAGTTGCACTGAAAAACTTAGAATTTACTGAAAAACCCGCATTACACGAAATGCACAGTGTAGTACATAGTATATGAGTGAGTTGCACTGAAAAACTTAGAATATAAGAAACGCACAGTGTAGTACATAGTATATGAGTGAGTTGCACTGAAAAACTTAGAATTTAAGAAACGCACAGTGTAGTACATAGTATATGAGTGAGTTGCACTGAAAAACTTAGAATATAAGAAACGCACAGTGTAGTACATAGTATATGAGTGAGTTGCACTGAAAAACTTAGAATATAAGAAACGCACAGTGTAGTACATAGTATATGAGTGAGTTGCACTGAAAAACTTAGAATTTAAGAAATGCACAGTGTAGTACATAGTATATGAGTGAGTTGCACTGAAAAACTTAGAATATAAGAAACGCACAGTGTAGTATATAGTATATGAGTGAGTTGCACTGAAAAACTTAGAATATAAGAAACGCACAGTGTAGTACATAGTATATGAGTGAGTTGCACTCAAAAAATTAGAATATAAGAAACGCACATATAGTACATAGTATATGAATGAGTTGCACTGAAAAACTTAGAATTTACTGAAAAAATCGCATTACACGAAATGCACAGTGTAGTACATCGTATATGAGTGAGTTGCACTGAAAAACTTAGAATATAAGAAACGCACAGTGTAGTACATAGTATATGAGTGAGTTGCACTGAAAAACTTAGAATATAAGAAACGCACAGTGTAGTACATAGTATATGAGTGAGTTGCACTGAAAAACTTAGAATATAAGAAACGCACAGTGTAGTACATTGTATATGAGTGAGTTGCACTGAAAAACTTAGAATTTAAGAAACGCACAGTGTAGTACATAGTATATGAGTGAGTTGCACTCAAAAACTTAGAATATAAGAAACGCACAGTGTAGTATATAGTATATGAGTGAGTTGCACTGAAAAACTTAGAATATAAGAAACGCACAGTGTAGTACATAGTATATGAGTGAGTTGCACTCAAAAAATTAGAATATAAGAAACGCACATATAGTACATAGTATATGAATGAGTTGCACTGAAAAACTTAGAATTTACTGGAAAAATCGCATTACACGAAATGCACAGTGTAGTACATCGTATATGAGTGAGTTGCACTGAAAAACTTAGAATATAAGAAACGCACAGTGTAGTACATAGTATATGAGTGAGTTGCACTGAAAAACTTAGAATATAAGAAACGCACAGTGTAGTACATAGTATATGAGTGAGTTGCACTGAAAAACTTAGAATATAAGAAACGCACAGTGTAGTACATAGTATATGAGTGAGTCGCACTGAAAAACTTAGAATATAAGAAACGCACAGTGTAGTACATAGTATATGAGTGAGTTGCACTGAAAAACTTAGAATATAAGAAACGCACAGTGTAGTACATAGTATATGAGTGAGTTGCACTGAAAAACTTAGAATATAAGAAACGCACAGTGTAGTACATAGTATATGAGTGAGTTGCACTGAAAAACTTAGAATTTAAGAAACGCACAGTGTAGTACATAGTATATGAGTGAGTTGCACTGAAAAACTTAGAATATAAGAAACGCACAGTGTAGTACATAGTATATGAGTGAGTTGCCCTGAAAAACTTAGAATATAAGAAACGCACAGTGTAGTACATAGTATATGAGTGAGTTGCACTGAAAAACTTAGAATTTACTGAAAAACCCGCATTACACGAAATGCACAGTGTAGTACATAGTATATGAGTGAGTTGCACTGAAAAACTTAGAATATAAGAAACGCACAGTGTAGTACATAGTATATGAGTGAGTTGCACTGAAAAACTTAGAATATAAGAAACGCACAGTGTAGTACATAGTATATGAGTGAGTTGCACTGAAAAACTTAGAATATAAGCAACGCACAGTGTAGTACATAGTATATGAGTGAGTTGCACTGAAAAACTTAGAATATAAGAAACGCACAGTGTAGTACATAGTATATGAGTGAGTTGCACTGAAAAACTTAGAATATAAGAAACGCACAGTGTAGTACATAGTATATGAGTGATTTGTACTGAAAAACTTAGAATATAAGAAACGCACAGTGTAGTACATAGTATATGAGTGAGTTGCACTGAAAAACTTAGAATATAAGAAACGCACAGTGTAGTACATAGTATATGAGTGAGTTGCACTGAAAAACTTAGAATATAAGAAACGCACAGTGTAGTACATAGTATATGAGTGAGTTGCACTGAAAAACTTAGAATTTACTGAAAAAGCCGCATTACACGAAATGCACAGTGTAGTACATAGTATATGAGTGAGTTGCACTGAAAAACTTAGAATATAAGAAACGCACAGTGTAGTACATAGTATATGAGTGAGTTGCACTGAAAAACTTAGAATTTAAGAAACGCACAGTGTAGTACATAGTATATGAGTGAGTTGCACTGAAAAACTTAGAATATAAGAAACGCACAGTGTAGTACATAGTATATGAGCGAGTTGCACTGAAAAACTTAGAATATAAGAAACGCACAGTGTAGTACATAGTATATGAGTGAGTTGCACTGAAAAACTTAGAATATAAGAAACGCACAGTGTAGTACATAGTATATGAGTGAGTTGCCCTGAAAAACTTAGAATATAAGAAACGCACAGTGTAGTACATAGTATATGAGTGAGGTGCACTGAAAAACTTAGAATTTACTGAAAAACCCGCATTACACGAAATGCACAGTGTAGTACATAGTATATGAGTGAGTTGCACTGAAAAACTTAGAATATAAGAAACGCACAGTGTAGTACATAGTATATGAGTGAGTTACACTGAAAAACTTAGAATATAAGAAAAGCACAGTATAGTACATAGTATATGAGTGAGTTGCACTGAAAAACTAGAATATAAGAAACGCACAGTGTAGTACATAGTATATGAGTGAGTTGCACTGAAAAACTTAGATTATAAGAAACGCACAGTGTAGTACATAGTATATGAATGAGTTGCACTGAAAAACTTAGAATTTACTGAAAAACCCGCATTACACGAAATGCACAGTGTAGTACATAGTATATGAGTGAGTTGCACTGAAAAACTTAGAATATAAGAAACGCACAGTGTAGTACATAGTATATGAGTGAGTTGCACTGAAAAACTTAGAATATAAGAAACGCACAGTGTAGTACATAGTATATGAGTGAGTTGCACTGAAAAACTTAGAATATAAGAAACGCACAGTGTAGTACATAGTATATTAGTGAGTTGCACTGAAAAACTTAGAATATAAGAAACGCACAGTGTAGTACATAGTATATGAGTGAGTTGCACTGAAAAATTTAGAATTTAAGAAACGCACAGTGTAGTACATAGTATATGAGTGAGTTGCACTGAAAAACTTAGAATATAAGAAACGCACAGTGTAGTACATAGTATATGAGAGAATTGCACTGAAAAACTTAGAATTTACTGAAAAACCCGCATTAGACGAAATGCACAGTGTAGTACATTGTATATGAGTGAGTTGCACTGAAAAACTTAGAATTTACTGAAAAACCCGCATTAGACGAAATGCACAGTGTAGTACATTGTATATGAGTGAGTTGCACTGAAAAACTTAGAATTTACTGAAAAACCCGCATTAGACGAAATGCACAGTGTAGTATATTGTATATGAGTGAGTTGCACTGAAAAACTTAGAATTTACTGAAAAACCCGCATTAGACGAAATGCACAGTGTAGTACATTGTATATGAGTGAGTTGCACTGAAAAACTTAGAATTTACTGAAAAACCCGCATTAGACGAAATGCACAGTGTAGTACATTGTATGAGTGAGTTGCACTGAAAAACTTAGAATATAAGAAACGCACAGTGTAGTACATAGTATATGAGTGAGTTGCACTGAAAAACTTAGAATATAAGAAACGCACAGTGTAGTACATAGTATATGAGTGAGTTGCACTGAAAAACTTAGAATATAAGAAACGCACAGTGTAGTACATAGTATATGAGTGAGTTGCACTGAAAAACTTAGAATATAAGAAACGCACAGTGTAGTACATAGTATATGAGTGAGTTGCACTGAAAAACTTAGAATATAAGAAACGCACAGTGTAGTACATAGTATATGAGTGAGTTGCACTGAAAAACTTAGAATATAAGAAACGCACAGTGTAGTACATAGTATATGAGTGAGTTGCACTGAAAAACTTAGAATATAAGAAACGCACATATAGTACATAGTATATGAATGAGTTGCACTGAAAAACTTAGAATTTACTGAAAAAATCGCATTACACGAAATGCACAGTGTAGTACGTCGTATATGAGTGAGTTGCACTGAAAAACTTAGAATATAAGAAACGCACAGTGTAGTAGATAGTATATGAGTGAGTTGCACTGAAAAACTTAGAATATGAGAAACGCACAGTGTAGTACATAGTATATGAGTGAGTTGCACTGAAAAACTTAGAATATGAGAAACGCACAGTGTAGTACATAGTATATAAGTGAGTTGCACTGAAAAACTTAGAATATGAGAAACGCACAGTGTAGTACATAGTATATGAGTGAGTTGCACTCAAAAACTTAGAATATGAGAAACGCACAGTGTAGTACATGGTATATGAGTGAGTTGCACTGAAAAACTTAGAATATAAGAAACGCACAGTGTAGTACATGGTATATGAGTGAGTTGCACTGAAAAACTTAGAATATAAGAAACGCACAGTGTAGTACATAGTATATGAGTGATTTGCACTGAAAAACTTAGAATATAAGAAACGCACAGTGTAGTACATAGTATATGAGTGAGTTGCACTGAAAAACTTAGAATATAAGAAATGCAGAGTGTAGTACATAGTATATGAGTGAGTTGCACTGAAAAACTTAGAATATAAGAAACGCACAGTGTAGTACATAGTATATGAGTGAGTTGCACTGAAAAACTTAGAATTTACTGAAAAAGCCGCATTACACGAAATGCACAGTGTAGTACATAGTATATGAGTGAGTTGCACTGAAAAACTTAGAATATAAGAAACGCACAGTGTAGTACATAGTATATGAGTGAGTTGCACTGAAAAACTTAGAATTTACTGAAAAACCCGCATTACACGAAATGCACAGTGTAGTACATAGTATATGAGTGAGTTGCACTGAAAAACTTAGAATATAAGAAACGCACAGTGTAGTACATAGTATATGAGTGAGTTGCACTGAAAAACTTAGAATTTAAGAAACGCACAGTGTAGTACATAGTATATGAGTGAGTTGCACTGAAAAACTTAGAATATAAGAAACGCACAGTGTAGTACATAGTATATGAGTGAGTTGCACTGAAAAACTTAGAATATAAGAAACGCACAGTGTAGTACATAGTATATGAGTGAGTTGCACTGAAAAACTTAGAATTTAAGAAATGCACAGTGTAGTACATAGTATATGAGTGAGTTGCACTGAAAAACTTAGAATATAAGAAACGCACAGTGTAGTATATAGTATATGAGTGAGTTGCACTGAAAAACTTAGAATATAAGAAACGCACAGTGTAGTACATAGTATATGAGTGAGTTGCACTCAAAAAATTAGAATATAAGAAACGCACATATAGTACATAGTATATGAATGAGTTGCACTGAAAAACTTAGAATTTACTGAAAAAATCGCATTACACGAAATGCACAGTGTAGTACATCGTATATGAGTGAGTTGCACTGAAAAACTTAGAATATAAGAAACGCACAGTGTAGTACATAGTATATGAGTGAGTTGCACTGAAAAACTTAGAATATAAGAAACGCACAGTGTAGTACATAGTATATGAGTGAGTTGCACTGAAAAACTTAGAATATAAGAAACGCACAGTGTAGTACATTGTATATGAGTGAGTTGCACTGAAAAACTTAGAATTTAAGAAACGCACAGTGTAGTACATAGTATATGAGTGAGTTGCACTCAAAAACTTAGAATATAAGAAACGCACAGTGTAGTATATAGTATATGAGTGAGTTGCACTGAAAAACTTAGAATATAAGAAACGCACAGTGTAGTACATAGTATATGAGTGAGTTGCACTCAAAAAATTAGAATATAAGAAACGCACATATAGTACATAGTATATGAATGAGTTGCACTGAAAAACTTAGAATTTACTGGAAAAATCGCATTACACGAAATGCACAGTGTAGTACATCGTATATGAGTGAGTTGCACTGAAAAACTTAGAATATAAGAAACGCACAGTGTAGTACATAGTATATGAGTGAGTTGCACTGAAAAACTTAGAATATAAGAAACGCACAGTGTAGTACATAGTATATGAGTGAGTTGCACTGAAAAACTTAGAATATAAGAAACGCACAGTGTAGTACATAGTATATGAGTGAGTCGCACTGAAAAACTTAGAATATAAGAAACGCACAGTGTAGTACATAGTATATGAGTGAGTTGCACTGAAAAACTTAGAATATAAGAAACGCACAGTGTAGTACATAGTATATGAGTGAGTTGCACTGAAAAACTTAGAATATAAGAAACGCACAGTGTAGTACATAGTATATGAGTGAGTTGCACTGAAAAACTTAGAATATAAGAAACGCACAGTGTAGTACATAGTATATGAGTGAGTTGCACTGAAAAACTTAGAATATAAGAAACGCACAGTGTAGTACATAGTATATGAGTGAGTTGCCCTGAAAAACTTAGAATATAAGAAACGCACAGTGTAGTACATAGTATATGAGTGAGTTGCACTGAAAAACTTAGAATTTACTGAAAAACCCGCATTACACGAAATGCACAGTGTAGTACATAGTATATGAGTGAGTTGCACTGAAAAACTTAGAATATAAGAAACGCACAGTGTAGTACATAGTATATGAGTGAGTTGCACTGAAAAACTTAGAATATAAGAAACGCACAGTGTAGTACATAGTATATGAGTGAGTTGCACTGAAAAACTTAGAATATAAGAAACGCACAGTGTAGTACATAGTATATGAGTGAGTTGCACTGAAAAACTTAGAATATAAGAAACGCACAGTGTAGTACATAGTATATGAGTGAGTTGCACTGAAAAACTTAGAATATAAGAAACGCACAGTGTAGTACATAGTATATGAGTGAGTTGCACTGAAAAACTTAGAATATAAGAAACGCACAGTGTAGTACATAGTATATGAGTGAGTTGCACTGAAAAATTTAGAATTTAAGAAACGCACAGTGTAGTACATAGTATATGAGTGAGTTGCACTGAAAAACTTAGAATATAAGAAACGCACAGTGTAGTACATAGTATATGAGTGAATTGCACTGAAAAACTTAGAATTTACTGAAAAACCCGCATTAGACGAAATGCACAGTGTAGTACATTGTATATGAGTGAGTTGCACTGAAAAACTTAGAATTTACTGAAAAACCCGCATTAGACGAAATGCACAGTGTAGTACATTGTATATGAGTGAGTTGCACTGAAAAACTTAGAATTTACTGAAAAACCCGCATTAGACGAAATGCACAGTGTAGTATATTGTATATGAGTGAGTTGCACTGAAAAACTTAGAATTTACTGAAAAACCCGCATTAGACGAAATGCACAGTGTAGTACATTGTATATGAGTGAGTTGCACTGAAAAACTTAGAATTTACTGAAAAACCCGCATTAGACGAAATGCACAGTGTAGTACATTGTATATGAGTGAGTTGCACTGAAAAAGTTAGAATTTACTGAAAAACCTGCATTAGACGAAATGCACAGTGTAGTACATTGTATATAAGTGAGTTGCACTGAAAAACTTAGAATTTACTGAAAAACCCGCATTAGATGAAATGCACAGTGTAGTACATAGTATATGAGTGAGTTACACTGAAAAACTTAGAATTTACTGAAAAACCCGCATTAGACGAAATGCACAGTGTAGTACATTGTATATGAGTGAGTTGCACTGAAAAACTTAGAATTTACTGAAAAACCCGCATTAGGCGAAATGCACAGTGTAGTACATTGTATATGAGTGAGTTGCACTGAAAAACTTAGAATTTACTGAAAAACCCGCATTAGACTAAATGCACAGTGTAGTACATAGTATATGAGTGAGTTGCACTGAAAAACTTAGAATTTACTGAAACACCCGCATTACACGAAATGCACAGTGTAGCACATAGTATATGAGTGAGTTGCACTGAAAAACTTAGAATATAAGAAACGCACAGTGTAGTACATAGTATATGAGTGAGTTGCACTGAAAAACTTAGAATATAAGAAACGCACAGTGTAGTACATAGTATATGAGTGAGTTGCACTGAAAAACTTAGAAAAGAAGAAACGCACAGTGTAGTACATAGTATATGAGTGAGTTGCACTCAAAAACTTAGAATATGAGAAACGCACAGTGTAGTACATAGTATATGAGTGAGTTGCACTGAAAAACTTAGAATATAAGAAACGCACAGTGTAGTACATGGTATATGAGTAAGTTGCACTGAAAAACTTCGAATATAAGAAACGCACAGTGTAGTACATAGTATATGAGTGAGTTGCACTGAAAAACTTAGAATTTACTGAAAAACCCGCATTACACGAAATGCTCAGTGTAGTACATAGTATATGAGTGAGTTGCACTAAAAAACTTAGAATATAAGAAACGCACAGTGTAGTACATAGTATATGAGTGAGTTGCACTGAAAAACTTAGAATATAAGAAACGCACAGTGTAGTACATAGTATATGAGTGAGTTGCACTGAAAAACTTAGAATATAAGAAACGCACAGTGTAGTACATAGTATATGAGTGAGTTGCACTGAAAAACTTAGAATTTAAGAAACGCACAGTGTAGTACATAGTATATGAGTGAGTTGCACTGAAAAACTTAGAATATAAGAAACGCACAGTGTAGTACATAGTATATGAGTGAATTGCACTGAAAAACTTAGAATTTACTGAAAAACCCGCATTAGACGAAATGCACAGTGTAGTATATTGTATATGAGTGAGTTGCACTGAAAAACTTAGAATTTACTGAAAAACCCGCATTAGACGAAATGCACAGTGTAGTACATTGTATATGAGTGAGTTGCACTGAAAAACTTAGAATTTACTGAAAAACCCGCATTAGACGAAATGCACAGTGTAGTACATTGTATATGAGTGAGTTGCACTGAAAAAGTTAGAATTTACTGAAAAACCTGCATTAGACGAAATGCACAGTGTAGTACATTGTATATAAGTGAGTTGCACTGAAAAACTTAGAATTTACTGAAAAACCCGCATTAGATGAAATGCACAGTGTAGTACATAGTATATGAGTGAGTTACACTGAAAAACTTAGAATTTACTGAAAAACCCGCATTAGACGAAATGCACAGTGTAGTACATTGTATATGAGTGAGTTGCACTGAAAAACTTAGAATTTACTGAAAAACCCGCATTAGGCGAAATGCACAGTGTAGTACATTGTATATGAGTGAGTTGCACTGAAAAACTTAGAATTTACTGAAAAACCCGCATTAGACTAAATGCACAGTGTAGTACATAGTATATGAGTGAGTTGCACTGAAAAACTTAGAATTTACTGAAAAACCCGCATTACACGAAATGCACAGTGTAGCACATAGTATATGAGTGAGTTGCACTGAAAAACTTAGAATATAAGAAACGCACAGTGTAGTACATAGTATATGAGTGAGTTGCACTGAAAAACTTAGAATATAAGAAACGCACAGTGTAGTACATAGTATATGAGTGAGTTGCACTGAAAAACTTAGAAAAGAAGAAACGCACAGTGTAGTACATAGTATATGAGTGAGTTGCACTCAAAAACTTAGAATATGAGAAACGCACAGTGTAGTACATAGTATATGAGTGAGTTGCACTGAAAAACTTAGAATATAAGAAACGCACAGTGTAGTACATGGTATATGAGTAAGTTGCACTGAAAAACTTCGAATATAAGAAACGCACAGTGTAGTACATAGTATATGAGTGAGTTGCACTGAAAAACTTAGAATTTACTGAAAAACCCGCATTACACGAAATGCTCAGTGTAGTACATAGTATATGAGTGAGTTGCACTAAAAAACTTAGAATATAAGAAACGCACAGTGTAGTACATAGTATATGAGTGAGTTGCACTGAAAAACTTAGAATATAAGAAACGCACAGTGTAGTACATATTATATGAGTGAGTTGCACTGAAAAACTTAGAATATAAGAAACGCACAGTGTAGTACATAGTATATGAGTGAGTTGCACTGAAAAACTTAGAATTTAAGAAACGCACAGTGTAGTACATAGTATATGAGTGAGTTGCACTGAAAAACTTAGAATATAAGAAACGCACAGTGTAGTACATAGTATATGAGTGAATTGCACTGAAAAACTTAGAATTTACTGAAAAACCCGCATTAGACGAAATGCACAGTGTAGTACATTGTATATGAGTGAGTTGCACTGAAAAACTTAGAATTTACTGAAAAACCCGCATTAGACGAAATGCACAGTGTAGTACATTGTATATGAGTGAGTTGCACTGAAAAACTTAGAATTTACTGAAAAACCCGCATTAGGCGAAATGCACAGTGTAGTACATTGTATATGAGTGAGTTGCACTGAAAAACTTAGAATTTACTGAAAAACCCGCATTAGACTAAATGCACAGTGTAGTACATAGTATATGAGTGAGTTGCACTGAAAAACTTAGAATTTACTGAAAAACCCGCATTACACGAAATGCACAGTGTAGCACATAGTATATGAGTGAGTTGCACTGAAAAACTTAGAATATAAGAAACGCACAGTGTAGTACATAGTATATGAGTGAGTTGCACTGAAAAACTTAGAATATAAGAAACGCACAGTGTAGTACATAGTATATGAGTGAGTTGCACTGAAAAACTTAGAAAAGAAGAAACGCACAGTGTAGTACATAGTATATGAGTGAGTTGCACTCAAAAACTTAGAATATGAGAAACGCACAGTGTAGTACATAGTATATGAGTGAGTTGCACTGAAAAACTTAGAATATAAGAAACGCACAGTGTAGTACATGGTATATGAGTAAGTTGCACTGAAAAACTTCGAATATAAGAAACGCACAGTGTAGTACATAGTATATGAGTGAGTTGCACTGAAAAACTTAGAATTTACTGAAAAACCCGCATTACACGAAATGCTCAGTGTAGTACATAGTATATGAGTGAGTTGCACTAAAAAACTTAGAATATAAGAAACGCACAGTGTAGTACATAGTATATGAGTGAGTTGCACTGAAAAACTTAGAATATAAGAAACGCACAGTGTAGTACATATTATATGAGTGAGTTGCACTGAAAAACTTAGAATATAAGAAACGCACAGTGTAGTACATAGTATATGAGTGAGTTGCACTGAAAAACTTAGAATTTAAGAAACGCACAGTGTAGTACATAGTATATGAGTGAGTTGCACTGAAAAACTTAGAATATAAGAAACGCACAGTGTAGTACATAGTATATGAGTGAATTGCACTGAAAAACTTAGAATTTACTGAAAAACCCGCATTAGACGAAATGCACAGTGTAGTACATTGTATATGAGTGAGTTGCACTGAAAAACTTAGAATTTACTGAAAAACCCGCATTAGACGAAATGCACAGTGTAGTACATTGTATATGAGTGAGTTGCACTGAAAAACTTAGAATTTACTGAAAAACCCGCATTAGACGAAATGCACAGTGTAGTATATTGTATATGAGTGAGTTGCACTGAAAAACTTAGAATTTACTGAAAAACCCGCATTAGACGAAATGCACAGTGTAGTACATAGTATATGAGTGAGTTGCACTGAAAAACTTAGAATTTAAGAAACGCACAGTGTGGTACATTGTATATGAGTGAGTTGCACTGAAAAACTTAGAATATAAGAAACGCACAGTGTAGTACATAGTATATGAGTGAGTTGCACTGAAAAACTTAGAATATAAGAAACGCACAGTGTAGTACATAGTATATGAGTGAGTTGCACTGAAAAACTTAGAATATAAGAAACGCACAGTGTAGTACATAGTATATGAGTGAGTTGCACTGAAAAACTTAGAATATAAGAAACGCACAGTGTAGTACATAGTATATGAGTGAGTTGCAGTGAAAAACTTAGAATATAAGAAACGCACAGTGTAGTACATAGTATATGAGTGAGTTGCACTGAAATACTTAGAAAATAAGCAACGCACAGTGTAGTACATAGTATATGAGTGAGTTGCACTGAAAAACTTAGAATATAAGCAACGCACAGTGTAGTACATAGTATATGAGTGAGTTGCACTGAAAAACTTAGAATATAAGAAACGCACAGTGTACTACATAGTATATGAGTGAGTTGCACTGAAAAACTTAGAATATAAGAAACGCACAGTGTAGTACATAGTATATGAGTGAGTTGCACTGAAAAACTTAGAATTTACTGAAAAACCCGCATTACACGAAATGCACAGTGTAGTACATAGTATATGAGTGAGTTGCACTGAAAAACTTAGAATATAAGAAACGCACAGTGTAGTACATAGTATATGAGTGAGTTGCACTGAAAAACTTAGAATATAAGAAACGCACAGTGTAGTACATAGTATATGAGTGAGTTGCACTGAAAAACTTAGAATATAAGAAACGCACAGTGTAGTACATAGTATATGAGTGAGTTGCACTGAAAAACTTAGAATATAAGAAACGCACAGTGTAGTACATGGTATATGAGTGAGTTGCACTGAAAAACTTAGAATATAAGAAACGCACAGTGTAGTACATAGTATATGAGTGATTTGCACTGAAAAACTTAGAATATAAGAAACGCACAGTGTAGTACATAGTATATGAGTGAGTTGCACTGAAAAACTTAGAATATAAGAAATGCAGAGTGTAGTACATAGTATATGAGTGAGTTGCACTGAAAAACTTAGAATATAAGAAACGCACAGTGTAGTACATAGTATATGAGTGAGTTGCACTGAAAAACTTAGAATTTACTGAAAAAGCCGCATTACACGAAATGCACAGTGTAGTACATAGTATATGAGTGAGTTGCACTGAAAAACTTAGAATATAAGAAACGCACAGTGTAGTACATAGTATATGAGTGAGTTGCACTGAAAAACTTAGAATTTACTGAAAAACCCGCATTACACGAAATGCACAGTGTAGTACATAGTATATGAGTGAGTTGCACTGAAAAACTTAGAATATAAGAAACGCACAGTGTAGTACATAGTATATGGGTGAGTTGCACTGAAAAACTTAGAATTTAAGAAACGCACAGTGTAGTACATAGTATATGAGTGAGTTGCACTGAAAAACTTAGAATATAAGAAACGCACAGTGTAGTACATAGTATATGAGTGAGTTGCACTGAAAAACTTAGAATATAAGAAACGCACAGTGTAGTACATAGTATATGAGTGAGTTGCACTGAAAAACTTAGAATTTAAGAAATGCACAGTGTAGTACATAGTATATGAGTGAGTTGCACTGAAAAACTTAGAATATAAGAAACGCACAGTGTAGTATATAGTATATGAGTGAGTTGCACTGAAAAACTTAGAATATAAGAAACGCACAGTGTAGTACATAGTATATGAGTGAGTTGCACTCAAAAAATTAGAATATAAGAAACGCACATATAGTACATAGTATATGAATGAGTTGCACTGAAAAACTTAGAATTTACTGAAAAAATCGCATTACACGAAATGCACAGTGTAGTACATAGTATATGAGTGAGTTGCACTGAAAAACTTAGAATATAAGAAACGCACAGTGTAGTACATAGTATATGAGTGAGTTGCACTGAAAAACTTAGAATATAAGAAACGCACAGTGTAGTACATAGTATATGAGTGAGTTGCACTGAAAAACTTAGAATATAAGAAACGCACAGTGTAGTACATTGTATATGAGTGAGTTGCACTGAAAAACTTAGAATTTAAGAAACGCACAGTGTAGTACATAGTATATGAGTGAGTTGCACTCAAAAACTTAGAATATAAGAAACGCACAGTGTAGTATATAGTATATGAGTGAGTTGCACTGAAAAACTTAGAATATAAGAAACGCACAGTGTAGTACATAGTATATGAGTGAGTTGCACTCAAAAAATTAGAATATAAGAAACGCACATATAGTACATAGTATATGAATGAGTTGCACTGAAAAACTTAGAATTTACTGGAAAAATCGCATTACACGAAATGCACAGTGTAGTACATCGTATATGAGTGAGTTGCACTGAAAAACTTAGAATATAAGAAACGCACAGTGTAGTACATAGTATATGAGTGAGTTGCACTGAAAAACTTAGAATATAAGAAACGCACAGTGTAGTACATAGTATATGAGTGAGTCGCACTGAAAAACTTAGAATATAAGAAACGCACAGTGTAGTACATAGTATATGAGTGAGTTGCACTGAAAAACTTAGAATATAAGAAACGCACAGTGTAGTACATAGTATATGAGTGAGTTGCACTGAAAAACTTAGAATATAAGAAACGCACAGTGTAGTACATAGTATATGAGTGAGTTGCACTGAAAAACTTAGAATATAAGAAACGCACAGTGTAGTACATAGTATATGAGTGAGTTGCACTGAAAAACTTAGAATATAAGAAACGCACAGTGTAGTACATAGTATATGAGTGAGTTGCCCTGAAAAACTTAGAATATAAGAAACGCACAGTGTAGTACATAGTATATGAGTGAGTTGCACTGAAAAACTTAGAATTTACTGAAAAACCCGCATTACACGAAATGCACAGTGTAGTACATAGTATATGAGTGAGTTGCACTGAAAAACTTAGAATATAAGAAACGCACAGTGTAGTACATAGTATATGAGTGAGTTGCACTGAAAAACTTAGAATATAAGAAACGCACAGTGTAGTACATAGTATATGAGTGAGTTGCACTGAAAAACTTAGAATATAAGAAACGCACAGTGTAGTACATAGTATATGAGTGAGTTGCACTGAAAAACTTAGAATATAAGAAACGCACAGTGTAGTACATAGTATATGAGTGAGTTGCACTGAAAAACTTAGAATATAAGAAACGCACAGTGTAGTACATAGTATATGAGTGAGTTGCACTGAAAAACTTAGAATATAAGAAACGCACAGTGTAGTACATAGTATATGAGTGAGTTGCACTGAAAAATTTAGAATTTAAGAAACGCACAGTGTAGTACATAGTATATGAGTGAGTTGCACTGAAAAACTTAGAATATAAGAAACGCACAGTGTAGTACATAGTATATGAGTGAATTGCACTGAAAAACTTAGAATTTACTGAAAAACCCGCATTAGACGAAATGCACAGTGTAGTACATTGTATATGAGTGAGTTGCACTGAAAAACTTAGAATTTACTGAAAAACCCGCATTAGACGAAATGCACAGTGTAGTACATTGTATATGAGTGAGTTGCACTGAAAAACTTAGAATTTACTGAAAAACCCGCATTAGACGAAATGCACAGTGTAGTATATTGTATATGAGTGAGTTGCACTGAAAAACTTAGAATTTACTGAAAAACCCGCATTAGACGAAATGCACAGTGTAGTACATTGTATATGAGTGAGTTGCACTGAAAAACTTAGAATTTACTGAAAAACCCGCATTAGACGAAATGCACAGTGTAGTACATTGTATATGAGTGAGTTGTACTGAAAAAGTTAGAATTTACTGAAAAACCTGCATTAGACGAAATGCACAGTGTAGTACATTGTATATAAGTGAGTTGCACTGAAAAACTTAGAATTTACTGAAAAACCCGCATTAGATGAAATGCACAGTGTAGTACATAGTATATGAGTGAGTTACACTGAAAAACTTAGAATTTACTGAAAAACCCGCATTAGACGAAATGCACAGTGTAGTACATTGTATATGAGTGAGTTGCACTGAAAAACTTAGAATTTACTGAAAAACCCGCATTAGGCGAAATGCACAGTGTAGTACATTGTATATGAGTGAGTTGCACTGAAAAACTTAGAATTTACTGAAAAACCCGCATTAGACGAAATGCACAGTGTAGTACATAGTATATGAGTGAGTTGCACTGAAAAACTTAGAATTTACTGAAAAACCCGCATTACACGAAATGCACAGTGTAGCACATAGTATATGAGTGAGTTGCACTGAAAAACTTAGAATATAAGAAACGCACAGTGTAGTACATAGTATATGAGTGAGTTGCACTGAAAAACTTAGAATATAAGAAACGCACAGTGTAGTACATAGTATATGAGTGAGTTGCACTGAAAAACTTAGAAAAGAAGAAACGCACAGTGTAGTACATAGTATATGAGTGAGTTGCACTCAAAAACTTAGAATATGAGAAACGCACAGTGTAGTACATAGTATATGAGTGAGTTGCACTGAAAAACTTAGAATATAAGAAACGCACAGTGTAGTACATGGTATATGAGTAAGTTGCACTGAAAAACTTCGAATATAAGAAACGCACAGTGTAGTACATAGTATATGAGTGAGTTGCACTGAAAAACTTAGAATTTACTGAAAAACCCGCATTACACGAAATGCTCAGTGTAGTACATAGTATATGAGTGAGTTGCACTAAAAAACTTAGAATATAAGAAACGCACAGTGTAGTACATAGTATATGAGTGAGTTGCACTGAAAAACTTAGAATATAAGAAACGCACAGTGTAGTACATAGTATATGAGTGAGTTGCACTGAAAAACTTAGAATATAAGAAACGCACAGTGTAGTACATAGTATATGAGTGAGTTGCACTGAAAAACTTAGAATTTAAGAAACGCACAGTGTAGTACATAGTATATGAGTGAGTTGCACTGAAAAACTTAGAATATAAGAAACGCACAGTGTAGTACATAGTATATGAGTGAATTGCACTGAAAAACTTAGAATTTACTGAAAAACCCGCATTAGACGAAATGCACAGTGTAGTACATTGTATATGAGTGAGTTGCACTGAAAAACTTAGAATTTACTGAAAAACCCGCATTAGACGAAATGCACAGTGTAGTACATTGTATATGAGTGAGTTGCACTGAAAAACTTAGAATTTACTGAAAAACCCGCATTAGACGAAATGCACAGTGTAGTATATTGTATATGAGTGAGTTGCACTGAAAAACTTAGAATTTACTGAAAAACCCGCATTAGACGAAATGCACAGTGTAGTACATAGTATATGAGTGAGTTGCACTGAAAAACTTAGAATTTAAGAAACGCACAGTGTGGTACATTGTATATGAGTGAGTTGCACTGAAAAACTTAGAATATAAGAAACGCACAGTGTAGTACATAGTATATGAGTGAGTTGCACTGAAAAACTTAGAATATAAGAAACGCACAGTGTAGTACATAGTATATGAGTGAGTTGCACTGAAAAACTTAGAATATAAGAAACGCACAGTGTAGTACATAGTATATGAGTGAGTTGCACTGAAAAACTTAGAATATAAGAAACGCACAGTGTAGTACATAGTATATGAGTGAGTTGCAGTGAAAAACTTAGAATATAAGAAACGCACAGTGTAGTACATAGTATATGAGTGAGTTGCACTGAAATACTTAGAAAATAAGCAACGCACAGTGTAGTACATAGTATATGAGTGAGTTGCACTGAAAAACTTAGAATATAAGCAACGCACAGTGTAGTACATAGTATATGAGTGAGTTGCACTGAAAAACTTAGAATATAAGAAACGCACAGTGTACTACATAGTATATGAGTGAGTTGCACTGAAAAACTTAGAATATAAGAAACGCACAGTGTAGTACATAGTATATGAGTGAGTTGCACTGAAAAACTTAGAATTTACTGAAAAACCCGCATTACACGAAATGCACAGTGTAGTACATAGTATATGAGTGAGTTGCACTGAAAAACTTAGAATATAAGAAACGCACAGTGTAGTACATAGTATATGAGTGAGTTGCACTGAAAAACTTAGAATATAAGAAACGCACAGTGTAGTACATAGTATATGAGTGAGTTGCACTGAAAAACTTAGAATATAAGAAACGCACAGTGTAGTACATAGTATATGAGTGAGTTGCACTGAAAAACTTAGAATATAAGAAACGCACAGTGTAGTACATAGTATATGAGTGAGTTGCACTGAAAAACTTAGAATATAAGAAACGCACAGTGTAGTACATAGTATATGAGTGAGTTGCACTGAAAAACTTAGAATATAAGAAACGCACAGTGTAGTACATAGTATATGAGTGAGTTGCACTGAAAAACTTAGAATTTACTGAAAAAGCCGCATTACACGAAATGCACAGTGTAGTACATAGTATATGAGTGAGTTGCACTGAAAAACTTAGAATTTAAGAAACGCACAGTGTAGTACATAGTATATGAGTGAGTTGCACTCAAAAACTTAGAATATGAGAAACGCACAGTGTAGTACATAGTATATGAGTGAGTTGCACTGAAAAACTTAGAATATAAGAAACGCACAGTGTAGTACATGGTATATGAGTGAGTTGCACTGAAAAACTTCGAATATAAGAAACGCACAGTGTAGTACATGGTATATGAGTGAGTTGCACTGAAAAACTTAGAATATAAGCAACGCACAGTGTAGTACATAGTATATGAGTGAGTTGCACTCAAAAAATTAGAATATAAGAAACGCACATATAGTACATAGTATATGAATGAGTTGCACTGAAAAACTTAGAATTTACTGAAAAAATCGCATTACACGAAATGCACAGTGTAGTACATCGTATATGAGTGAGTTGCACTGAAAAACTTAGAATATAAGAAAGGCACAGTGTAGTACATAGTATATGAGTGAGTTGCACTGAAAAACTTAGAATATAAGAAACGCACAGTGTAGTACATAGTATATGAGTGAGTTGCACTGAAAAACTTAGAATATAAGAAACGCACAGTGTAGTACATGGTATATGAGTAAGTTGCACTGAAAAACTTCGAATATAAGAAACGCACAGTGTAGTACATAGTATATGAGTGAGTTGCACTGAAAAACTTAGAATTTACTGAAAAACCCGCATTACACGAAATGCTCAGTGTAGTACATAGTATATGAGTGAGTTGCACTAAAAAACTTAGAATATAAGAAACGCACAGTGTAGTACATAGTATATGAGTGAGTTGCACTGAAAAACTTAGAATATAAGAAACGCACAGTGTAGTACATAGTATATGAGTGAGTTGCACTGAAAAACTTAGAATTTAAGAAACGCACAGTGTAGTACATAGTATATGAGTGAGTTGCACTGAAAAACTTAGAATATAAGAAACGCACAGTGTAGTACATAGTATATGAGTGAGTTGCACTGAAAAACTTAGAATATAAGAAACGCACAGTGTAGTACATAGTATATGAGTGAGTTGCACTGAAAAACTTAGAATTTAAGAAATGCACAGTGTAGTACATAGTATATGAGTGAGTTGCACTGAAAAACTTAGAATATAAGAAACGCACAGTGTAGTATATAGTATATGAGTGAGTTGCACTGAAAAACTTAGAATATAAGAAACGCACAGTGTAGTACATAGTATATGAGTGAGTTGCACTCAAAAAATTAGAATATAAGAAACGCACATATAGTACATAGTATATGAATGAGTTGCACTGAAAAACTTAGAATTTACTGAAAAAATCGCATTACACGAAATGCACAGTGTAGTACATCGTATATGAGTGAGTTGCACTGAAAAACTTAGAATATAAGAAACGCACAGTGTAGTACATAGTATATGAGTGAGTTGCACTGAAAAACTTAGAATATAAGAAACGCACAGTGTAGTACATAGTATATGAGTGAGTTGCACTGAAAAACTTAGAATATAAGAAACGCACAGTGTAGTACATTGTATATGAGTGAGTTGCACTGAAAAACTTAGAATTTAAGAAACGCACAGTGTAGTACATAGTATATGAGTGAGTTGCACTCAAAAACTTAGAATATAAGAAACGCACAGTGTAGTATATAGTATATGAGTGAGTTGCACTGAAAAACTTAGAATATAAGAAACGCACAGTGTAGTACATAGTATATGAGTGAGTTGCACTCAAAAAATTAGAATATAAGAAACGCACATATAGTACATAGTATATGAATGAGTTGCACTGAAAAACTTAGAATTTACTGGAAAAATCGCATTACACGAAATGCACAGTGTAGTACATCGTATATGAGTGAGTTGCACTGAAAAACTTAGAATATAAGAAACGCACAGTGTAGTACATAGTATATGAGTGAGTTGCACTGAAAAACTTAGAATATAAGAAACGCACAGTGTAGTACATAGTATATGAGTGAGTTGCACTGAAAAACTTAGAATATAAGAAACGCACAGTGTAGTACATAGTATATGAGTGAGTCGCACTGAAAAACTTAGAATATAAGAAACGCACAGTGTAGTACATAGTATATGAGTGAGTCGCACTGAAAAACTTAGAATATAAGAAACGCACAGTGTAGTACATAGTATATGAGTGAGTTGCACTGAAAAACTTAGAATATAAGAAACGCACAGTGTAGTACATAGTATATGAGTGAGTTGCACTGAAAAACTTAGAATATAAGAAACGCACAGTGTAGTACATAGTATATGAGTGAGTTGCACTGAAAAACTTAGAATATAAGAAACGCACAGTGTAGTACATAGTATATGAGTGAGTTGCCCTGAAAAACTTAGAATATAAGAAACGCACAGTGTAGTACATAGTATATGAGTGAGTTGCACTGAAAAACTTAGAATTTACTGAAAAACCCGCATTACACGAAATGCACAGTGTAGTACATAGTATATGAGTGAGTTGCACTGAAAAACTTAGAATATAAGAAACGCACAGTGTAGTACATAGTATATGAGTGAGTTGCACTGAAAAACTTAGAATATAAGAAACGCACAGTGTAGTACATAGTATATGAGTGAGTTGCACTGAAAAACTTAGAATATAAGAAACGCACAGTGTAGTACATAGTATATGAGTGAGTTGCACTGAAAAACTTAGAATATAAGAAACGCACAGTGTAGTACATAGTATATGAGTGAGTTGCACTGAAAAACTTAGAATATAAGAAACGCACAGTGTAGTACATAGTATATGAGTGAGTTGCACTGAAAAACTTAGAATATAAGAAACGCACAGTGTAGTACATAGTATATGAGTGAGTTGCACTGAAAAATTTAGAATTTAAGAAACGCACAGTGTAGTACATAGTATATGAGTGAGTTGCACTGAAAAACTTAGAATATAAGAAACGCACAGTGTAGTACATAGTATATGAGTGAATTGCACTGAAAAACTTAGAATTTACTGAAAAACCCGCATTAGACGAAATGCACAGTGTAGTACATTGTATATGAGTGAGTTGCACTGAAAAACTTAGAATTTACTGAAAAACCCGCATTAGACGAAATGCACAGTGTAGTACATTGTATATGAGTGAGTTGCACTGAAAAACTTAGAATTTACTGAAAAACCCGCATTAGACGAAATGCACAGTGTAGTATATTGTATATGAGTGAGTTGCACTGAAAAACTTAGAATTTACTGAAAAACCCGCATTAGACGAAATGCACAGTGTAGTACATTGTATATGAGTGAGTTGCACTGAAAAACTTAGAATTTACTGAAAAACCCGCATTAGACGAAATGCACAGTGTAGTACATTGTATATGAGTGAGTTGCACTGAAAAACTTAGAATTTACTGAAAAACCTGCATTAGACGAAATGCACAGTGTAGTACATTGTATATAAGTGAGTTGCACTGAAAAACTTAGAATTTACTGAAAAACCCGCATTAGATGAAATGCACAGTGTAGTACATAGTATATGAGTGAGTTACACTGAAAAACTTAGAATTTACTGAAAAACCCGCATTAGACGAAATGCACAGTGTAGTACATTGTATATGAGTGAGTTGCACTGAAAAACTTAGAATTTACTGAAAAACCCGCATTAGGCGAAATGCACAGTGTAGTACATTGTATATGAGTGAGTTGCACTGAAAAACTTAGAATTTACTGAAAAACCCGCATTAGACGAAATGCACAGTGTAGTACATAGTATATGAGTGAGTTGCACTGAAAAACTTAGAATTTACTGAAAAACCCGCATTACACGAAATGCACAGTGTAGCACATAGTATATGAGTGAGTTGCACTGAAAAACTTAGAATATAAGAAACGCACAGTGTAGTACATAGTATATGAGTGAGTTGCACTGAAAAACTTAGAATATAAGAAACGCACAGTGTAGTACATAGTATATGAGTGAGTTGCACTGAAAAACTTAGAAAAGAAGAAACGCACAGTGTAGTACATAGTATATGAGTGAGTTGCACTCAAAAACTTAGAATATGAGAAACGCACAGTGTAGTACATAGTATATGAGTGAGTTGCACTGAAAAACTTAGAATATAAGAAACGCACAGTGTAGTACATGGTATATGAGTAAGTTGCACTGAAAAACTTCGAATATAAGAAACGCACAGTGTAGTACATAGTATATGAGTGAGTTGCACTGAAAAACTTAGAATTTACTGAAAAACCCGCATTACACGAAATGCTCAGTGTAGTACATAGTATATGAGTGAGTTGCACTAAAAAACTTAGAATATAAGAAACGCACAGTGTAGTACATAGTATATGAGTGAGTTGCACTGAAAAACTTAGAATATAAGAAACGCACAGTGTAGTACATAGTATATGAGTGAGTTGCACTGAAAAACTTAGAATATAAGAAACGCACAGTGTAGTACATAGTATATGAGTGAGTTGCACTGAAAAACTTAGAATTTAAAAAACGCACAGTGTAGTACATAGTATATGAGTGAGTTGCACTGAAAAACTTAGAATATAAGAAACGCACAGTGTAGTACATAGTATATGAGTGAATTGCACTGAAAAACTTAGAATTTACTGAAAAACCCGCATTAGACGAAATGCACAGTGTAGTACATTGTATATGAGTGAGTTGCACTGAAAAACTTAGAATTTACTGAAAAACCCGCATTAGACGAAATGCACAGTGTAGTACATTGTATATGAGTGAGTTGCACTGAAAAACTTAGAATTTACTGAAAAACCCGCATTAGACGAAATGCACAGTGTAGTATATTGTATATGAGTGAGTTGCACTGAAAAACTTAGAATTTACTGAAAAACCCGCATTAGACGAAATGCACAGTGTAGTACATAGTATATGAGTGAGTTGCACTGAAAAACTTAGAATTTAAGAAACGCACAGTGTGGTACATTGTATATGAGTGAGTTGCACTGAAAAACTTAGAATATAAGAAACGCACAGTGTAGTACATAGTATATGAGTGAGTTGCACTGAAAAACTTAGAATATAAGAAACGCACAGTGTAGTACATAGTATATGAGTGAGTTGCACTGAAAAACTTAGAATATAAGAAACGCACAGTGTAGTACATAGTATATGAGTGAGTTGCACTGAAAAACTTAGAATATAAGAAACGCACAGTGTAGTACATAGTATATGAGTGAGTTGCAGTGAAAAACTTAGAATATAAGAAACGCACAGTGTAGTACATAGTATATGAGTGAGTTGCACTGAAATACTTAGAAAATAAGCAACGCACAGTGTAGTACATAGTATATGAGTGAGTTGCACTGAAAAACTTAGAATATAAGCAACGCACAGTGTAGTACATAGTATATGAGTGAGTTGCACTGAAAAACTTAGAATATAAGAAACGCACAGTGTACTACATAGTATATGAGTGAGTTGCACTGAAAAACTTAGAATATAAGAAACGCACAGTGTAGTACATAGTATATGAGTGAGTTGCACTGAAAAAATTAGAATTTACTGAAAAACCCGCATTACACGAAATGCACAGTGTAGTACATAGTATATGAGTGAGTTGCACTGAAAAACTTAGAATATAAGAAACGCACAGTGTAGTACATAGTATATGAGTGAGTTGCACTGAAAAACTTAGAATATAAGAAACGCACAGTGTAGTACATAGTATATGAGTGAGTTGCACTGAAAAACTTAGAATATAAGAAACGCACAGTGTAGTACATAGTATATGAGTGAGTTGCACTGAAAAACTTAGAATATAAGAAACGCACAGTGTAGTACATAGTATATGAGTGAGTTGCACTGAAAAACTTAGAATATAAGAAACGCACAGTGTAGTACATAGTATATGAGTGAGTTGCACTGAAAAACTTAGAATATAAGAAACGCACAGTGTAGTACATAGTATATGAGTGAGTTGCACTGAAAAACTTAGAATTTACTGAAAAAGCCGCATTACACGAAATGCACAGTGTAGTACATAGTATATGAGTGAGTTGCACTGAAAAACTTAGAATTTAAGAAACGCACAGTGTAGTACATAGTATATGAGTGAGTTGCACTCAAAAACTTAGAATATGAGAAACGCACAGTGTAGTACATAGTATATGAGTGAGTTGCACTGAAAAACTTAGAATATAAGAAACGCACAGTGTAGTACATGGTATATGAGTGAGTTGCACTGAAAAACTTCGAATATAAGAAACGCACAGTGTAGTACATGGTATATGAGTGAGTTGCACTGAAAAACTTAGAATATAAGCAACGCACAGTGTAGTACATAGTATATGAGTGAGTTGCACTCAAAAAATTAGAATATAAGAAACGCACATATAGTACATAGTATATGAATGAGTTGCACTGAAAAACTTAGAATTTACTGAAAAAATCGCATTACACGAAATGCACAGTGTAGTACATCGTATATGAGTGAGTTGCACTGAAAAACTTAGAATATAAGAAACGCACAGTGTAGTACATAGTATATGAGTGAGTTGCACTGAAAAACTTAGAATATAAGAAACGCACAGTGTAGTACATAGTATATGAGTGAGTTGCACTGAAAAACTTAGAATATAAGAAACGCACAGTGTAGTACATTGTATATGAGTGAGTTGCACTGAAAAACTTAGAATTTAAGAAACGCACAGTGTAGTACATAGTATATGAGTGAGTTGCACTGAAAAACTTAGAATATAAGAAACGCACAGTGTAGTATATAGTATATGAGTGAGTTGCACTGAAAAACTTAGAATATAAGAAACGCACAGTGTAGTACATAGTATATGAGTGAGTTGCACTCAAAAAATTAGAATATAAGAAACGCACATATAGTACATAGTATATGAATGAGTTGCACTGAAAAACTTAGAATTTACTGGAAAAATCGCATTACACGAAATGCACAGTGTAGTACATCGTATATGAGTGAGTTGCACTGAAAAACTTAGAATATAAGAAACGCACAGTGTAGTACATAGTATATGAGTGAGTTGCACTGAAAAACTTAGAATATAAGAAACGCACAGTGTAGTACATAGTATATGAGTGAGTTGCACTGAAAAACTTAGAATATAAGAAACGCACAGTGTAGTACATAGTATATGAGTGAGTTGCACTGAAAAACTTAGAATATAAGAAACGCACAGTGTAGTACATAGTATATGAGTGAGTTGCACTGAAAAACTTAGAATATAAGAAACGCACAGTGTAGTACATAGTATATGAGTGAGTTGCACTGAAAAACTTAGAATATAAGAAACGCACAGTGTAGTACATAGTATATGAGTGAGTTGCCCTGAAAAACTTAGAATATAAGAAACGCACAGTGTAGTACATAGTATATGAGTGAGTTGCACTGAAAAACTTAGAATTTACTGAAAAACCCGCATTACACGAAATGCACAGTGTAGTACATAGTATATGAGTGAGTTGCACTGAAAAACTTAGAATATAAGAAACGCACAGTGTAGTACATAGTATATGAGTGAGTTGCACTGAAAAACTTAGAATATAAGAAACCCACAGTGTAGTACATAGTATATGAGTGAGTTGCACTGAAAAACTTAGAATATAAGAAACGCACAGTGTAGTACATAGTATATGAGTGAGTTGCACTGAAAAACTTAGAATATAAGAAACGCACAGTGTAGTACATAGTATATGAGTGAGTTGCACTGAAAAACTTAGAATATAAGAAACGCACAGTGTAGTACATAGTATATGAGTGAGTTGCACTGAAAAACTTAGAATATAAGAAACGCACAGTGTAGTACATAGTATATGAGTGAGTTGCACTGAAAAATTTAGAATTTAAGAAACGCACAGTGTAGTACATAGTATATGAGTGAGTTGCACTGAAAAACTTAGAATATAAGAAACGCACAGTGTAGTACATAGTATATGAGTGAATTGCACTGAAAAACTTAGAATTTACTGAAAAACCCGCATTAGACGAAATGCACAGTGTAGTACATTGTATATGAGTGAGTTGCACTGAAAAACTTAGAATTTACTGAAAAACCCGCATTAGACGAAATGCACAGTGTAGTACATTGTATATGAGTGAGTTGCACTGAAAAACTTAGAATTTACTGAAAAACCCGCATTAGACGAAATGCACAGTGTAGTATATTGTATATGAGTGAGTTGCACTGAAAAACTTAGAATTTACTGAAAAACCCGCATTAGACGAAATGCACAGTGTAGTACATTGTATATGAGTGAGTTGCACTGAAAAACTTAGAATTTACTGAAAAACCCGCATTAGACGAAATGCACAGTGTAGTACATTGTATGAGTGAGTTGCACTGAAAAACTTAGAATTTACTGAAAAACCCGCATTAGGCGAAATGCACAGTGTAGTACATTGTATATGAGTGAGTTGCACTGAAAAACTTAGAATTTACTGAAAAACCCGCATTAGACGAAATGCACAGTGTAGTACATTGTATATGAGTGAGTTGCACTGAAAAACTTAGAATTTACTGAAAAACCCGCATTAGACGAAATGCACAGTGTAGTACATTGTATATGAGTGAGTTGCACTGAAAAACTTAGAATTTACTGAAAAACCTGCATTAGACGAAATGCACAGTGTAGTACATTGTATATAAGTGAGTTGCACTGAAAAACTTAGAATTTACTGAAAAACCCGCATTAGATGAAATGCACAGTGTAGTACATAGTATATGAGTGAGTTACACTGAAAAACTTAGAATTTACTGAAAAACCCGCATTAGACGAAATGCACAGTGTAGTACATTGTATATGAGTGAGTTGCACTGAAAAACTTAGAATTTACTGAAAAACCCGCATTAGGCGAAATGCACAGTGTAGTACATTGTATATGAGTGAGTTGCACTGAAAAACTTAGAATTTACTGAAAAACCCGCATTAGACGAAATGCACAGTGTAGTACATAGTATATGAGTGTGTTGCACTGAAAAACTTAGAATTTACTGAAAAACCCGCATTACACGAAATGCACAGTGTAGCACATAGTATATGAGTGAGTTGCACTGAAAAACTTAGAATATAAGAAACGCACAGTGTAGTACATAGTATATGAGTGAGTTGCACTGAAAAACTTAGAATATAAGAAACGCACAGTGTAGTACATAGTATATGAGTGAGTTGCACTGAAAAACTTAGAAAAGAAGAAACGCACAGTGTAGTACATAGTATATGAGTGAGTTGCACTCAAAAACTTAGAATATGAGAAACGCACAGTGTAGTACATAGTATATGAGTGAGTTGCACTGAAAAACTTAGAATATAAGAAACGCACAGTGTAGTACATGGTATATGAGTAAGTTGCACTGAAAAACTTCGAATATAAGAAACGCACAGTGTAGTACATAGTATATGAGTGAGTTGCACTGAAAAACTTAGAATTTACTGAAAAACCCGCATTACACGAAATGCTCAGTGTAGTACATAGTATATGAGTGAGTTGCACTAAAAAACTTAGAATATAAGAAACGCACAGTGTAGTACATAGTATATGAGTGAGTTGCACTGAAAAACTTAGAATATAAGAAACGCACAGTGTAGTACATAGTATATGAGTGAGTTGCACTGAAAAACTTAGAATATAAGAAACGCACAGTGTAGTACATAGTATATGAGTGAGTTGCACTGAAAAACTTAGAATTTAAGAAACGCACAGTGTAGTACATAGTATATGAGTGAGTTGCACTGAAAAACTTAGAATATAAGAAACGCACAGTGTAGTACATAGTATATGAGTGAATTGCACTGAAAAACTTAGAATTTACTGAAAAACCCGCATTAGACGAAATGCACAGTGTAGTACATTGTATATGAGTGAGTTGCACTGAAAAACTTAGAATTTACTGAAAAACCCGCATTAGACGAAATGCACAGTGTAGTACATTGTATATGAGTGAGTTGCACTGAAAAACTTAGAATTTACTGAAAAACCCGCATTAGACGAAATGCACAGTGTAGTATATTGTATATGAGTGAGTTGCACTGAAAAACTTAGAATTTACTGAAAAACCCGCATTAGACGAAATGCACAGTGTAGTACATAGTATATGAGTGAGTTGCACTGAAAAACTTAGAATTTAAGAAACGCACAGTGTGGTACATTGTATATGAGTGAGTTGCACTGAAAAACTTAGAATATAAGAAACGCACAGTGTAGTACATAGTATATGAGTGAGTTGCACTGAAAAACTTAGAATATAAGAAACGCACAGTGTAGTACATAGTATATGAGTGAGTTGCACTGAAAAACTTAGAATATAAGAAACGCACAGTGTAGTACATAGTATATGAGTGAGTTGCACTGAAAAACTTAGAATATAAGAAACGCACAGTGTAGTACATAGTATATGAGTGAGTTGCAGTGAAAAACTTAGAATATAAGAAACGCACAGTGTAGTACATAGTATATGAGTGAGTTGCACTGAAATACTTAGAAAATAAGCAACGCACAGTGTAGTACATAGTATATGAGTGAGTTGCACTGAAAAACTTAGAATATAAGCAACGCACAGTGTAGTACATAGTATATGAGTGAGTTGCACTGAAAAACTTAGAATATAAGAAACGCACAGTGTACTACATAGTATATGAGTGAGTTGCACTGAAAAACTTAGAATATAAGAAACGCACAGTGTAGTACATAGTATATGAGTGAGTTGCACTGAAAAACTTAGAATTTACTGAAAAACCCGCATTACACGAAATGCACAGTGTAGTACATAGTATATGAGTGAGTTGCACTGAAAAACTTAGAATATAAGAAACGCACAGTGTAGTACATAGTATATGAGTGAGTTGCACTGAAAAACTTAGAATATAAGAAACGCACAGTGTAGTACATAGTATATGAGTGAGTTGCACTGAAAAACTTAGAATATAAGAAACGCACAGTGTAGTACATAGTATATGAGTGAGTTGCACTGAAAAACTTAGAATATAAGAAACGCACAGTGTAGTACATAGTATATGAGTGAGTTGCACTGAAAAACTTAGAATATAAGAAACGCACAGTGTAGTACATAGTATATGAGTGAGTTGCACTGAAAAACTTAGAATATAAGAAACGCACAGTGTAGTACATAGTATATGAGTGAGTTGCACTGAAAAATTTAGAATTTAAGAAACGCACAGTGTAGTACATAGTATATGAGTGAGTTGCACTGAAAAACTTAGAATATAAGAAACGCACAGTGTAGTACATAGTATATGAGTGAATTGCACTGAAAAACTTAGAATTTACTGAAAAACCCGCATTAGACGAAATGCACAGTGTAGTACATTGTATATGAGTGAGTTGCACTGAAAAACTTAGAATTTACTGAAAAACCCGCATTAGACGAAATGCACAGTGTAGTACATTGTATATGAGTGAGTTGCACTGAAAAACTTAGAATTTACTGAAAAACCCGCATTAGACGAAATGCACAGTGTAGTATATTGTATATGAGTGAGTTGCACTGAAAAACTTAGAATTTACTGAAAAACCCGCATTAGACGAAATGCACAGTGTAGTACATTGTATATGAGTGAGTTGCACTGAAAAACTTAGAATTTACTGAAAAACCCGCATTAGACGAAATGCACAGTGTAGTACATTGTATATGAGTGAGTTGCACTGAAAAACTTAGAATTTACTGAAAAACCTGCATTAGACGAAATGCACAGTGTAGTACATTGTATATAAGTGAGTTGCACTGAAAAACTTAGAATTTACTGAAAAACCCGCATTAGATGAAATGCACAGTGTAGTACATAGTATATGAGTGAGTTACACTGAAAAACTTAGAATTTACTGAAAAACCCGCATTAGACGAAATGCACAGTGTAGTACATTGTATATGAGTGAGTTGCACTGAAAAACTTAGAATTTACTGAAAAACCCGCATTAGGCGAAATGCACAGTGTAGTACATTGTATATGAGTGAGTTGCACTGAAAAACTTAGAATTTACTGAAAAACCCGCATTAGACGAAATGCACAGTGTAGTACATAGTATATGAGTGAGTTGCACTGAAAAACTTAGAATTTACTGAAAAACCCGCATTACACGAAATGCACAGTGTAGCACATAGTATATGAGTGAGTTGCACTGAAAAACTTAGAATATAAGAAACGCACAGTGTAGTACATAGTATATGAGTGAGTTGCACTGAAAAACTTAGAATATAAGAAACGCACAGTGTAGTACATAGTATATGAGTGAGTTGCACTGAAAAACTTAGAAAAGAAGAAACGCACAGTGTAGTACATAGTATATGAGTGAGTTGCACTCAAAAACTTAGAATATGAGAAACGCACAGTGTAGTACATAGTATATGAGTGAGTTGCACTGAAAAACTTAGAATATAAGAAACGCACAGTGTAGTACATGGTATATGAGTAAGTTGCACTGAAAAACTTCGAATATAAGAAACGCACAGTGTAGTACATAGTATATGAGTGAGTTGCACTGAAAAACTTAGAATTTACTGAAAAACCCGCATTACACGAAATGCTCAGTGTAGTACATAGTATATGAGTGAGTTGCACTAAAAAACTTAGAATATAAGAAACGCACAGTGTAGTACATAGTATATGAGTGAGTTGCACTGAAAAACTTAGAATATAAGAAACGCACAGTGTAGTACATAGTATATGAGTGAGTTGCACTGAAAAACTTAGAATATAAGAAACGCACAGTGTAGTACATAGTATATGAGTGAGTTGCACTGAAAAACTTAGAATTTAAAAAACGCACAGTGTAGTACATAGTATATGAGTGAGTTGCACTGAAAAACTTAGAATATAAGAAACGCACAGTGTAGTACATAGTATATGAGTGAATTGCACTGAAAAACTTAGAATTTACTGAAAAACCCGCATTAGACGAAATGCACAGTGTAGTACATTGTATATGAGTGAGTTGCACTGAAAAACTTAGAATTTACTGAAAAACCCGCATTAGACGAAATGCACAGTGTAGTACATTGTATATGAGTGAGTTGCACTGAAAAACTTAGAATTTACTGAAAAACCCGCATTAGACGAAATGCACAGTGTAGTATATTGTATATGAGTGAGTTGCACTGAAAAACTTAGAATTTACTGAAAAACCCGCATTAGACGAAATGCACAGTGTAGTACATAGTATATGAGTGAGTTGCACTGAAAAACTTAGAATTTAAGAAACGCACAGTGTGGTACATTGTATATGAGTGAGTTGCACTGAAAAACTTAGAATATAAGAAACGCACAGTGTAGTACATAGTATATGAGTGAGTTGCACTGAAAAACTTAGAATATAAGAAACGCACAGTGTAGTACATAGTATATGAGTGAGTTGCACTGAAAAACTTAGAATATAAGAAACGCACAGTGTAGTACATAGTATATGAGTGAGTTGCACTGAAAAACTTAGAATATAAGAAACGCACAGTGTAGTACATAGTATATGAGTGAGTTGCAGTGAAAAACTTAGAATATAAGAAACGCACAGTGTAGTACATAGTATATGAGTGAGTTGCACTGAAATACTTAGAAAATAAGCAACGCACAGTGTAGTACATAGTATATGAGTGAGTTGCACTGAAAAACTTAGAATATAAGCAACGCACAGTGTAGTACATAGTATATGAGTGAGTTGCACTGAAAAACTTAGAATATAAGAAACGCACAGTGTACTACATAGTATATGAGTGAGTTGCACTGAAAAACTTAGAATATAAGAAACGCACAGTGTAGTACATAGTATATGAGTGAGTTGCACTGAAAAAATTAGAATTTACTGAAAAACCCGCATTACACGAAATGCACAGTGTAGTACATAGTATATGAGTGAGTTGCACTGAAAAACTTAGAATATAAGAAACGCACAGTGTAGTACATAGTATATGAGTGAGTTGCACTGAAAAACTTAGAATATAAGAAACGCACAGTGTAGTACATAGTATATGAGTGAGTTGCACTGAAAAACTTAGAATATAAGAAACGCACAGTGTAGTACATAGTATATGAGTGAGTTGCACTGAAAAACTTAGAATATAAGAAACGCACAGTGTAGTACATAGTATATGAGTGAGTTGCACTGAAAAACTTAGAATATAAGAAACGCACAGTGTAGTACATAGTATATGAGTGAGTTGCACTGAAAAACTTAGAATATAAGAAACGCACAGTGTAGTACATAGTATATGAGTGAGTTGCACTGAAAAACTTAGAATTTACTGAAAAAGCCGCATTACACGAAATGCACAGTGTAGTACATAGTATATGAGTGAGTTGCACTGAAAAACTTAGAATTTAAGAAACGCACAGTGTAGTACATAGTATATGAGTGAGTTGCACTCAAAAACTTAGAATATGAGAAACGCACAGTGTAGTACATAGTATATGAGTGAGTTGCACTGAAAAACTTAGAATATAAGAAACGCACAGTGTAGTACATGGTATATGAGTGAGTTGCACTGAAAAACTTCGAATATAAGAAACGCACAGTGTAGTACATGGTATATGAGTGAGTTGCACTGAAAAACTTAGAATATAAGCAACGCACAGTGTAGTACATAGTATATGAGTGAGTTGCACTCAAAAAATTAGAATATAAGAAACGCACATATAGTACATAGTATATGAATGAGTTGCACTGAAAAACTTAGAATTTACTGAAAAAATCGCATTACACGAAATGCACAGTGTAGTACATCGTATATGAGTGAGTTGCACTGAAAAACTTAGAATATAAGAAACGCACAGTGTAGTACATAGTATATGAGTGAGTTGCACTGAAAAACTTAGAATATAAGAAACGCACAGTGTAGTACATAGTATATGAGTGAGTTGCACTGAAAAACTTAGAATATAAGAAACGCACAGTGTAGTACATTGTATATGAGTGAGTTGCACTGAAAAACTTAGAATTTAAGAAACGCACAGTGTAGTACATAGTATATGAGTGAGTTGCACTCAAAAACTTAGAATATAAGAAACGCACAGTGTAGTATATAGTATATGAGTGAGTTGCACTGAAAAACTTAGAATATAAGAAACGCACAGTGTAGTACATAGTATATGAGTGAGTTGCACTCAAAAAATTAGAATATAAGAAACGCACATATAGTACATAGTATATGAATGAGTTGCACTGAAAAACTTAGAATTTACTGGAAAAATCGCATTACACGAAATGCACAGTGTAGTACATCGTATATGAGTGAGTTGCACTGAAAAACTTAGAATATAAGAAACGCACAGTGTAGTACATAGTATATGAGTGAGTTGCACTGAAAAACTTAGAATATAAGAAACGCACAGTGTAGTACATAGTATATGAGTGAGTTGCACTGAAAAACTTAGAATATAAGAAACGCACAGTGTAGTACATAGTATATGAGTGAGTTGCACTGAAAAACTTAGAATATAAGAAACGCACAGTGTAGTACATAGTATATGAGTGAGTTGCACTGAAAAACTTAGAATATAAGAAACGCACAGTGTAGTACATAGTATATGAGTGAGTTGCACTGAAAAACTTAGAATATAAGAAACGCACAGTGTAGTACATAGTATATGAGTGAGTTGCCCTGAAAAACTTAGAATATAAGAAACGCACAGTGTAGTACATAGTATATGAGTGAGTTGCACTGAAAAACTTAGAATTTACTGAAAAACCCGCATTACACGAAATGCACAGTGTAGTACATAGTATATGAGTGAGTTGCACTGAAAAACTTAGAATATAAGAAACGCACAGTGTAGTACATAGTATATGAGTGAGTTGCACTGAAAAACTTAGAATATAAGAAACCCACAGTGTAGTACATAGTATATGAGTGAGTTGCACTGAAAAACTTAGAATATAAGAAACGCACAGTGTAGTACATAGTATATGAGTGAGTTGCACTGAAAAACTTAGAATATAAGAAACGCACAGTGTAGTACATAGTATATGAGTGAGTTGCACTGAAAAACTTAGAATATAAGAAACGCACAGTGTAGTACATAGTATATGAGTGAGTTGCACTGAAAAACTTAGAATATAAGAAACGCACAGTGTAGTACATAGTATATGAGTGAGTTGCACTGAAAAATTTAGAATTTAAGAAACGCACAGTGTAGTACATAGTATATGAGTGAGTTGCACTGAAAAACTTAGAATATAAGAAACGCACAGTGTAGTACATAGTATATGAGTGAATTGCACTGAAAAACTTAGAATTTACTGAAAAACCCGCATTAGACGAAATGCACAGTGTAGTACATTGTATATGAGTGAGTTGCACTGAAAAACTTAGAATTTACTGAAAAACCCGCATTAGACGAAATGCACAGTGTAGTACATTGTATATGAGTGAGTTGCACTGAAAAACTTAGAATTTACTGAAAAACCCGCATTAGACGAAATGCACAGTGTAGTATATTGTATATGAGTGAGTTGCACTGAAAAACTTAGAATTTACTGAAAAACCCGCATTAGACGAAATGCACAGTGTAGTACATTGTATATGAGTGAGTTGCACTGAAAAACTTAGAATTTACTGAAAAACCCGCATTAGACGAAATGCACAGTGTAGTACATTGTATGAGTGAGTTGCACTGAAAAACTTAGAATTTACTGAAAAACCCGCATTAGGCGAAATGCACAGTGTAGTACATTGTATATGAGTGAGTTGCACTGAAAAACTTAGAATTTACTGAAAAACCCGCATTAGACGAAATGCACAGTGTAGTACATTGTATATGAGTGAGTTGCACTGAAAAACTTAGAATTTACTGAAAAACCCGCATTAGACGAAATGCACAGTGTAGTACATTGTATATGAGTGAGTTGCACTGAAAAACTTAGAATTTACTGAAAAACCTGCATTAGACGAAATGCACAGTGTAGTACATTGTATATAAGTGAGTTGCACTGAAAAACTTAGAATTTACTGAAAAACCCGCATTAGATGAAATGCACAGTGTAGTACATAGTATATGAGTGAGTTACACTGAAAAACTTAGAATTTACTGAAAAACCCGCATTAGACGAAATGCACAGTGTAGTACATTGTATATGAGTGAGTTGCACTGAAAAACTTAGAATTTACTGAAAAACCCGCATTAGGCGAAATGCACAGTGTAGTACATTGTATATGTGTGAGTTGCACTGAAAAACCTAGAATTTACTGAAAAACCCGCATTAGACGAAATGCACAGTGTAGTACATAGTATATGAGTGTGTTGCACTGAAAAACTTAGAATTTACTGAAAAACCCGCATTACACGAAATGCACAGTGTAGCACATAGTATATGAGTGAGTTGCACTGAAAAACTTAGAATATAAGAAACGCACAGTGTAGTACATAGTATATGAGTGAGTTGCACTGAAAAACTTAGAATATAAGAAACGCACAGTGTAGTACATAGTATATGAGTGAGTTGCACTGAAAAACTTAGAAAAGAAGAAACGCACAGTGTAGTACATAGTATATGAGTGAGTTGCACTCAAAAACTTAGAATATGAGAAACGCACAGTGTAGTACATAGTATATGAGTGAGTTGCACTGAAAAACTTAGAATATAAGAAACGCACAGTGTAGTACATGGTATATGAGTAAGTTGCACTGAAAAACTTCGAATATAAGAAACGCACAGTGTAGTACATAGTATATGAGTGAGTTGCACTGAAAAACTTAGAATTTACTGAAAAACCCGCATTACACGAAATGCTCAGTGTAGTACATAGTATATGAGTGAGTTGCACTAAAAAACTTAGAATATAAGAAACGCACAGTGTAGTACATAGTATATGAGTGAGTTGCACTGAAAAACTTAGAATATAAGAAACGCACAGTGTAGTACATAGTATATGAGTGAGTTGCACTGAAAAACTTAGAATATAAGAAACGCACAGTGTAGTACATAGTATATGAGTGAGTTGCACTGAAAAACTTAGAATTTAAGAAACGCACAGTGTAGTACATAGTATATGAGTGAGTTGCACTGAAAAACTTAGAATATAAGAAACGCACAGTGTAGTACATAGTATATGAGTGAATTGCACTGAAAAACTTAGAATTTACTGAAAAACCCGCATTAGACGAAATGCACAGTGTAGTACATTGTATATGAGTGAGTTGCACTGAAAAACTTAGAATTTACTGAAAAACCCGCATTAGACGAAATGCACAGTGTAGTACATTGTATATGAGTGAGTTGCACTGAAAAACTTAGAATTTACTGAAAAACCCGCATTAGACGAAATGCACAGTGTAGTATATTGTATATGAGTGAGTTGCACTGAAAAACTTAGAATTTACTGAAAAACCCGCATTAGACGAAATGCACAGTGTAGTACATAGTATATGAGTGAGTTGCACTGAAAAACTTAGAATTTAAGAAACGCACAGTGTGGTACATTGTATATGAGTGAGTTGCACTGAAAAACTTAGAATATAAGAAACGCACAGTGTAGTACATAGTATATGAGTGAGTTGCACTGAAAAACTTAGAATATAAGAAACGCACAGTGTAGTACATAGTATATGAGTGAGTTGCACTGAAAAACTTAGAATATAAGAAACGCACAGTGTAGTACATAGTATATGAGTGAGTTGCACTGAAAAACTTAGAATATAAGAAACGCACAGTGTAGTACATAGTATATGAGTGAGTTGCAGTGAAAAACTTAGAATATAAGAAACGCACAGTGTAGTACATAGTATATGAGTGAGTTGCACTGAAATACTTAGAAAATAAGCAACGCACAGTGTAGTACATAGTATATGAGTGAGTTGCACTGAAAAACTTAGAATATAAGCAACGCACAGTGTAGTACATAGTATATGAGTGAGTTGCACTGAAAAACTTAGAATATAAGAAACGCACAGTGTACTACATAGTATATGAGTGAGTTGCACTGAAAAACTTAGAATATAAGAAACGCACAGTGTAGTACATAGTATATGAGTGAGTTGCACTGAAAAACTTAGAATTTACTGAAAAACCCGCATTACACGAAATGCACAGTGTAGTACATAGTATATGAGTGAGTTGCACTGAAAAACTTAGAATATAAGAAACGCACAGTGTAGTACATAGTATATGAGTGAGTTGCACTGAAAAACTTAGAATATAAGAAACGCACAGTGTAGTACATAGTATATGAGTGAGTTGCACTGAAAAACTTAGAATATAAGAAACGCACAGTGTAGTACATAGTATATGAGTGAGTTGCACTGAAAAACTTAGAATATAAGAAACGCACAGTGTAGTACATAGTATATGAGTGAGTTGCACTGAAAAACTTAGAATATAAGAAACGCACAGTGTAGTACATAGTATATGAGTGAGTTGCACTGAAAAACTTAGAATATAAGAAACGCACAGTGTAGTACATAGTATATGAGTGAGTTGCACTGAAAAACTTAGAATTTACTGAAAAAGCCGCATTACACGAAATGCACAGTGTAGTACATAGTATATGAGTGAGTTGCACTGAAAAACTTAGAATTTAAGAAACGCACAGTGTAGTACATTGTATATGAGTGAGTTGCACTCAAAAACTTAGAATATGAGAAACGCACAGTGTAGTACATAGTATATGAGTGAGTTGCACTGAAAAACTTAGAATATAAGAAACGCACAGTGTAGTACATGGTATATGAGTGATTTGCACTGAAAAACTTCGAATATAAGAAACGCACAGTGTAGTACATGGTATATGAGTGAGTTGCACTGAAAAACTTAGAATATAAGCAACGCACAGTGTAGTACATAGTATATGAGTGAGTTGCACTGAAAAACTTAGAATATAAGCAACGCACAGTGTAGTACATAGTATATGAGTGAGTTGCACTGAAAAACTTAGAATATAAGAAACGCACAGTGTAGTACATAGTATATGAGTGAGTTGCACTGAAAAACTTAGAATATAAGAAACGCACAGTGTAGTACATAGTATATGAGTGAGTTGCACTGAAAAACTTAGAATTTACTGAAAAACCCGCATTAGACGAAATGCACAGTGTAGTACATAGTATATGAGTGAGTTGCACTGAAAAACTTAGAATATAAGAAACGCACAGTGTAGTACATAGTATATGAGTGAGTTGCACTGAAAAACTTAGAATATAAGAAACGCACAGTGTAGTACATAGTATATGAGTGAGTTGCACTGAAAAACTTAGAATATAAGAAACGCACAGTGTAGTACATAGTATATGAGTGAGTTGCACTGAAAAACTTAGAATATAAGAAACGCACAGTGTAGTACATAGTATATGAGTGAGTTGCACTGAAAACTTAGAATATAAGAAACGCACAGTGTAGTACATAGTATATGAGTGAGTTGCACTGAAAAACTTAGAATATAAGCAACGCACAGTGTAGTACATAGTATATGAGTGAGTTGCACTGAAAAACTTAGAATATAAGCAACGCACAGTGTAGTACATAGTATATGAGTGAGTTGCACTGAAAAACTAGAATATAAGAAACGCACAGTGTAGTACATAGTATATGAGTGAGTTGCACTGAAAACTTAGAATATAAGAAACACACAGTGTAGTACATAGTATATGAGTGAGTTGCACTGAAAAACTTAGAATTTACTGAAAAACCCGCATTACACGAAATGCACAGTGTAGTACATAGTATATGAGTGAGTTGCACTGAAAACTTAGAATATAAGAAACGCACAGTGTAGTACATAGTATATGAGTGAGTTGCACTGAAAAACTTAGAATATAAGAAACGCACAGTGTAGTACATAGTATATGAGTGAGTTGCACTGAAAAACTTAGAATATAAGAAACGCACAGTGTAGTACATAGTATATGAGTGAGTTGCACTGAAAAACTTAGAATATAAGAAACGCACAGTGTACTACATAGTATATGAGTGAGTTGCACTGAAAAACTTAGAATATAAGAAACGCACAGTGTAGTACATAGTATATGAGTGAGTTGCACTGAAAAACTTAGAATTTACTGAAAAACCCGCATTACACGAAATGCACAGTGTAGTACATAGTATATGAGTGAGTTGCACTGAAAAACTTAGAATATAAGAAACGCACAGTGTAGTACATAGTATATGAGTGAGTTGCACTGAAAAACTTAGAATATAAGAAACGCACAGTGTAGTACATAGTATATGAGTGAGTTGCACTGAAAAACTTAGAATATAAGAAACGCACAGTGTAGTACATAGTATATGAGTGAGTTGCACTGAAAAACTTAGAATATAAGAAACGCACAGTGTAGTACATAGTATATGAGTGAGTTGCACTGAAAAACTTAGAATATAAGAAACGCACAGTGTAGTACATAGTATATGAGTGAGTTGCACTGAAAAACTTAGAATATAAGAATCGCACAGTGTAGTACATAGTATATGAGTGAGTTGCACTGAAAAACTTAGAATTTACTGAAAAAGCCGCATTACACGAAATGCACAGTGTAGTACATAGTATATGAGTGAGTTGCACTGAAAAACTTAGAATTTAAGAAACGCACAGTGTAGTACATTGTATATGAGTGAGTTGCACTCAAAAACTTAGAATATGAGAAACGCACAGTGTAGTACATAGTATATGAGTGAGTTGCACTGAAAAACTTAGAATATAAGAAACGCACAGTGTAGTACATGGTATATGAGTGATTTGCACTGAAAAACTTCGAATATAAGAAACGCACAGTGTAGTACATGGTATATGAGTGAGTTGCACTGAAAAACTTAGAATATAAGCAACGCACAGTGTAGTACATAGTATATGAGTGAGTTGCACTGAAAAACTTAGAATATAAGCAACGCACAGTGTAGTACATAGTATATGAGTGAGTTGCACTGAAAAACTTAGAATATAAGAAACGCACAGTGTAGTACATAGTATATGAGTGAGTTGCACTGAAAAACTTAGAATATAAGAAACGCACAGTGTAGTACATAGTATATGAGTGAGTTGCACTGAAAAACTTAGAATTTACTGAAAAACCCGCATTAGACGAAATGCACAGTGTAGTACATAGTATATGAGTGAGTTGCACTGAAAAACTTAGAATATAAGAAACGCACAGTGTAGTACATAGTATATGAGTGAGTTGCACTGAAAAACTTAGAATATAAGAAACGCACAGTGTAGTACATAGTATATGAGTGAGTTGCACTGAAAAACTTAGAATATAAGAAACGCACAGTGTAGTACATAGTATATGAGTGAGTTGCACTGAAAAACTTAGAATATAAGAAACGCACAGTGTAGTACATAGTATATGAGTGAGTTGCACTGAAAACTTAGAATATAAGAAACGCACAGTGTAGTACATAGTATATGAGTGAGTTGCACTGAAAAACTTAGAATATAAGCAACGCACAGTGTAGTACATAGTATATGAGTGAGTTGCACTGAAAAACTTAGAATATAAGCAACGCACAGTGTAGTACATAGTATATGAGTGAGTTGCACTGAAAAACTAGAATATAAGCAACGCACAGTGTAGTACATAGTATATGAGTGAGTTGCACTGAAAAACTTAGAATATAAGAAACACACAGTGTAGTACATAGTATATGAGTGAGTTGCACTGAAAAACTTAGAATTTACTGAAAAACCCGCATTACACGAAATGCACAGTGTAGTACATAGTATATGAGTGAGTTGCACTGAAAACTTAGAATATAAGAAACGCACAGTGTAGTACATAGTATATGAGTGAGTTGCACTGAAAAACTTAGAATATAAGAAACGCACAGTGTAGTACATAGTATATGAGTGAGTTGCACTGAAAAACTTAGAATATAAGAAACGCACAGTGTAGTACATAGTATATGAGTGAGTTGCACTGAAAAACTTAGAATATAAGAAACGCACAGTGTAGTACATAGTATATGAGTGAGTTGCACTGAAAAACTTAGAATATAAGAAACGCACAGTGTAGTACATAGTATATGAGTGATTTGCACTGAAAAACTTAGAATATAAGAAACACACAGTGTAGTACATAGTATATGAGTGAGTTGCACTGAAAAACTTAGAATTTACTGAAAAAGCCGCATTACACGAAATGCACAGTGTAGTACATAGTATATGTGTGAGTTGCACTGAAAAACTTAGAATATAAGAAACGCACAGTGTAGTACATAGTATATGAGTGAGTTGCACTGAAAAACTTAGTATTTACTGAAAAACCCGCATTACACGAAATGCACAGTGTAGTACATAGTATATGAGTGAGTTGCACTGAAAAACTTAGAATATAAGAAACGCACAGTGTAGTACATAGTATATGAGTGAGTTGCACAGAAAAACTTAGAATATAAGAAACGCACAGTGTAGTACATAGTATATGAGTGAGTTGCACTGAAAAACTTAGAATATAAGAAACGCACAGTGTAGTACATAGTATATGAGTGAGTTGCACTGAAAAACTTAGAATATGAGAAACGCACAGTGTAGTACATAGTATATGAGTGAGTTGCACTCAAAAACTTAGAATATGAGAAACGCACAGTGTAGTACATAGTATATGAGTGAGTTGCACTGAAAAACTTAGAATATAAGAAACGCACAGTGTAGTACATGGTATATGAGTGAGTTGCACTGAAAAACTTAGAATATAAGAAACGCACAGTGTAGTACATAGTATATGAGTGAGTTGCACTGAAAAACTTAGAATATAAGAAACGCACAGTGTAGTACATAGTATATGAGTGAGTTGCACTGAAAAACTTAGAATATAAGCAACGCACAGTGTAGTACATAGTATATGAGTGAGTTGCACTGAAAAACTTAGAAAATAAGCAACGCACAGTGTAGTACATAGTATATGAGTGAGTTGCACTGAAAAACTTAGAATATAAGAAACACACAGTGTAGTACATAGTATATGAGTGAGTTGCACTGAAAAACTTAGAATTTACTGAAAAACCCGCATTACACGAAATGCACAGTGTAGTACATAGTATATGAGTGAGTTGCACTGAAAAACTTAGAATATAAGAAACGCACAGTGTAGTACATAGTATATGAGTGAGTTGCACTGAAAAACTTAGAATATAAGAAACGCACAGTGTAGTACATAGTATATGAGTGAGTTGCACTGAAAAACTTAGAATATAAGACACGCACAGTGTAGTACATAGTATATGAGTGAGTTGCACTGAAAAACTTAGAATATAAGAAACGCACAGTGTAGTACATAGTATATGAGTGAGTTGCACTGAAAAACTTAGAATATAAGAAACGCACAGTGTAGTACATAGTATATGAGTGAGTTGCACTCAAAAACTTAGAATATGAGAAACGCACAGTGTAGTACATAGTATATGAGTGAGTTGCACTGAAAAACTTAGAATATAAGAAACGCACAGTGTAGTACATGGTATATGAGTGAGTTGCACTGAAAAACTTAGAATATAAGAAACGCACAGTGTAGTACATAGTATATGAGTGAGTTGCACTGAAAAACTTAGAATATAAGCAACGCACAGTGTAGTACATTGTATATGAGTGAGTTGCACTGAAAAACTTAGAATATAAGCAACGCACAGTGTAGTACATAATATATGAGTGAGTTGCACTGAAAAACTTAGAATATAAGAAACGCACAGTGTAGTACATAGTATATGAGTGAGTTGCACTGAAAAACTTAGAATATAAGAAACACACAGTGTAGTACATAGTATATGAGTGAGTTGCACTGAAAAACTTAGAATTTACTGAAAAACCCGCATTAGACGAAATGCACAGTGTAGTACATAGTATATGAGTGAGTTGCACTGAAAAACTTAGAATATAAGAAACTCACAGTGTAGTACATAGTATATGAGTGAGTTGCACTGAAAAACTTAGAATATAAGAAACGCACAGTGTAGTACATAGTATATGAGTGAGTTGCACTGAAAAACTTAGAATATAAGAAACGCACAGTGTAGTACATAGTATATGAGTGAGTTGCACTGAAAAACTTAGAATATAAGAAACGCACAGTGTAGTACATAGTATATGAGTGAGTTGCACTGAAAAACTTAGAATATAAGAAACGCACAGTGTAGTACATAGTATATGAGTGAGTTGCACTGAAAAACTTAGAATATAAGAAACGCACAGTGTAGTACATAGTATATGAGTGAGTTGCACTGAAAAACTTAGAATATAAGCAACGCACAGTGTAGTACATAGTATATGAGTGAGTTGCACTGAAAAACTAGAATATAAGAAACGCACAGTGTAGTACATAGTATATGAGTGAGTTGCACTGAAAAACTTAGAATATAAGAAACACACAGTGTAGTACATAGTATATGAGTGAGTTGCACTGAAAAACTTAGAATTTACTGAAAAACCCGCATTACACGAAATGCACAGTGTAGTACATAGTATATGAGTGAGTTGCACTGAAAAACTTAGAATATAAGAAACGCACAGTGTAGTACATAGTATATGAGTGAGTTGCACTGAAAACTTAGAATATAAGAAACGCACAGTGTAGTACATAGTATATGGGTGAGTTGCACTGAAAAACTTAGAATATAAGCAACGCACAGTGTAGTACATAGTATATGAGTGAGTTGCACTGAAAAACTAGAATATAAGAAACGCACAGTGTAGTACATAGTATATGAGTGAGTTGCACTGAAAAACTTAGAATATAAGAAACACACAGTGTAGTACATAGTATATGAGTGAGTTGCACTGAAAAACTTAGAATTTACTGAAAAACCCGCATTACACGAAATGCACAGTGTAGTACATAGTATATGAGTGAGTTGCACTGAAAAACTTAGATATAAGAAACGCACAGTGTAGTACATAGTATATGAGTGAGTTGCACTGAAAACTTAGAATATAAGAAACGCACAGTGTAGTACATAGTATATGAGTGAGTTGCACTGAAAAACTTAGAATATAAGCAACGCACAGTGTAGTACACAGTATATGAGTGAGTTGCACTGAAAAACTTAGAATATAAGAAACGCACAGTGTAGTACATAATATATGAGTGAGTTGCACTGAAAAACTTAGAATATAAGAAACGCACAGTGTAGTACATAGTATATGAGTGAGTTGCACTGAAAAACTTAGAATATAAGAAACGCACAGTGTAGTACATAGTATATGAGTGAGTTGAACTGAAAATCTTAGAATATAAGAAACGCACAGTGTAGTACATAGTATATGAGTGAGTTGCACTGAAAAACTTAGAATATAAGAAACGCACAGTGTAGTACATAGTATATGAGTGAGTTGCACTGAAAAACTTAGAATATAAGAATCGCACAGTGTAGTACATAGTATATGAGTGAGTTGCACTGAAAAACTTAGAATATAAGAAACGCACAGTGTAGTACATAGTATATGAGTGAGTTGCACTGAAAAACTTAGAATTTACTGAAAAAGCCGCATTACACGAAATGCACAGTGTAGTACATAGTATATGTGTGAGTTGCACTGAAAAACTTAGAATATAAGAAACGCACAGTGTAGTACATAGTATATGAGTGAGTTGCACTGAAAAACTTAGTATTTACTGAAAAACCCGCATTACACGAAATGCACAGTGTAGTACATAGTATATGAGTGAGTTGCACTGAAAAACTTAGAATATAAGAAACGCACAGTGTAGTACATAGTATATGAGTGAGTTGCACTGAAAAACTTAGAATATAAGAAACGCACAGTGTAGTACATAGTATATGAGTGAGTTGCACTGAAAAACTTAGAATATAAGAAACGCACAGTGTAGTACATAGTATATGAGTGAGTTGCACTGAAAAACTTAGAATATGAGAAACGCACAGTGTAGTACATAGTATATGAGTGAGTTGCACTCAAAAACTTAGAATATGAGAAACGCACAGTGTAGTACATAGTATATGAGTGAGTTGCACTGAAAAACTTAGAATATAAGAAACGCACAGTGTAGTACATGGTATATGAGTGAGTTGCACTGAAAAACTTAGAATATAAGAAACGCACAGTGTAGTACATAGTATATGAGTGAGTTGCACTGAAAAACTTAGAATATAAGAAACGCACAGTGTAGTACATAGTATATGAGTGAGTTGCACTGAAAAACTTAGAATATAAGCAACGCACAGTGTAGTACATAGTATATGAGTGAGTTGCACTGAAAAACTTAGAATATAAGCAACGCACAGTGTAGTACATAGTATATGAGTGAGTTGCACTGAAAAACTTAGAATATAAGAAACACACAGTGTAGTACATAGTATATGAGTGAGTTGCACTGAAAAACTTAGAATTTACTGAAAAACCCGCATTACACGAAATGCACAGTGTAGTACATAGTATATGAGTGAGTTGCACTGAAAAACTTAGAATATAAGAAACGCACAGTGTAGTACATAGTATATGAGTGAGTTGCACTGAAAAACTTAGAATATAAGAAACGCACAGTGTAGTACATAGTATATGAGTGAGTTGCACTGAAAAACTTAGAATATAAGAAACGCACAGTGTAGTACATAGTATATGAGTGAGTTGCACTGAAAAACTTAGAATATAAGAAACGCACAGTGTAGTACATAGTATATGAGTGAGTTGCACTGAAAAACTTAGAATTTACTGAAAAAGCCGCAATACACGAAATGCACAGTGTAGTACATAGTATATGTGTGAGTTGCACTGAAAAACTTAGAATATAAGAAACGCACAGTGTAGTACATAGTATATGAGTGAGTTGCACTGAAAAACTTAGAATTTACTGAAAACCCTCATTACACGAAATGCACAGTGTAGTACATAGTATATGAGTGAGTTGCACTGAAAAACTTAGAATATAAGAAACGCACAGTGTAGTACATAGTATATGAGTGAGTTGCACTCAAAAACTTAGAATATAAGAAACGCACATATAGTACATAGTATATGAATGAGTTGCACTGAAAAACTTAGAATTTACTGAAAAAATCGCATTACACGAAATGCACAGTGTAGTACATCGTATATGAGTGAGTTGCACTGAAAAACTTAGAATATAAGAAACGCACAGTGTAGTACATAGTATATGAGTGAGTTGCACTGAAAAACTTAGAATATAAGAAACGCACAGTGTAGTACATAGTATATGAGTGAGTTGCACTGAAAAACTTAGAATATAAGAAACGCACAGTGTAGTACATAGTATATGAGTGAGTTGCACTGAAAAACTTAGAATATAAGAAACGCACAGTGTAGTACATAGTATATGAGTGAGTTGCACTGAAAAACTTAGAATATAAGAAACGCACAGTGTAGTACATAGTATATGAGTGAGTTGCACTGAAAAACTTAGAATTTAAGAAACGCACAGTGTAGTACATAGTATATGAGTGAGTTGCACTGAAAAACTTAGAATATAAGAAACGCACAGTGTAGTACATAGTATATGAGCGAGTTGCACTGAAAAACTTAGAATATAAGAAACGCACAGTGTAGTACATAGTATATGAGCGAGTTGCACTGAAAAACTTAGAATATAAGAAACGCACAGTGTAGTACATAGTATATGAGTGAGTTGCCCTGAAAAACTTAGAATATAAGAAACGCACAGTGTAGTACATAGTATATGAGTGAGTTGCACTGAAAAACTTAGAATTTACTGAAAAACCCGCATTACACGAAATGCACAGTGTAGTACATAGTATATGAGAGAGTTGCACTGAAAAACTTAGAATATAAGAAACGCACAGTGTAGTACATAGTATATGAGTGAGTTGCACTGAAAAACTTAGAATATAAGAAACGCACAGTGTAGTACATAGTATATGAGTGAGTTGCACTGAAAAACTTAGAATATAAGAAACGCACAGTGTAGTACATAGTATATGAGTGAGTTGCCCTGAAAAACTTAGAATTTAAGAAACGCACAGTGTAGTACACAGTATATGAGTGAGTTGCACTGAAAAACTTAGAATTTAAGAAACGCACAGTGTAGTACATAGTATATGAGTGAGTAGCACTGAAAAACTTAGAATATAAGAAACGCACAGTGTAGTACATAGTATATGAGTGAATTGCACTGAAAAACTTAGAATTTACTGAAAAACCCGCATTAGACGAAATGCACAGTGTAGTACATTGTATATGAGTGAGTTGCACTGAAAAACTTAGAATTTACTGAAAAACCCGCATTAGACGAAATGCAGAGTGTAGTACATTGTATATGAGTGAGTTGCACTGAAAAACTTAGAATTTACTAAAAAACCCGCATTAGACGAAATGCACAGTGTAGTATATTGTATATGAGTGAGTTGCACTGAAAAACTTAGAATTTACTGAAAAACCCGCATTAGACGAAATGCACAGTGTAGTACATTGTATGAGTGAGTTGCACTGAAAAACTTAGAATTTACTGAAAAACCCGCATTAGGCGAAATGCACAGTGTAGTACATTGTATATGAGTGAGTTGCACTGAAAAACTTAGAATTTACTGAAAAACCCGCATTAGACGAAATGCACAGTGTAGTACATTGTATATGAGTGAGTTGCACTGAAAAACTTAGAATTTACTGAAAAACCCGCATTAGACGAAATGTACAGTGTAGTACATTGTATATGAGTGAGTTGCACTGAAAAACTTAGAATTTACTGAAAAACCCGCATTAGACGAAATGCACAGTGTAGTACATTGTATATGAGTGAGTTGTACTGAAAAACTTAGAATTTACTGAAAAACCCGCATTAGACGAAATGCACAGTGTAGTACATTGTATATGAGTGAGTTGCACTGAAAAACTTAGAATTTACTGAAAAACCTGCATTAGACGAAATGCACAGTGTAGTACATTGTATATGAGTAAGTTGCACTGAAAAACTTAGAATTTACTGAAAAACCCGCATTAGACGAAATGCACAGTGTAGTACATAGTATATGAGTGAGTTGCACTGAAAAACTTAGAATTTACTGAAAAACCCGCATTAGACGAAATGCACAGTGTAGTACATAGTATATGAGTGAGTTGCACTGAAAAACTTAGAATTTACTGAAAAACCCATATTAGACGAAATGCACAGTGTAGTACATAGTATATGAGTGAGTTGCACTGAAAAACTTAGAATTTACTGAAAAACCCGCATTAGACGAAATGCACAGTGTAGTACATAGTATATGAGTGAGTTGCACTGAAAAACTTAGAATATAAGAAACGCACAGTGTAGTACATAGTATATGAGTGAGTTGCACTGAAAAACTTAGAATATAAGAAACGCACAGTGTAGTACATAGTATATGAGTGAGTTGCACTGAAAAACTTAGAATATAAGAAACGCACAGTGTAGTACATAGTATATGAGTGAGTTGCACTGAAAAACTTAGAATATAAGAAACGCACAGTGTAGTACATAGTATATGAGTGAGTTGCACTGAAAAACTTAGAATTTACTGAAAAACCCGCATTAGACGAAATGCACAGTGTAGTATATTGTATATGAGTGAGTTGCACTGAAAAACTTAGAATTTACTGAAAAACCCGCATTAGACGAAATGCACAGTGTAGTATATTGTATATGAGTGAGTTGCACTGAAAAACTTAGAATTTACTGAAAAACCCGCATTAGACGAAATGCACAGTGTAGTACATTGTATGAGTGAGTTGCACTGAAAAACTTAGAATTTACTGAAAAACCCGCATTAGGCGAAATGCACAGTGTAGTACATTGTATATGAGTGAGTTGCACTGAAAAACTTAGAATTTACTGAAAAAACCCGCATTAGACGAAATGCACAGTGTAGTACATTGTATATGAGTGAGTTGCACTGAAAAACTTAGAATTTACTGAAAAACCCGCATTAGACGAAATGTACAGTGTAGTACATTGTATATGAGTGAGTTGCACTGAAAAACTTAGAATTTACTGAAAAACCCGCATTAGACGAAATGCACAGTGTAGTACATTGTATATGAGTGAGTTGAACTGAAAAACTTAGAATTTACTGAAAAACCCGCATTAGACGAAATGCACAGTGTAGTACATTGTATATGAGTGAGTTGCACTGAAAAACTTAGAATTTACTGAAAAACCTGCATTAGACGAAATGCACAGTGTAGTACATTGTATATGAGTAAGTTGCACTGAAAAACTTAGAATTTACTGAAAAACCCGCATTAGACGAAATGCACAGTGTAGTACATAGTATATGAGTGAGTTGCACTGAAAAACTTAGAATTTACTGAAAAACCCGCATTAGACGAAATGCACAGTGTAGTACATTGTATATGAGTGAGTTGCAATGAAAAACTTAGAATTTACAGAAAAACCCGCATTAGGCGAAATGCACAGTGTAGTACATTGTATATGAGTGAGTTGCACTGAAAAACTTATAATTTACTGAAAAACCCGCATTAGACGAAATGCACAGTGTAGTACATAGTATATGAGTGAGTTGCACTGAAAAACTTAGAATTTACTGAAAAACCCGCATTAGACGAAATGCACAGTGTAGTACATTGTATATGAGTGAGTTGCACTGAAAAACTTAGAATTTATTGAAAAACCCGCATTAGACGAAATGCAGAGTGTAGTACATTGTATATGAGTGAGTTGCACTGAAAAACTTAGAATTTACTGAAAAACCCGCATTAGACGAAATGCACAGTGTAGTACATTGTATATGAGTGAGTTGCACTGAAAAACTTAGAATTTACTGAAAAACCCGCATTAGACGAAATGCACAGTGTAGTACATAGTATATGAGTGAGTTGCACTGAAAAACTTAGAATTTACTGAAAAACCCATATTAGACGAAATGCACAGTGTAGTACATAGTATATGAGTGAGTTGCACTGAAAAACTTAGAATTTACTGAAAAACCCGCATTAGACGAAATGCACAGTGTAGTACATAGTATATGAGTGAGTTGCACTGAAAAACTTAGAATATAAGAAACGCACAGTGTAGTACATAGTATATGAGTGAGTTGCACTGAAAAACTTAGAATATAAGAAACGCACAGTGTAGTACATAGTATATGAGTGAGTTGCACTGAAAAACTTAGAATTTACTGAAAAACCCGCATTAGACGAAATGCACAGTGTAGTACATTGTATATGAGTGAGTTGCACTGAAAAACTTAGAATTTACTGAAAAACCCGCATTAGACGAAATGCACAGTGTAGTACATTGTATATGAGTGAGTTGCACTGAAAAACTTAGAATTTACTGAAAACCCGCATTAGACGAAATGCACAGTGTAGAACATTGTATATGAGTGAGTTGCACTGAATATCTTAGAATTTACTGAAAAACCCGCATTAGACGAAATGCACAGTGTAGTACATTGTATATGAGTGAGTTGCACTGAAAAACTTAGAATTTACTGAAAAACCCGCATTAGACGAAATGCACAGTGTAGTACATTGTATATGAGTGAGTTGCACTGAAAAACTTAGAATTTACTGAAAAACCCGCATTAGACGAAATGCACAGTGTAGTACATAGTATATGAGTGAGTTGCACTGAAAAACTTAGAATTTACTGAAAAACCCGTATTAGACGAAATGCACAGTGTAGTACATTGTATATGAGTGAGTTGCACTGAAAAACTTAGAATTTACAGAAAAACCCGCATTAGGCGAAATGCACAGTGTAGTACATTGTATATGAGTGAGTTGCACTGAAAAACTTATAATTTACTGAAAAACCCGCATTAGACGAAATGCACAGTGTAGTACATAGTATATGAGTGAGTTGCACTGAAAAACTTAGAATTTACTGAAAAACCCGCATTAGACGAAATGCACAGTGTAGTACATTGTATATGAGTGAGTTGCACTGAAAAACTTAGAATTTACTGAAAAACCCGCATTAGACGAAATGCAGAGTGTAGTACATTGTATATGAGTGAGTTGCACTGAAAAACTTAGAATTTACTGAAAAACCCGCATTAGACGAAATGCACAGTGTAGTACATTGTATATGAGTGAGTTGCACTGAAAAACTTAGAATTTACTGAAAAACCCGCATTAGACGAAATGCAGAGTGTAGTACATTGTATATGAGTGAGTTGCACTGAAAAACTTAGAATTTACTGAAAAACCCGCATTAGACGAAATGCACAGTGTAGTACATTGTATATGAGTGAGTTGCACTGAAAAACTTAGAATTTACTGAAAAACCCGCATTAGACGAAATGCACAGTGTAGTACATTGTATATGAGTGAGTTGCACTGAAAAACTTAGAATTTACTGAAAAACCCGCATTAGACGAAATGCACAGTGTAGTACATGTATATGAGTGAGTTGCACTGAAAAACTTAGAATTTACTGAAAAACCCATATTAGACGAAATGCACAGTGTAGTACATAGTATATGAGTGAGTTGCACTGAAAAACTTAGAATTTACTGAAAAACCCGCATTAGACGAAATGCACAGTGTAGTACATAGTATATGAGTGAGTTGCACTGAAAAACTTAGAATATAAGAAACGCACAGTGTAGTACATAGTATATGAGTGAGTTGCACTGAAAAACTTAGAATATAAGAAACGCACAGTGTAGTACATAGTATATGAGTGAGTTGCACTGAAAAACTTAGAATATAAGAAACGCACAGTGTAGTACATAGTATATGAGTGAGTTGCACTGAAAAACTTAGAATATAAGCAACGCACAGTGTAGTACATAGTATATGAGTGAGTTGCACTGAAAAACTAGAATATAAGAAACGCACAGTGTAGTACATAGTATATGAGTGAGTTGCACTGAAAAACTTAGAATATAAGAAACACACAGTGTAGTACATAGTATATGAGTGAGTTGCACTGAAAAACTTAGAATTTACTGAAAAACCCGCATTACACGAAATGCACAGTGTAGTACATAGTATATGAGTGAGTTGCACTGAAAAACTTAGAATATAAGAAACGCACAGTGTAGTACATAGTATATGAGTGAGTTGCACTGAAAACTTAGAATATAAGAAACGCACAGTGTAGTACATAGTATATGGGTGAGTTGCACTGAAAAACTTAGAATATAAGCAACGCACAGTGTAGTACATAGTATATGAGTGAGTTGCACTGAAAAACTAGAATATAAGAAACGCACAGTGTAGTACATAGTATATGAGTGAGTTGCACTGAAAAACTTAGAATATAAGAAACACACAGTGTAGTACATAGTATATGAGTGAGTTGCACTGAAAAACTTAGAATTTACTGAAAAACCCGCATTACACGAAATGCACAGTGTAGTACATAGTATATGAGTGAGTTGCACTGAAAAACTTAGATATAAGAAACGCACAGTGTAGTACATAGTATATGAGTGAGTTGCACTGAAAACTTAGAATATAAGAAACGCACAGTGTAGTACATAGTATATGAGTGAGTTGCACTGAAAAACTTAGAATATAAGCAACGCACAGTGTAGTACACAGTATATGAGTGAGTTGCACTGAAAAACTTAGAATATAAGAAACGCACAGTGTAGTACATAATATATGAGTGAGTTGCACTGAAAAACTTAGAATATAAGAAACGCACAGTGTAGTACATAGTATATGAGTGAGTTGCACTGAAAAACTTAGAATATAAGAAACGCACAGTGTAGTACATAGTATATGAGTGAGTTGAACTGAAAATCTTAGAATATAAGAAACGCACAGTGTAGTACATAGTATATGAGTGAGTTGCACTGAAAAACTTAGAATATAAGAAACGCACAGTGTAGTACATAGTATATGAGTGAGTTGCACTGAAAAACTTAGAATATAAGAAACGCACAGTGTAGTACATAGTATATGAGTGAGTTGCACTGAAAAACTTAGAATTTACTGAAAAAGCCGCATTACACGAAATGCACAGTGTAGTACATAGTATATGTGTGAGTTGCACTGAAAAACTTAGAATATAAGAAACGCACAGTGTAGTACATAGTATATGAGTGAGTTGCACTGAAAAACTTAGTATTTACTGAAAAACCCGCATTACACGAAATGCACAGTGTAGTACATAGTATATGAGTGAGTTGCACTGAAAAACTTAGAATATAAGAAACGCACAGTGTAGTACATAGTATATGAGTGAGTTGCACTGAAAAACTTAGAATATAAGAAACGCACAGTGTAGTACATAGTATATGAGTGAGTTGCACTGAAAAACTTAGAATATGAGAAACGCAATGTGTAGTACATAGTATATGAGTGAGTTGCACTCAAAAACTTAGAATATGAGAAACGCACAGTGTAGTACATAGTATATGAGTGAGTTGCACTGAAAAACTTAGAATATAAGAAACGCACAGTGTAGTACATGGTATATGAGTGAGTTGCACTGAAAAACTTAGAATATAAGAAACGCACAGTGTAGTACATAGTATATGAGTGAGTTGCACTGAAAAACTTAGAATATAAGAAACGCACAGTGTAGTACATAGTATATGAGTGAGTTGCACTGAAAAACTTAGAATATAAGCAACGCACAGTGTAGTACATAGTATATGAGTGAGTTGCACTGAAAAACTTAGAATATAAGCAACGCACAGTGTAGTACATAGTATATGAGTGAGTTGCACTGAAAAACTTAGAATATAAGAAACACACAGTGTAGTACATAGTATATGAGTGAGTTGCACTGAAAAACTTAGAATTTACTGAAAAACCCGCATTACACGAAATGCACAGTGTAGTACATAGTATATGAGTGAGTTGCACTGAAAAACTTAGAATATAAGAAACGCACAGTGTAGTACATAGTATATGAGTGAGTTGCACTGAAAAACTTAGAATATAAGAAACGCACAGTGTAGTACATAGTATATGAGTGAGTTGCACTGAAAAACTTAGAATATAAGAAACGCACAGTGTAGTACATAGTATATGAGTGAGTTGCACTGAAAAACTTAGAATATAAGAAACGCACAGTGTAGTACATAGTATATGAGTGAGTTGCACTGAAAAACTTAGAATTTACTGAAAAAGCCGCAATACACGAAATGCACAGTGTAGTACATAGTATATGTGTGAGTTGCACTGAAAAACTTAGAATATAAGAAACGCACAGTGTAGTACATAGTATATGAGTGAGTTGCACTGAAAAACTTAGAATTTACTGAAAACCCTCATTACACGAAATGCACAGTGTAGTACATAGTATATGAGTGAGTTGCACTGAAAAACTTAGAATATAAGAAACGCACAGTGTAGTACATTGTATATGAGTGAGTTGCACTGAAAAACTTAGAATTTAAGAAACGCACAGTGTAGTACATAGTATATGAGTGAGTTGCACTGAAAAACTTAGAATATAAGAAACGCACAGTGTAGTACATAGTATATGAGTGAGTTGCACTCAAAAACTTAGAATATAAGAAACGCACAGTGTAGTACATAGTATATGAGTGAGTTGCACTGAAAAACTTAGAATTTAAGAAACGCACAGTGTAGTACATAGTATATGAGTGAGTTGCACTGAAAAACTTAGAATATAAGAAACGCACAGTGTAGTATATAGTATATGAGTGAGTTGCACTGAAAAACTTAGAATATAAGAAACGCACAGTGTAGTACATAGTATATGAGTGAGTTGCACTCAAAAACTTAGAATATAAGAAACGCACATATAGTACATAGTATATGAATGAGTTGCACTGAAAAACTTAGAATTTACTGAAAAAATCGCATTACACGAAATGCACAGTGTAGTACATCGTATATGAGTGAGTTGCACTGAAAAACTTAGAATATAAGAAACGCACAGTGTAGTACATAGTATATGAGTGAGTTGCACTGAAAAACTTAGAATATAAGAAACGCACAGTGTAGTACATAGTATATGAGTGAGTTGCACTGAAAAACTTAGAATATAAGAAACGCACAGTGTAGTACATAGTATATGAGTGAGTTGCACTGAAAAACTTAGAATATAAGAAACGCACAGTGTAGTACATAGTATATGAGTGAGTTGCACTGAAAAACTTAGAATATAAGAAACGCACAGTGTAGTACATAGTATATGAGTGAGTTGCACTGAAAAACTTAGAATTTAAGAAACGCACAGTGTAGTACATAGTATATGAGTGAGTTGCACTGAAAAACTTAGAATATAAGAAACGCACAGTGTAGTACATAGTATATGAGCGAGTTGCACTGAAAAACTTAGAATATAAGAAACGCACAGTGTAGTACATAGTATATGAGCGAGTTGCACTGAAAAACTTAGAATATAAGAAACGCACAGTGTAGTACATAGTATATGAGTGAGTTGCCCTGAAAAACTTAGAATATAAGAAACGCACAGTGTAGTACATAGTATATGAGTGAGTTGCACTGAAAAACTTAGAATTTACTGAAAAACCCGCATTACACGAAATGCACAGTGTAGTACATAGTATATGAGAGAGTTGCACTGAAAAACTTAGAATATAAGAAACGCACAGTGTAGTACATAGTATATGAGTGAGTTGCACTGAAATACTTAGAATATAAGAAACGCACAGTGTAGTACATAGTATATGAGTGAGTTGCACTGAAAAACTTAGAATATAAGAAACGCACAGTGTAGTACATAGTATATGAGTGAGTTGCCCTGAAAAACTTAGAATTTAAGAAACGCACAGTGTAGTACACAGTATATGAGTGAGTTGCACTGAAAAACTTAGAATTTAAGAAACGCACAGTGTAGTACATAGTATATGAGTGAGTAGCACTGAAAAACTTAGAATATAAGAAACGCACAGTGTAGTACATAGTATATGAGTGAATTGCACTGAAAAACTTAGAATTTACTGAAAAACCCGCATTAGACGAAATGCACAGTGTAGTACATTGTATATGAGTGAGTTGCACTGAAAAACTTAGAATTTACTGAAAAACCCGCATTAGACGAAATGCAGAGTGTAGTACATTGTATATGAGTGAGTTGCACTGAAAAACTTAGAATTTACTAAAAAACCCGCATTAGACGAAATGCACAGTGTAGTATATTGTATATGAGTGAGTTGCACTGAAAAACTTAGAATTTACTGAAAAACCCGCATTAGACGAAATGCACAGTGTAGTACATTGTATGAGTGAGTTGCACTGAAAAACTTAGAATTTACTGAAAAACCCGCATTAGGCGAAATGCACAGTGTAGTACATTGTATATGAGTGAGTTGCACTGAAAAACTTAGAATTTACTGAAAAACCCGCATTAGACGAAATGCACAGTGTAGTACATTGTATATGAGTGAGTTGCACTGAAAAACTTAGAATTTACTGAAAAACCCGCATTAGACGAAATGTACAGTGTAGTACATTGTATATGAGTGAGTTGCACTGAAAAACTTAGAATTTACTGAAAAACCCGCATTAGACGAAATGCACAGTGTAGTACATTGTATATGAGTGAGTTTTACTGAAAAACTTAGAATTTACTGAAAAACCCGCATTAGACGAAATGCACAGTGTAGTACATTGTATATGAGTGAGTTGCACTGAAAAACTTAGAATTTACTGAAAAACCTGCATTAGACGAAATGCACAGTGTAGTACATTGTATATGAGTAAGTTGCACTGAAAAACTTAGAATTTACTGAAAAACCCGCATTAGACGAAATGCACAGTGTAGTACATAGTATATGAGTGAGTTGCACTGAAAAACTTAGAATTTACTGAAAAACCCGCATTAGACGAAATGCACAGTGTAGTACATTGTATATGAGTGAGTTGCAATGAAAAACTTAGAATTTACAGAAAAACCCGCATTAGGCGAAATGCACAGTGTAGTACATTGTATATGAGTGAGTTGTACTGAAAAACTTAGAATTTACTGAAAAACCCGCATTAGACGAAATGCACAGTGTAGTACATTGTATATGAGTGAGTTGCACTGAAAAACTTAGAATTTACTGAAAAATCCGCATTAGACGAAATGCACAGTGTAGTACATTGTATATGAGTGAGTTGCACTGAAAAACTTAGAATTTATTGAAAAACCCGCATTAGACGAAATGCAGAGTGTAGTACATTGTATATGAGTGAGTTGCACTGAAAAACTTAGAATTTACTGAAAAACCCGCATTAGACGAAATGCACAGTGTAGTACATTGTATATGAGTGAGTTGCACTGAAAAACTTAGAATTTACTGAAAAACCCGCATTAGACGAAATGCACAGTGTAGTACATTGTATATGAGTGAGTTGCACTGAAAAACTTAGAATTTACTGAAAAACCCGCATTAGACGAAATGCACAGTGTAGTACATAGTATATGAGTGAGTTGCACTGAAAAACTTAGAATTTACTGAAAAACCCATATTAGACGAAATGCACAGTGTAGTACATAGTATATGAGTGAGTTGCACTGAAAAACTTAGAATTTACTGAAAAACCCGCATTAGACGAAATGCACAGTGTAGTACATAGTATATGAGTGAGTTGCACTGAAAAACTTAGAATATAAGAAACGCACAGTGTAGTACATAGTATATGAGTGAGTTGCACTGAAAAACTTAGAATATAAGAAACGCACAGTGTAGTACATAGTATATGAGTGAGTTGCACTGAAAAACTTAGAATATAAGAAACGCACAGTGTAGTACATAGTATATGAGTGAGTTGCACTGAAAAACTTAGAATATAAGAAACGCACAGTGTAGTACATAGTATATGAGTGAGTTGCACTGAAAAACTTAGAATATAAGAAACGCACAGTGTAGTACATAGTATATGAGTGAGTTGCACTGAAAAACTTAGAATTTACTGAAAAACCCGCATTAGACGAAATGCACAGTGTAGTACATTGTATATGAGTGAGTTGCACTGAAAAACTTAGAATTTACTGAAAAACCCGCATTAGACGAAATGCAGAGTGTAGTACATTGTATATGAGTGAGTTGCACTGAAAAACTTAGAATTTACTGAAAAACCCGCATTAGACGAAATGCACAGTGTAGTATATTGTATATGAGTGAGTTGCACTGAAAAACTTAGAATTTACTGAAAAACCCGCATTAGACGAAATGCACAGTGTAGTATATTGTATATGAGTGAGTTGCACTGAAAAACTTAGAATTTACTGAAAAACCCGCATTAGACGAAATGCACAGTGTAGTACATTGTATGAGTGAGTTGCACTGAAAAACTTAGAATTTACTGAAAAACCCGCATTAGGCGAAATGCACAGTGTAGTACATTGTATATGAGTGAGTTGCACTGAAAAACTTAGAATTTACTGAAAAACCCGCATTAGACGAAATGCACAGTGTAGTACATTGTATATGAGTGAGTTGCACTGAAAAACTTAGAATTTACTGAAAAACCCGCATTAGACGAAATGTACAGTGTAGTACATTGTATATGAGTGAGTTGCACTGAAAAACTTAGAATTTACTGAAAAACCCGCATTAGACGAAATGCACAGTGTAGTACATTGTATATGAGTGAGTTGAACTGAAAAACTTAGAATTTACTGAAAAACCCGCATTAGACGAAATGCACAGTGTAGTACATTGTATATGAGTGAGTTGCACTGAAAAACTTAGAATTTACTGAAAAACCTGCATTAGACGAAATGCACAGTGTAGTACATTGTATATGAGTAAGTTGCACTGAAAAACTTAGAATTTACTGAAAAACCCGCATTAGACGAAATGCACAGTGTAGTACATAGTATATGAGTGAGTTGCACTGAAAAACTTGGAATTTACTGAAAAACCCGCATTAGACGAAATGCACAGTGTAGTACATTGTATATGAGTGAGTTGCAATGAAAAACTTAGAATTTACAGAAAAACCCGCATTAGGCGAAATGCACAGTGTAGTACATTGTATATGAGTGAGTTGCACTGAAAAACTTATAATTTACTGAAAAACCCGCATTAGACGAAATGCACAGTGTAGTACATAGTATATGAGTGAGTTGCACTGAAAAACTTAGAATTTACTGAAAAACCCGCATTAGACGAAATGCACAGTGTAGTACATTGTATATGAGTGAGTTGCACTGAAAAACTTAGAATTTATTGAAAAACCCGCATTAGACGAAATGCAGAGTGTAGTACATTGTATATGAGTGAGTTGCACTGAAAAACTTAGAATTTACTGAAAAACCCGCATTAGACGAAATGCACAGTGTAGTACATTGTATATGAGTGAGTTGCACTGAAAAACTTAGAATTTACTGAAAAACCCGCATTAGACGAAATGCACAGTGTAGTACATAGTATATGAGTGAGTTGCACTGAAAAACTTAGAATTTACTGAAAAACCCATATTAGACGAAATGCACAGTGTAGTACATAGTATATGAGTGAGTTGCACTGAAAAACTTAGAATTTACTGAAAAACCCGCATTAGACGAAATGCACAGTGTAGTACATAGTATATGAGTGAGTTGCACTGAAAAACTTAGAATATAAGAAACGCACAGTGTAGTACATAGTATATGAGTGAGTTGCACTGAAAAACTTAGAATATAAGAAACGCACAGTGTAGTACATAGTATATGAGTGAGTTGCACTGAAAAACTTAGAATTTACTGAAAAACCCGCATTAGACGAAATGCACAGTGTAGTACATTGTATATGAGTGAGTTGCACTGAAAAACTTAGAATTTACTGAAAAACCCGCATTAGACGAAATGCACAGTGTAGTACATTGTATATGAGTGAGTTGCACTGAAAAACTTAGAATTTACTGAAAACCCGCATTAGACGAAATGCACAGTGTAGAACATTGTATATGAGTGAGTTGCACTGAATATCTTAGAATTTACTGAAAAACCCGCATTAGACGAAATGCACAGTGTAGTACATTGTATATGAGTGAGTTGCACTGAAAAACTTAGAATTTACTGAAAAACCCGCATTAGACGAAATGCACAGTGTAGTACATTGTATATGAGTGAGTTGCACTGAAAAACTTAGAATTTACTGAAAAACCCGCATTAGACGAAATGCACAGTGTAGTACATAGTATATGAGTGAGTTGCACTGAAAAACTTAGAATTTACTGAAAAACCCGCATTAGACGAAATGCACAGTGTAGTACATTGTATATGAGTGAGTTGCACTGAAAAACTTAGAATTTACAGAAAAACCCGCATTAGGCGAAATGCACAGTGTAGTACATTGTATATGAGTGAGTTGCACTGAAAAACTTATAATTTACTGAAAAACCCGCATTAGACGAAATGCACAGTGTAGTACATAGTATATGAGTGAGTTGCACTGAAAAACTTAGAATTTACTGAAAAACCCGCATTAGACGAAATGCACAGTGTAGTACATTGTATATGAGTGAGTTGCACTGAAAAACTTAGAATTTACTGAAAAACCCGCATTAGACGAAATGCAGAGTGTAGTACATTGTATATGAGTGAGTTGCACTGAAAAACTTAGAATTTACTGAAAAACCCGCATTAGACGAAATGCACAGTGTAGTACATTGTATATGAGTGAGTTGCACTGAAAAACTTAGAATTTACTGAAAAACCCGCATTAGACGAAATGCAGAGTGTAGTACATTGTATATGAGTGAGTTGCACTGAAAAACTTAGAATTTACTGAAAAACCCGCATTAGACGAAATGCACAGTGTAGTACATTGTATATGAGTGAGTTGCACTGAAAAACTTAGAATTTACTGAAAAACCCGCATTAGACGAAATGCACAGTGTAGTACATTGTATATGAGTGAGTTGCACTGAAAAACTTAGAATTTACTGAAAAACCCGCATTAGACGAAATGCACAGTGTAGTACATAGTATATGAGTGAGTTGCACTGAAAAACTTAGAATTTACTGAAAAACCCATATTAGACGAAATGCACAGTGTAGTACATAGTATATGAGTGAGTTGCACTGAAAAACTTAGAATTTACTGAAAAACCCGCATTAGACGAAATGCACAGTGTAGTACATAGTATATGAGTGAGTTGCACTGAAAAACTTAGAATATAAGAAACGCACAGTGTAGTATATAGTATATTAGTGAGTTGCACTGAAAAACTTAGAATATAAGAAACGCACAGTGTAGTACATAGTATATGAGTGAGTTGCACTGAAAAACTTAGAATATAAGAAACGCACAGTGTAGTACATAGTATATGAGTGAGTTGCACTGAAAAACTTAGAATATAAGAAACGCACAGTGTAGTACATAGTATATGAGTGAGTTGCACTGAAAAACTTAGAATATAAGAAACGCACAGTGTAGTACATAGTATATGAGTGAGTTGCACTGAAAAACTTAGAATTTACTGAAAAACCCGCATTAGACGAAATGCACAGTGTAGTACATTGTATATGAGTGAGTTGCACTGAAAAACTTAGAATTTACTGAAAAACCCGCATTAGACGAAATGCACAGTGTAGTACATTGTATATGAGTGAGTTGCACTGAAAAACTTAGAATTTACTGAAAACCCGCATTAGACGAAATGCACAGTGTAGAACATTGTATATGAGTGAGTTGCACTGAATATCTTAGAATTTACTGAAAAACCCGCATTAGACGAAATGCACAGTGTAGTACATTGTATATGAGTGAGTTGCACTGAAAAACTTAGAATTTACTGAAAAACCCGCATTAGACGAAATGCACAGTGTAGTACATTGTATATGAGTGAGTTGCACTGAAAAACTTAGAATTTACTGAAAAACCCGCATTAGACGAAATGCACAGTGTAGTACATAGTATATGAGTGAGTTGCACTGAAAAACTTAGAATTTACTGAAAAACCCGCATTAGACGAAATGCACAGTGTAGTACATTGTATATGAGTGAGTTGCACTGAAAAACTTAGAATTTACTGAAAAACCCGCATTAGACGAAATGCAGAGTGTAGTACATTGTATATGAGTGAGTTGCACTGAAAAACTTAGAATTTACTGAAAAACCCGCATTAGACGAAATGCACAGTGTAGTACATTGTATATGAGTGAGTTGCACTGAAAAACTTAGAATTTACTGAAAAACCCGAATTAGACGAAATGCACAGTGTAGTACATTGTATATGAGTGAGTTGCACTGAAAAACTTAGAATTTACAGAAAAACCCGCATTAGGCGAAATGCACAGTGTAGTACATTGTATATGAGTGAGTTGCACTGAAAAACTTATAATTTACTGAAAAACCCGCATTAGACGAAATGCACAGTGTAGTACATTGTATATGAGTGAGTTGCACTGAAAAACTTAGAATTTACTGAAAAACCCGCATTAGACGAAATGCACAGTGTAGTACATAGTATATGAGTGAGTTGCACTGAAAAACTTAGAATTTACTGAAAAACCCGCATTAGACGAAATGCACAGTGTAGTACATAGTATATGAGTGAGTTGCACTGAAAAACTTAGAATTTACTGAAAAACCCGCATTAGACGAAATGCACAGTGTAGTACATAGTATATGAGTGAGTTGCACTGAAAAACTTAGAATTTACTGAAAAACCCGCATTAGACGAAATGCACAGTGTAGTACATTGTATATGAGTGAGTTGCACTGAAAAACTTAGAATTTACTGAAAAACCCGCATTAGACGAAATGCACAGTGTAGTACATTGTATATGAGTGAGTTGCACTGAAAAACTTAGAATTTACTGAAAAACCCGCATTAGACGAAATGCACAGTGTAGTACATTGTATATGAGTGAGTTGCACTGAAAAACTTAGAATTTACTGAAAAACCCGCATTAGACGAAATGCACAGTGTAGTACATTGTATATGAGTGAGTTGCACTGAAAAACTTAGAATTTACTGAAAAACCCGCATTAGACGAAATGCACAGTGTAGTACATTGTATATGAGTGAGTTGCACTGAAAAACTTAGAATTTACTGAAAAACCCGCATTAGACGAAATGCACAGTGTAGTACATTGTATATGAGTGAGTTGCACTGAAAAACTTAGAATTTACTGAAAAACCCGCATTAGACGAAATGCACAGTGTAGTACATGTATATGAGTGAGTTGCACTGAAAAACTTAGAATTTACTGAAAAACCCATATTAGACGAAATGCACAGTGTAGTACATAGTATATGAGTGAGTTGCACTGAAAAACTTAGAATTTACTGAAAAACCCGCATTAGACGAAATGCACAGTGTAGTACATAGTATATGAGTGAGTTGCACTGAAAAACTTAGAATATAAGAAACGCACAGTGTAGTACATAGTATATTAGTGAGTTGCACTGAAAAACTTAGAATATAAGAAACGCACAGTGTAGTACATAGTATATGAGTGAGTTGCACTGAAAAACTTAGAATATAAGAAACGCACAGTGTAGTACATAGTATATGAGTGAGTTGCACTGAAAAACTTAGAATATAAGAAACGCACAGTGTAGTACATAGTATATGAGTGAGTTGCACTGAAAAACTTAGAATATAAGAAACGCACAGTGTAGTACATAGTATATGAGTGAGTTGCACTGAAAAACTTAGAATTTACTGAAAAACCCGCATTAGACGAAATGCACAGTGTAGTACATTGTATATGAGTGAGTTGCACTGAAAAACTTAGAATTTACTGAAAAACCCGCATTAGACGAAATGCACAGTGTAGTACATTGTATATGAGTGAGTTGCACTGAAAAACTTAGAATTTACTGAAAACCCGCATTAGACGAAATGCACAGTGTAGAACATTGTATATGAGTGAGTTGCACTGAATATCTTAGAATTTACTGAAAAACCCGCATTAGACGAAATGCACAGTGTAGTACATTGTATATGAGTGAGTTGCACTGAAAAACTTAGAATTTACTGAAAAACCCGCATTAGACGAAATGCACAGTGTAGTACATTGTATATGAGTGAGTTGCACTGAAAAACTTAGAATTTACTGAAAAACCCGCATTAGACGAAATGCACAGTGTAGTACATAGTATATGAGTGAGTTGCACTGAAAAACTTAGAATTTACTGAAAAACCCGCATTAGACGAAATGCACAGTGTAGTACATTGTATATGAGTGAGTTGCACTGAAAAACTTAGAATTTACTGAAAAACCCGCATTAGACGAAATGCAGAGTGTAGTACATTGTATATGAGTGAGTTGCACTGAAAAACTTAGAATTTACTGAAAAACCCGCATTAGACGAAATGCACAGTGTAGTACATTGTATATGAGTGAGTTGCACTGAAAAACTTAGAATTTACTGAAAAACCCGCATTAGACGAAATGCACAGTGTAGTACATTGTATATGAGTGAGTTGCACTGAAAAACTTAGAATTTACTGAAAAACCCGCATTAGACGAAATGCACAGTGTAGTACATTGTATATGAGTGAGTTGCACTGAAAAACTTAGAATTTACTGAAAAACCCGCATTAGACGAAATGCACAGTGTAGTACATTGTATATGAGTGAGTTGCACTGAAAAACTTAGAATTTACTGAAAAACCCGCATTAGACGAAATGCACAGTGTAGTACATAGTATATGAGTGAGTTGCACTGAAAAACTTAGAATTTACTGAAAAACCCGCATTAGACGAAATGCACAGTGTAGTACATAGTATATGAGTGAGTTGCACTGAAAAACTTAGAATTTACTGAAAAACCCGCATTAGACGAAATGCACAGTGTAGTACATAGTATATGAGTGAGTTGCACTGAAAAACTTAGAATATAAGAAACGCACAGTGTAGTACATAGTATATGAGTGAGTTGCACTGAAAAACTTAGAGTATAAGAAACGCACAGTGTAGTACATAGTATATGAGTGAGTTGCACTGAAAAACTTAGAATATAAGAAACGCACAGTGTAGTACATAGTATATGAGTGAGTTGCACTGAGAAACTTAGAATATAAGAAACGCACAGTGTAGTACATAGTATATGAGTGAGTTGCACTGAAAAACTTAGAATATAAGAAACGCACAGTGTAGTACATAGTATATGAGTGAGTTGCACTGAAAAACTTAGAATTTACTGAAAAACCCGCATTAGACGAAATGCACAGTGTAGTACATAGTATATGAGTGAGTTGCACTGAAAAACTTAGAATTTACTGAAAAACCCGCATTAGACGAAATGCACAGTGTAGTACATTGTATATGAGTTTGTTGCACTGAAAAACTTAGAATTTACTGAAAAACCCGCATTAGACGAAATGCACAGTGTAGTACATTGTATATGAGTGAGTTGCACTGAAAAACTTAGAATTTACTGAAAACCCGCATTAGACGAAATGCACAGTGTAGAACATTGTATATGAGTGAGTTGCACTGAATATCTTAGAATTTACTGAAAAACCCGCATTTGACGAAATGCACAGTGTAGTACATTGTATATGAGTGAGTTGCACTGAAAAACTTAGAATTTACTGAAAAACCCGCATTAGACGAAATGCACAGTGTAGTACATTGTATATGAGTGAGTTGCACTGAAAAACTTAGAATTTACTGAAAAACCCGCATTAGACGAAATGCACAGTGTAGTACATAGTATATGAGTGAGTTGCACTGAAAAACTTAGAATTTACTGAAAAACCCGCATTAGACGAAATGCACAGTGTAGTACATAGTATATGAGTGAGTTGCACTGAAAAACTTAGAATTTACTGAAAAACCCGCATTAGACGAAATGCACAGTGTAGTACATTGTATATGAGTGAGTAGCACTGAAAAACTTAGAATTTACTGAAAAACCCGCATTAGACGAAATGCACAGTGTAGTACATTGTATATGAGTGAGTTGCACTGAAAAACTTAGAATTTACTGAAAAACCCGCATTAGACGAAATGCACAGTGTAGTACATTGTATATGAGTGAGTTGCACTGAAAAACTTAGAATTTACTGAAAAACCCGCATTAGACGAAATGCACAGTGTAGTACATTTTATATGAGTGAGTTGCACTGAAAAACTTAGAATTTACTGAAAAACCTGCATTAGACGAAATGCACAGTGTAGTACATTGTATATGAGTAAGTTGCACTGAAAAACTTAGAATTTACTGAAAAACCCGCATTAGACGAAATGCACAGTGTAGTACATAGTATATGAGTGAGTTGCACTGAAAAACTTAGAATATAAGAAACGCACAGTGTAGTACATAGTATATGAGTGAGTTGCACTGAAAAACTTAGAATATAAGAAACGCACAGTGTAGTACATAGTATATGAGTGAGTTGCACTGAAAAACTTAGAATATAAGAAACGCACAGTGTAGTACATAGTATATGAGTGAGTTGCACTGAAAAACTTAGAATATAAGAAACGAACAGTGTAGTACATAGTATATGAGTGAGTTGCACTGAAAACCTTAGAATATAAGAAACGCAAGGTGTAGTACATAGTATATGAGTGAGTTGCACTGAAAAACTTAGAATATAAGAAACGCACAGTGTAGTACATAGTATATGAGTGAGTTGCACTGAAAAACTTAGAATTTACTGAAAAACCCGCATTACACGACATGCACAGTGTAGTACATTGTATATGAGTGAGTTGCACTGAAAAACTTAGAATTTACTGAAAAACCCGCATTAGACGAAATGCACAGTGTAGTACATTGTATATGAGTGAGTTGCACTGAAAAACTTAGAATATAAGAAACGCACAGTGTAGTACATAGTATATGAGTGAGTTGCACTGAAAAACTTAGAATATAAGAAACGCACAGTGTAGTACATAGTATATGAGTGAGTTGCACTGAAAAACTTAGAATTTACTGAAAAACCCGCATTAGACGAAATGCACAGTGTAGTACATAGTATATGAGTGAGTTGCACTGAAAAACTTAGAATTTACTGAAAAACCCGCATTAGACGAAATGCACAGTGTAGTACATTGTATATGAGTTTGTTGCACTGAAAAACTTAGAATTTACTGAAAAACCCGCATTAGACGAAATGCACAGTGTAGTACATTGTATATGAGTGAGTTGCACTGAAAAACTTAGAATTTACTGAAAACCCGCATTAGACGAAATGCACAGTGTAGAACATTGTATATGAGTGAGTTGCACTGAATATCTTAGAATTTACTGAAAAACCCGCATTTGACGAAATGCACAGTGTAGTACATTGTATATGAGTGAGTTGCACTGAAAAACTTAGAATTTACTGAAAAACCCGCATTAGACGAAATGCACAGTGTAGTACATTGTATATGAGTGAGTTGCACTGAAAAACTTAGAATTTACTGAAAAACCCGCATTAGACGAAATGCACAGTGTAGTACATAGTATATGAGTGAGTTGCACTGAAAAACTTAGAATTTACTGAAAAACCCGCATTAGACGAAATGCACAGTGTAGTACATAGTATATGAGTGAGTTGCACTGAAAAACTTAGAATTTACTGAAAAACCCGCATTAGACGAAATGCACAGTGTAGTACATTGTATATGAGTGAGTAGCACTGAAAAACTTAGAATTTACTGAAAAACCCGCATTAGACGAAATGCACAGTGTAGTACATTGTATATGAGTGAGTTGCACTGAAAAACTTAGAATTTACTGAAAAACCCGCATTAGACGAAATGCACAGTGTAGTACATTGTATATGAGTGAGTTGCACTGAAAAACTTAGAATTTACTGAAAAACCCGCATTAGACGAAATGCACAGTGTAGTACATTTTATATGAGTGAGTTGCACTGAAAAACTTAGAATTTACTGAAAAACCTGCATTAGACGAAATGCACAGTGTAGTACATTGTATATGAGTAAGTTGCACTGAAAAACTTAGAATTTACTGAAAAACCCGCATTAGACGAAATGCACAGTGTAGTACATAGTATATGAGTGAGTTGCACTGAAAAACTTAGAATATAAGAAACGCACAGTGTAGTACATAGTATATGAGTGAGTTGCACTGAAAAACTTAGAATATAAGAAACGCACAGTGTAGTACATAGTATATGAGTGAGTTGCACTGAAAAACTTAGAATATAAGAAACGCACAGTGTAGTACATAGTATATGAGTGAGTTGCACTGAAAAACTTAGAATATAAGAAACGAACAGTGTAGTACATAGTATATGAGTGAGTTGCACTGAAAACCTTAGAATATAAGAAACGCAAGGTGTAGTACATAGTATATGAGTGAGTTGCACTGAAAAACTTAGAATATAAGAAACGCACAGTGTAGTACATAGTATATGAGTGAGTTGCACTGAAAAACTTAGAATTTACTGAAAAACCCGCATTACACGACATGCACAGTGTAGTACATTGTATATGAGTGAGTTGCACTGAAAAACTTAGAATATACTGAAAAACCCGCATTAGACGAAATGCACAGTGTAGTACATTGTATATGAGTGAGTTGCACTGAAAAACTTAGAATTTACTGAAAAACCCGCATTAGACGAAATGCACAGTGTAGTACATAGTATATGAGTGAGTTGCACTGAAAAACTTAGAATTTACTGAAAAACCCGCATTAGACGAAATGCACAGTGTAGTACATTGTATATGAGTGAGTTGCACTGAAAAACTTAGAATTTACTGAAAAACCCACATTAGACGAAATGCACAGTGTAGTACCTAGTATATGAGTGAGTTGCACTGAAAAACTTAGAATATAAGAAACGCACAGTGTAGTACATAGTATATGAGTGAGTTGCACTGAAAAACTTAGAAAATAAGAAACGCACAGTGTAGTACATAGTATATGAGTGAGTTGCACTGAAAAACGTAGAATATAAGAAACGCACAGTGTAGTACATAGTATATGAGTGAGTTGCACTGAAAAACTTAGAATATAAGAAACGCACAGTGTAGTACATAGTATATGAGTGAGTTGCACTGAAAAACTTAGAATTTACTGAAAAACCCACATTACACGAAATGCACAGTGTAGTACATAGTATAAGAGTGAGTTGCACTAAAAAACTTAGAATATAAGAAACGCACAGTGTAGTACATAGTATATGAGTGAGTTGCACTGAAAAACTTAGAATATAAGAAACGCACAGTGTAGTACATAGTATATGAGTGAGTTGCACTGAACTATTAGAATATAAGAAACGCACAGTGTAGTACATAGTATATGAGTGAGTTGCACTGAAAAACTTAGAATATAAGAAAGGCACAGTGTAGTACATAGTATATGAGTGAGTTGCACTGAAAAACTTAGAATATAAGAAACGCACAGTGTAGTACATAGTATATGAGTGAGTTGCACTGAAAAACTTAGAATATAAGAAACGCACAGTGTAGTACATAGTATATGAGTGAGTTGCACTGAAAAACTTAGAATATAAGAAACGCACAGTGTAGTAAATAATATATGAGTGAGTTGCACTGAAAAACTTAGAATTTACTGAAAAACCCGCATTACACGAAATGCACAGTGTAGTACATAGTATATGAGTGAGTTGCACTGAAAAACTTAGAATATAAGAAAAGCACAGTGTAGTACATAGTATATGAGTGAGTTGCACTGAAAAACTTAGAATATAAGAAACCAACAGTGTAGTACATAGTATATGAGTGAGTTGCACTGAAAAACTTAGAATATAAGAAACGCACAGTGTAGTACATAGTATATGAGTGAGTTGCACTGAAAAACTTAGAATTTACTGAAATACCCGCATTACACGAAATGCACAGTGTAGTACATAGTATATGAGTGAGTTGCACTGAAAAACTTAGAATATAAGAAACGCACAGTGTAGTACATAGTATATGAGTGAGTTGCACTGAAAAACTTAGAATATAAGAAACGCACAGTGTAGTACATAGTATATGAGTGAGTTGCACTGAAAAACTTAGAATATAAGAAATGCACAGTGTAGTACATAGTATATGAGTGAGTTGCACTGAAAAACTTAGAATTTACTGAAAAACCCGCATTACACGAAATGCACAGTGTAGTATATAGTATATGAGTGAGTTGCACTGAAAAACTTAGAATATAAGAAACGCACAGTGTAGTACATAGTATATGAGTGAGTTGCACTGAAAAACTTAGAATATAAGAAACGCACAGTGTAGTACATAGTATATGAGGGAGTTGCACTGAAAAACTTAGAATATAAGAAACGCACAGTGTAGTACATAGTATATGAGTGAGTTGCACTGAAAAACTTAGAATATAAGAAACGCACAGTGTAGTACATAGTATATGAGTGAGTTGCACTGAAAAACTTAGAATTTACTGAAAAACCCGCATTACACGAAATGCACAGTGTAGTACATAGTATATGAGTGAGTTGCACTGAAAAACTTAGAATATAAGAAACGCACAGTGTAGTACATAGTATATGAGTGAGTTGCACTGAAAAACTTAGAATATAAGAAACGCACAGTGTAGTACATAGTATATGAGTGAGTTGCACTGAAAAACTTAGAATATAAGAAACGCACAGTGTAGTACATAGTATATGAGTGAGTTGCACTGAAAAACTTAGAATATAAGAAACGAACAGTGTAGTACATAGTATATGAGTGAGTTGCACTGAAAACCTTAGAATATAAGAAACGCAAGGTGTAGTACATAGTATATGAGTGAGTTGCACTGAAAAACTTAGAATATAAGAAACGCACAGTGTAGTACATAGTATATGAGTGAGTTGCACTGAAAAACTTAGAATTTACTGAAAACCCGCATTACACGACATGCACAGTGTAGTACATTGTATATGAGTGAGTTGCACTGAAAAACTTAGAATTTACTGAAAAACCCGCATTAGACGAAATGCACAGTGTAGTACATTGTATATGAGTGAGTTGCACTGAAAAACTTAGAATTTACTGAAAAACCCGCATTAGACGAAATGCACAGTGTAGTACATAGTATATGAGTGAGTTGCACTGAAAAACTTAGAATTTACTGAAAAACCCGCATTAGACGAAATGCACAGTGTAGTACATTGTATATGAGTGAGTTGCACTGAAAAACTTAGAATTTACTGAAAAACCCACATTAGACGAAATGCACAGTGTAGTACCTAGTATATGAGTGAGTTGCACTGAAAACTTAGAATATAAGAAACGCACAGTGTAGTACATAGTATATGAGTGAGTTGCACTGAAAAACTTAGAAAATAAGAAACGCACAGTGTAGTACATAGTATATGAGTGAGTTGCACTGAAAAACGTAGAATATAAGAAACGCACAGTGTAGTACATAGTATATGAGTGAGTTGCACTGAAAAACTTAGAATATAAGAAACGCACAGTGTAGTACATAGTATATGAGTGAGTTGCACTGAAAAACTTAGAATTTACTGAAAAACCCACATTACACGAAATGCACAGTGTAGTACATAGTATAAGAGTGAGTTGCACTAAAAAACTTAGAATATAAGAAACGCACAGTGTAGTACATAGTATATGAGTGAGTTGCACTGAAAAACTTAGAATATAAGAAACGCACAGTGTAGTACATAGTATATGAGTGAGTTGCACTGAACTATTAGAATATAAGAAACGCACAGTGTAGTACATAGTATATGAGTGAGTTGCACTGAAAAACTTAGAATATAAGAAAGGCACAGTGTAGTACATAGTATATGAGTGAGTTGCACTGAAAAACTTAGAATATAAGAAACGCACAGTGTAGTACATAGTATATGAGTGAGTTGCACTGAAAAACTTAGAATATAAGAAACGCACAGTGTAGTACATAGTATATGAGTGAGTTGCACTGAAAAACTTAGAATATAAGAAACGCACAGTGTAGTAAATAGTATATGAGTGAGTTGCACTGAAAAACTTAGAATTTACTGAAAAACCCGCATTACACGAAATGCACAGTGTAGTACATAGTATATGAGTGAGTTGCACTGAAAAACTTAGAATATAAGAAAAGCACAGTGTAGTACATAGTATATGAGTGAGTTGCACTGAAAAACTTAGAATATAAGAAACGCACACTGTAGTACATAGTATATGAGTGAGTTGCACTGAAAAACTTAGAATATAAGAAACGCACAGTGTAGTACATAGTATATGAGTGAGTTGCACTGAAAAACTTAGAATTTACTGAAATACCCGCATTACACGAAATGCACAGTGTAGTACATAGTATATGAGTGAGTTGCACTGAAAAACTTAGAATATAAGAAACGCACAGTGTAGTACATAATATATGAGTGAGTTGCACTGAAAAACTTAGAATATAAGAAACGCACAGTGTAGTACATAGTATATGAGTGAGTTGCACTGAAAAACTTAGAATATAAGAAATGCACAGTGTAGTACATAGTATATGAGTGAGTTGCACTGAAAAACTTAGAATATAAGAAACGCACAGTGTTGTACATAGTATATGAGTGAGTTGCACTGAAAAACTTAGAATATAAGAAACGCACAGTGTAGTACATAGTATATGAGTGAGTTGCACTAAAAAACTTAGAATATAAGAAACGCACAGTGTAGTACATAGTATATGAGTGAGTTGCACTGAAAAACTTAGAATATAAGAAACGCACAGTGTAGTACATAGTATATGAGTGAGTTGCACTGAAAAACTTAGAATTTACTGAAAAACCCGCATTACACGAAATGCACAGTGTAGTACATTGTATATGAGTGAGTTGCACTGAAAAACTTAGAATTTACTGAAAAACCCGCATTAGACGAAATGCACAGTGTAGTACATTGTATATGAGTGAGTTGCACTGAAAAACTTAGAATTTACTGAAAAACCCGCATTAGACGAAATGCACAGTGTAGTACATTGTATATGAGTGAGTTGCACTGAAAAACTTAGAATTTACTGAAAAACGCGCATTAGACGAAATGCACATTGTAGTACATTGTATATGAGTGAGTTGCACTGAAAAACTTAGAATTTACTGAAAAACCCACATTAGACGAAATGCACAGTGTAGTACCTAGTATATGAGTGAGTTGCACTGAAAAACTTAGAATATAAGAAACGCACAGTGTAGTACATAGTATATGAGTGAGTTGCACTGAAAAACTTAGAATATAAGAAACGCACAGTGTAGTACATAGTATATGAGTGAGTTGCACTGAAAAACTTAGAATATAAGAAACGCACAGTGTAGTACATAGCATATGAGTGAGTTTCACTGAAAAACTTAGAATTTACTGAAAAACCCGCATTACACGAAATGCACAGTGTAGTACATAGTATATGAGTGAGTTGCACTGAAAAACTTAGAATATAAGAAACGCACAGTGTAGTACATAGTATATGAGTGAGTTGCACTGAAAAACTTAGAATATAAGAAACGCACAGTGTAGTACATAGTATATGAGGGAGTTGCACTGAAAAACTTAGAATATAAGAAACGCACAGTGTAGTACATAGTATATGAGTGAGTTGCACTGAAAAACTTAGAATATAAGAAACGCACAGTGTAGTACATAGTATATGAGTGAGTTGCACTGAAAAACTTAGAATTTACTGAAAAAACCGCATTACACGAAATGCACAGTGTAGTACATAGTATATGAGTGAGTTGCACTGAAAAACTTAGAATATAAGAAACACACAGTGTAGTACATAGTATATGAGTGAGTTGCACTGAAAAACTTAGAATATAAGAAACGCACAGTGTAGTACATAGTATATGAGTGAGTTGCACTGAAAAACTTAGAATTTACTGAAATACCCGCATTACACGAAATGCACAGTGTAGTACATAGTATATGAGTGAGTTGCACTGAAAAACTTAGAATATAAGAAACGCACAGTGTAGTACATATTATATGAGTGAGTTGCACTGAAAAACTTAGAATATAAGAAACGCACAGTGTAGTACATAGTATATGAGTGAGTTGCACTGAAAAACTTAGAATATAAGAAACGCACAGTGTAGTACATAGTATATGAGTGAGTTGCACTGAAAATATTAGAATATAAGAAACGCACAGTGTAGTACATAGTATATGAGTGAGTTGCACTGAAAAACTTAGAATATAAGAAACGCACAGTGTAGTACATAGTATATGAGTGAGTTGCACTGAAAAACTTAGAATATAAGAAACGCACAGTGTAGTACATAGTATATGAGTGAGTTGCACTGAAAAACTTAGAATATAAGAAACGCACAGTGTAGTACATAGTATATGAGTGAGTTGCACTGAAAAACTTAGAATATAAGAAACGCACAGTGTAGTACATAGTATATGAGTGAGTTGCACTGAAAAACTTAGAATATAAGAAACGCACAGTGTAGTACATAGTATATGAGTGAGTTGCACTGAACTATTAGAATATAAGAAACGCACAGTGTAGTACATAGTATATGAGTGAGTTGCACTGAAAAACTTAGAATATAAGAAACGCACAGTGTAGTAAATAGTATATGAGTGAGTTGCACTGAAAAACTTAGAATTTACTGAAAAACCCGCATTACACGACATGCACAGTGTAGTACATTGTATATGAGTGAGTTGCACTGAAAAACTTAGAATTTACTGAAAAACCCGCATTAGACGAAATGCACAGTGTAGTACATAGTATATGAGTGAGTTGCACTGAAAAACTTAGAATTTACTGAAAAACCCGCATTAGACGAAATGCACAGTGTAGTACATTGTATATGAGTGAGTTGCACTGAAAAACTTAGAATTTACTGAAAAACCCACATTAGACGAAATGCACAGTGTAGTACCTAGTATATGAGTGAGTTGCACAGAAAAACTTAGAATATAAGAAACGCACAGTGTAGTACATAGTATATGAGTGAGTTGCACTGAAAAACTTAGAATATAAGAAACGCACAGTGTAGTACATAGTATATGAGTGAGTTGCACTGAACTATTAGAATATAAGAAACGCACAGTGTAGTACATAGTATATGAGTGAGTTGCACTGAAAAACTTAGAATATAAGAAACGCACAGTGTAGTAAATAGTATATGAGTGAGTTGCACTGAAAAACTTAGAATATAAGAAACGCACAGTGTAGTACATAGTATATGAGTGAGTTGCACTGAAAAACTTAGAATATAAGAAACGCACAGTGTAGTACATAGTATATGAGTGAGTTGCACTGAAAAACTTAGAATATAAGAAACGCACAGTGTAGTACATAGTATATGAGTGAGTTGCACTGAAAAACTTAGAATTTACTGAAAAACCCGCATTACACGAAATGCACAGTGTAGTACATAGTATATGAGTGAGTTGCACTGAAAAACTTAGAATATAAGAAAAGCAGAGTGTAGTACATAGTATATGAGTGAGTTGCACTGAAAAACTTAGAATATAAGAAACGCACAGTGTAGTACATAGTATATAAGTGAGTTGCACTGAAAAACTTAGAATTTACTGAAATACCCGCATTACACGAAATGCACAGTGTAGTACATAGTATATGAGTGAGTTGCACTGAAAAACTTAGAATATAAGAAACGCACAGTGTAGTACATAGTATATGAGTGAGTTGCACTGAAAAACTTAGAATATAAGAAACGCACAGTGTAGTACATAGTATATGAGTGAGTTGCACTGAAAAACTTAGAATATAAGAAATGCACAGTGTAGTACATAGTATATGAGTGAGTTGCACTGAAAAACTTAGAATATAAGAAACGCACAGTGTAGTACATAGTATATGAGTGAGTTGCACTGAAAAACTTAGAATATAAGAAACGCACAGTGTAGTACATAGTATATGAGTGAGTTGCACTAAAAAACTTAGAATATAAGAAACGCACAGTGTAGTACATAGTATATGAGTGAGTTGCACTGAAAAACTTAGAATATAAGAAACGCACAGTGTAGTACATAGTATATGAGTGAGTTGCACTGAAAAACTTAGAATTTACTGAAAAACCCGCATTACACGAAATGCACAGTGTAGTACATAGTATATGAGTGAGTTGCACTGAAAAACTTAGAATATAAGAAACGCACAGTGTAGTACATAGTATATGAGTGAGTTGCACTGAAAAACTTAGAATATAAGAAACGCACAGTGTAGTACATAGTATATGAGTGAGTTGCACTGAAAAACTTAGAATATAAGAAACGCACAGTGTAGTACATAGTATATGAGTGAGTTGCACTGAAAAACTTAGAATATAAGAAACGCACAGTGTAGTACATAGTATATGAGTGAGTTGCACTGAAAAATTTAGAATATAAGAAACGCACAGTGTAGTAAATAGTATATGAGTGAGTTGCACTGAAAAACTTAGAATTTACTGAAAAACCCGCATTACACGAAATGCACAGTGTAGTACATAGTATATGAGTGAGTTTCACTGAAAAACTTAGAATATAAGAAAAGCAGAGTGTAGTACATAGTATATGAGTGAGTTGCACTGAAAAACTTAGAATATAAGAAACGCACAGTGTAGTACATAGTATATGAGTGAGTTGCACTGAAAAACTTAGAATATAAGAAACGCACAGTGTAGTACATAGTATATGAGTGAGTTGCACTGAAAAACTTAGAATTTACTGAAATACCCGCATTACACGAAATGCACAGTGTAGTACATAGTATATGAGTGAGTTGCACTGAAAAACTTAGAATATAAGAAACGCACAGTGTAGTACATAGTATATGAGTGAGTTGCACTGAAAAACTTAGAATATAAGAAACGCACAGTGTAGTACATAGTATATGAGTGAGTTGCACTGAAAAACTTAGATATAAGAAATGCACAGTGTAGTACATAGTATATGAGTGAGTTGCACTGAAAAACTTAGAATATAAGAAACGCACAGTGTAGTACATAGTATATGAGTGAGTTGCACTGAAAAACTTAGAATATAAGAAACGCACAGTGTAGTACATAGTATATGAGTGAGTTGCACTGAAAAACTTAGAATTTACTGAAAAACCCGCATTACACGAAATGCACCGTGTAGTACATTGTATATGAGTGAGTTGCACTGAAAAACTTAGAATTTACTGAAAAACCCGCATTAGACGAAATGCACAGTGTAGTACATTGTATATGAGTGAGTTGCACTGAAAAACTTAGAATTTACTGAAAAACCTGCATTAGACGAAATGCACAGTGTAGTACATTGTATATGAGTGAGTTGCACTGAAAAACTTAGAATTTACTGAAAAACGCGCATTAGACGAAATGCACAGTGTAGTACATTGTATATGAGTGAGTTGCACTGAAAAACTTAGAATTTACTGAAAAACCCACATTAGACGAAATGCACAGTGTAGTACCTAGTATATGAGTGAGTTGCACTGAAAAACTTAGAATATAAGAAACGCACAGTGTAGTACATAGTATATGAGTGAGTTGCACTGAAAAACTTAGAATATAAGAAACGCACAGTGTAGTACATAGTATATGAGTGAGTTGCACTGAAAAACTTAGAATATAAGAAACGCACAGTGTAGTACATAGTATATGAGTGAGTTGCACTGAAAAACTTAGAATATAAGAAACGCACAGTGTAGTACATAGTATATGAGTGAGTTGCACTGAAAAATTTAGAATATAAGAAACGCACAGTGTAGTAAATAGTATATGAGTGAGTTGCACTGAAAAACTTAGAATTTACTGAAAAACCCGCATTACACGAAATGCACAGTGTAGTACATAGTATATGAGTGAGTTGCACTGAAAAACTTAGAATATAAGAAAAGCAGAGTGTAGTACATAGTATATGAGTGAGTTGCACTGAAAAACTTAGAATATAAGAAACGCACAGTGTAGTACATAGTATATGAGTGAGTTGCACTGAAAAACTTAGAATATAAGAAACGCACAGTGTAGTACATAGTATATGAGTGAGTTGCACTGAAAAACTTAGAATTTACTGAAATACCCGCATTACACGAAATGCACAGTGTAGTACATAGTATATGAGTGAGTTGCACTGAAAAACTTAGAATATAAGAAACGCACAGTGTAGTACATAGTATATGAGTGAGTTGCACTGAAAAACTTAGAATATAAGAAACGCACAGTGTAGTACATAGTATATGAGTGAGTTGCACTGAAAAACTTAGATATAAGAAATGCACAGTGTAGTACATAGTATATGAGTGAGTAGCACTGAAAAACTTAGAATATAAGAAACGCACAGTGTAGTACATAGTATATGAGTGAGTTGCACTGAAAAACTTAGAATATAAGAAACGCACAGTGTAGTACATAGTATATGAGTGAGTTGCACTGAAAAACTTAGAATTTACTGAAAAACCCGCATTACACGAAATGCACAGTGTAGTACATTGTATATGAGTGAGTTGCACTGAAAAACTTAGAATTTACTGAAAAACCCGCATTAGACGAAATGCACAGTGTAGTACATTGTATATGAGTGAGTTGCACTGAAAAACTTAGAATTTACTGAAAAACCTGCATTAGACGAAATGCACAGTGTAGTACATTTTATATGAGTGAGTTGCACTGAAAAACTTAGAATTTACTGAAAAACGCGCATTAGACGAAATGCACAGTGTAGTACATTGTATATGAGTGAGTTGCACTGAAAAACTTAGAATTTACTGAAAAACCCACATTAGACGAAATGCACAGTGTAGTACCTAGTATATGAGTGAGTTGCACTGAAAAACTTAGAATATAAGAAACGCACAGTGTAGTACATAGTATATGAGTGAGTTGCACTGAAAAACTTAGAATATAAGAAACGCACAGTGTAGTACATAGTATATGAGTGAGTTGCACTGAAAAACTTAGAATATAAGAAACGCACAGTGTAGTACATAGTATATGAGTGAGTTGCACTGAAAATATTAGAATATAAGAAACGCACAGTGTAGTACATATTATATGAGAGAGTTGCACTGAAAAACTTAGAATATAAGAAACGCACAGTGTAGTACATAGTATATGAGTGAGTTGCACTGAAAAACTTAGAATATAAGAAACGCACAGTGTAGTACATAGTATATGAGTGAGTTGCACTGAAAAACTTAGAATATAAGAAACGCACAGTGTAGTACATAGTATATGAGTGAGTTGCACTGAAAAACTTAGAATTTACTGAAAAACCCGCATTACACGAAATGCACAGTGTAGTACATAGTATATGAGTGAGTTGCACTGAAAAACTTAGAATATAAGAAACGCACAGTGTAGTACATAGTATATGAGTTGCACTGAAAAACTTAGAATATAAGAAACGCACAGTGTAGTATATAGTATATGAGTGAGTTGCACTGAAAAACTTAGAATATAAGAAACGCACAGTGTAGTACATAGTATATGAGTGATTTGCACTGAAAAACTTAGAATTTACTGAAATACCCGCATTACACGAAATGCACAGTGTAGTACATAGTATATGAGTGAGTTGCACTGAAAAACTTAGAATATAAGAAACGCACAGTGTAGTACATAGTATATGAGTGAGTTGCACTGAAAAACTTAGAATATAAGAAACGCACAGTGTAGTACATAATATATGAGTGAGTTGCACTGAAAAACTTAGAATATAAGAAACGCACAGTGTAGTACATAGTATATGAGTGAGTTGCACTGAAAACCTTAGAATATAAGAAACGCACAGTGTAGTACATAGTATATGAGTGAGTTGCACTGAAAAACTTAGAATATAAGAAACGCACAGTGTAGTACATAGTATATGAGTGAGTTGCACTGAAAAACTTAGAATTTACTGAAAAACCCGCATTACACGACATGCACAGTGTAGTACATTGTATATGAGTGAGTTGCACTGAAAAACTTAGAATTTACTGAAAAACCCGCATTAGACGAAATGCACAGTGTAGTACATTGTATATGAGTGAGTTGCACTGAAAAACTTAGAATTTACTGAAAAACCCGCATTAGACGAAATGCACAGTGTAGTACATAGTATATGAGTGAGTTGCACTGAAAAACTTAGAATTTACTGAAAAACCCGCATTACACGAAATGCACAGTGTAGTACATAGTATAAGAGTGAGTTGCACTAAAAAACTTAGAATATAAGAAACGCACAGTGTAGTACATAGTATATGAGTGAGTTGCACTGAAAAACTTAGAATATAAGAAACGCACAGTGTAGTACATAGTATATGAGTGAGTTGCACTGAACTATTAGAATATAAGAAACGCACAGTGTAGTACATAGTATATGAGTGAGTTGCACTGAAAAACTTAGAATATAAGAAACGCACAGTGTAGTACATATTATATGAGTGAGTTGCACTGAAAAACTTAGAATATAAGAAACGCACAGTGTAGTACATAGTATATGAGTGAGTTGCACTGAAAAACTTAGAATATAAGAAACGCACAGTGTAGTACATAGTATATGAGTGAGTTGCACTGAAAAACTTAGAATATAAGAAACGCACAGTGTAGTAAATAGTATATGAGTGAGTTGCACTGAAAAACTTAGAATTTACTGAAAAACCCGCATTACACGAAATGCACAGTGTAGTACATAGTATATGAGTGAGTTGCACTGAAAAAGTTAGAATATAAGAAAAGCACAGTGTAGTACATAGTATATGAGTGAGTTGCACTGAAAAACTTAGAATATAAGAAACGCACAGTGTAGTACATAGTATATGAGTGAGTTGCACTGAAAAACTTAGAATATAAGAAACGCACAGTGTAGTACATAGTATATGAGTGAGTTGCACTGAAAAACTTAGAATTTACTGAAAAACTCGCATTACACGAAATGCACAGTGTAGTACATAGTATATGAGTGAGTTGCACTGAAAAACTTAGAATATAAGAAACGCACAGTGTAGTACATAGTATATGAGTGAGTTGCACTGAAAAACTTAGAATTTACTGAAAAACCCGCATTACACGAAATGCACAGTGTAGTACATAGTATATGAGTGAGTTGCACTGAAAAACTTAGAATATAAGAAACGCACAGTGTAGTACATAGTATATGAGTTGCACTGAAAAACTTAGAATATAAGAAACGCACAGTGTAGTACATAGTATATGAGTGAGTTGCACTGAAAAACTTAGAATATAAGAAACGCACAGTGTAGTACATAGTATATGAGTGATTTGCACTGAAAAACTTAGAATTTACTGAAATACCCACATTACACGAAATGCACAGTGTAGTACATAGTATATGAGTGAGTTGCACTGAAAAACTTAGAATATAAGAAACGCACAGTGTAGTACATAGTATATGAGTGAGTTGCACTGAAAAACTTAGAATATAAGAAACGCACAGTGTAGTACATAGTATATGAGTGAGTTGCACTGAAAAACTTAGAATATAAGAAACGCACAGTGTAGTACATAGTATATGAGTGAGTTGCACTGAAAACCTTAGAATATAAGAAACGCACAGTGTAGTACATAGTATATGAGTGAGTTGCACTGAAAAACTTAGAATATAAGAAACGCACAGTGTAGTACATAGTATATGAGTGAGTTGCACTGAAAAACTTAGAATTTACTGAAAAACCCGCATTACACGACATGCACAGTGTAGTACATTGTATATGAGTGAGTTGCACTGAAAAACTTAGAATTTACTGAAAAACCCGCATTAGACGAAATACACAGTGTAGTACATTGTATATGAGTGAGTTGCACTGAAAAACTTAGAATTTACTGAAAAACCCGCATTAGACGAAATGCACAGTGTAGTACATAGTATATGAGTGAGTTGCACTGAAAAACTTAGAATTTACTGAAAAACCCGCATTAGACGAAATGCACAGTGTAGTACATTGTATATGAGTGAGTTGCACTGAAAAACTTAGAATTTACTGAAAAACCCACATTAGACGAAATGCACAGTGTAGTACCTAGTATATGAGTGAGTTGCACTGAAAAACTTAGAATATAAGAAACGCACAGTGTAGTACATAGTATATGAGTGAGTTGCACTGAAAAACGTAGAATATAAGAAACGCACAGTGTAGTACATAGTATATGAGTGAGTTGCACTGAAAAACTTAGAATATAAGAAACGCACAGTGTAGTACATAGTATATGAGTGAGTTGCACTGAAAAACTTAGAATATAAGAAATGCACAGTGTAGTACATATTATATGAGTGAGTTGCACTGAAAAACTTAGAATATAAGAAACGCACAGTGTAGTACATAGTATATGAGTGAGTTGCACTGAAAAACTTAGAATATAAGAAACGCACAGTGTAGTACATAGTATATGAGTGAGTTGCACTGAAAAACTTAGAATATAAGAAACGCACAGTGTAGTAAATAGTATATGAGTGAGTTGCACTGAAAAACTTAGAATTTACTGAAAAACCCGCATTACACGAAATGCACAGTGTAGTACATAGTATATAAGTGAGTTGCACTGAAAAACTTAGAATATAAGAAAAGCACAGTGTAGTACATAGTATATGAGTGAGTTGCACTGAAAAACTTAGAATATAAGAAACGCACAGTGTAGTACATAGTATATGAGTGAGTTGCACTGAAAAACTTAGAATTTACTGAAATACCCGCATTACACGAAATGCACAGTGTAGTACATAGTATATGAGTGAGTTGCACTGAAAAACTTAGAATATAAGAAACGCACAGTGTAGTACATAGTATATGAGTGAGTTGCACTGAAAAACTTAGAATATAAGAAACGCACAGTGTAGTACATAGTATATGAGTGAGTTGCACTGAAAAACTTAGAATATAAGAAATGCACAGTGTAGTACATAGTATATGAGTGAGTTGCACTGAAAAACTTAGAATATAAGAAACGCACAGTGTAGTACATAGTATATGAGTGAGTTGCACTGAAAAACTTAGAATATAAGAAACGCACAGTGTAGTACATAGTATATGAGTGAGTTGCACTGAAAAACTTAGAATTTACTGAAAAACCCGCATTACACGAAATGCACAGTGTAGTACATAGTATATGAGTGAGTTGCACTGAAAAACTTAGAATATAAGAAACGCACAGTGTAGTACATAGTATATGAGTTGCACTGAAAAACTTAGAATATAAGAAACGCACAGTGTAGTACATAGTATATGAGTGAGTTGCACTGAAAAACTTAGAATATAAGAAACGCACAGTGTAGTACATAGTATATGAGTGATTTGCACTGAAAAACTTAGAATTTACTGAAATACCCACATTACACGAAATGCACAGTGTAGTACATAGTATATGAGTGAGTTGCACTGAAAAACTTAGAATATAAGAAACGCACAGTGTAGTAAATAGTATATGAGTGAGTTGCACTGAAAAACTTAGAATATAAGAAACGCACAGTGTAGTACATAGTATATGAGTGAGTTGCACTGAAAAACTTAGAATATAAGAAACGCACAGTGTAGTACATAGTATATGAGTGAGTTGCACTGAAAACCTTAGAATATAAGAAATGCACAGTGTAGTACATAGTATATGAGTGAGTTGCACTGAAAAACTTAGAATATAAGAAACGCACAGTGTAGTACATAGTATATGAGTGAGTTGCACTGAAAAACTTAGAATTTACTGAAAAACCCGCATTACACGACATGCACAGTGTAGTACATTGTATATGAGTGAGTTGCACTGAAAAACTTAGAATTTACTGAAAAACCCGCATTAGACGAAATGCACAGTGTAGTACATTGTATATGAGTGAGTTGCACTGAAAAACTTAGAATTTACTGAAAAACCCGCATTAGACGAAATGCACAGTGTAGTACATAGTATATGAGTGAGTTGCACTGAAAAACTTAGAATTTACTGAAAAACCCGCATTAGACGAAATGCACAGTGTAGTACATTGTATATGAGTGAGTTGCACTGAAAAACTTAGAATTTACTGAAAAACCCACATTAGACGAAATGCACAGTGTAGTACCTAGTATATGAGTGAGTTGCACTGAAAAACTTAGAATATAAGAAACGCACAGTGTAGTACATAGTATATGAGTGAGTTGCACTGAAAAACTTAGAAAATAAGAAACGCACAGTGTAGTACATAGTATATGAGTGAGTTGCACTGAAAAACGTAGAATATAAGAAACGCACAGTGTAGTACATAGTATATGAGTGAGTTGCACTGAAAAACTTAGAATATAAGAAACGCACAGTGTAGTACATAGTATATGAGTGATTTGCACTGAAAAACTTAGAATTTACTGAAATACCCGCATTACACGAAATGCACAGTGTAGTACATAGTATATGAGTGAGTTGCACTGAAAAACTTAGAATATAAGAAACGCACAGTGTAGTACATAGTATATGAGTGAGTTGCACTGAAAAACTTAGAATATAAGAAACGCTCAGTGTAGTACATAGTATATGAGTGAGTTGCACTGAAAAACTTAGAATATAAGAAACGCACAGTGTAGTACATAGTATATGAGTGAGTTGCACTGAAAACCTTAGAATATAAGAAACGCACAGTGTAGTACATAGTATATGAGTGAGTTGCACTGAAAAACTTAGAATATAAGAAACGCACAGTGTAGTACATAGTATATGAGTGAGTTGCACTGAAAAACTTAGAATTTACTGAAAAACCCGCATTACACGACATGCACAGTGTAGTACATTGTATATGAGTGAGTTGCACTGAAAAACTTAGAATTTACTGAAAAACCCGCATTAGACGAAATGCACAGTGTAGTACATAGTATATGAGTTAGTTGCACTGAAAAACTTAGAATTTACTGAAAAACCCGCATTAGACGAAATGCACAGTGTAGTACATTGTATATGAGTGAGTTGCACTGAAAAACTTAGAATTTACTGAAAAACCCACATTAGACGAAATGCACAGTGTAGTACCTAGTATATGAGTGAGTTGCACTGAAAAACTTAGAATATAAGAAACGCACAGTGTAGTACATAGTATATGAGTGAGTTGCACTGAAAAACTTAGAAAATAAGAAACGCACAGTGTAGTACATAGTATATGAGTGAGTTGCACTGAAAAACGTAGAATATAAGAAACGCACAGTGTAGTACATAGTATATGAGTGAGTTGCACTGAAAAACTTAGAATATAAGAAACGCACACTGTAGTACATAGTATATGAGTGAGTTGCACTGAAAAACTTAGAATATAAGAAATGCACAGTGTAGTACATAGTATATGAGTGAGTTGCACTGAAAAACTTAGAATATAAGAAACGCACAGTGTAGTACATAGTATATGAGTGAGTTGCACTGAAAAACTTAGAATATAAGAAACGCACAGTGTAGTACATAGTATATGAGTGAGTTGCACTGAAAAACTTAGAATATAAGAAACGCACAGTGTAGTACATAGTATATGAGTGAGTTGCACTGAAAAACTTAGAATATAAGAAACGAACAGTGTAGTACATAGTATATGAGTGAGTTGCACTGAAAACCTTAGAATATAAGAAACGCACAGTGTAGTACATAGTATATGAGTGAGTTGCACTGAAAAACTTAGAATATAAGAAACGCACAGTGTAGTACATAGTATATGAGTGAGTTGCACTGAAAAACTTAGAATATAAGAAACGCACAGTGTAGTACATAGTATATGAGTGAGTTGCACTGAAAAACTTAGAATTTACTGAAAAACCCGCATTAACGAAATGCACAGTGTAGTACATTGTATATGAGTGAGTTGCACTGAAAAACTTAGAATTTACTGAAAAACCCGCATTAGACGAAATGCACAGTGTAGTACATAGTATATGAGTGAGTTGCACTGAAAAACTTAGAATTTACTGAAAAACCCGCATTAGACGAAATGCACAGTGTAGTACATTGTATATGAGTGAGTTGCACTGAAAAACTTAGAATTTACTGAAAAACCCACATTAGACGAAATGCACAGTGTAGTACCTAGTATATGAGTGAGTTGCACTGAAAAACTTAGAATATAAGAAACTCACAGTGTAGTACATAGTATATGAGTGAGTTGCACTGAAAAACTTAGAAAATAAGAAACGCACAGTGTAGTACATAGTATATGAGTGAGTTGCACTGAAAAACGTAGAATATAAGAAACGCACAGTGTAGTACATAGTATATGAGTGAGTTGCACTGAAAAACTTAGAATATAAGAAACGCACAGTGTAGTACATAGTATATGAGTGAGTTGCACTGAAAAACTTAGAATATAAGAAACGCACAGTGTAGTACATAGTATATGAGTGAGTTGCACTGAAAAACTTAGAATATAAGAAACGAACAGTGTAGTACATAGTATATGAGTGAGTTGCACTGAAAACCTTAGAATATAAGAAACGCACAGTGTAGTACATAGTATATGAGTGAGTTGCACTGAAAAACTTAGAATTTACTGAAAAACCCGCATTACACGACATGCACAGTGTAGTACATTGTATATGAGTGAGTTGCACTGAAAAACTTAGAATTTACTGAAAAACCCGCATTAGACGAAATGCACAGTGTAGTACATTGTATATGAGTGAGTTGCACTGAAAAACTTAGAATTTACTGAAAAACCCGCATTAGACGAAATGCACAGTGTAGTACATAGTATATGAGTGAGTTGCACTGAAAAACTTAGAATTTACTGAAAAACCCGCATTAGACGAAATGCACAGTGTAGTACATTGTATATGAGTGAGTTGCACTGAAAAACTTAGAATTTACTGAAAAACCCACATTAGACGAAATGCACAGTGTAGTACCTAGTATATGAGTGAGTTGCACTGAAAAACTTAGAATATAAGAAACGCACAGTGTAGTACATAGTATATGAGTGAGTTGCACTGAAAAACTTAGAAAATAAGAAACGCACAGTGTAGTACATAGTATATGAGTGAGTTGCACTGAAAAACGTAGAATATAAGAAACGCACAGTGTAGTACATAGTATATGAGTGAGTTGCACTGAAAAACTTAGAATATAAGAAACGCACAGTGTAGTACATAGTATATGAGTGATTTGCACTGAAAAACTTAGAATTTACTGAAATACCCGCATTACACGAAATGCACAGTGTAGTACATAGTATATGAGTGAGTTGCACTGAAAAACTTAGAATATAAGAAACGCACAGTGTAGTACATAGTATATGAGTGAGTTGCACTGAAAAACTTAGAATATAAGAAACGCTCAGTGTAGTACATAGTATATGAGTGAGTTGCACTGAAAAACTTAGAATATAAGAAACGCACAGTGTAGTACATAGTATATGAGTGAGTTGCACTGAAAACCTTAGAATATAAGAAACGCACAGTGTAGTACATAGTATATGAGTGAGTTGCACTGAAAAACTTAGAATATAAGAAACGCACAGTGTAGTACATAGTATATGAGTGAGTTGCACTGAAAAACTTAGAATTTACTGAAAAACCCGCATTACACGACATGCACAGTGTAGTACATTGTATATGAGTGAGTTGCACTGAAAAACTTAGAATTTACTGAAAAACCCGCATTAGACGAAATGCACAGTGTAGTACATAGTATATGAGTTAGTTGCACTGAAAAACTTAGAATTTACTGAAAAACCCGCATTAGACGAAATGCACAGTGTAGTACATTGTATATGAGTGAGTTGCACTGAAAAACTTAGAATTTACTGAAAAACCCACATTAGACGAAATGCACAGTGTAGTACCTAGTATATGAGTGAGTTGCACTGAAAAACTTAGAATATAAGAAACGCACAGTGTAGTACATAGTATATGAGTGAGTTGCACTGAAAAACTTAGAAAATAAGAAACGCACAGTGTAGTACATAGTATATGAGTGAGTTGCACTGAAAAACGTAGAATATAAGAAACGCACAGTGTAGTACATAGTATATGAGTGAGTTGCACTGAAAAACTTAGAATATAAGAAACGCACACTGTAGTACATAGTATATGAGTGAGTTGCACTGAAAAACTTAGAATATAAGAAATGCACAGTGTAGTACATAGTATATGAGTGAGTTGCACTGAAAAACTTAGAATATAAGAAACGCACAGTGTAGTACATAGTATATGAGTGAGTTGCACTGAAAAACTTAGAATATAAGAAACGCACAGTGTAGTACATAGTATATGAGTGAGTTGCACTGAAAAACTTAGAATATAAGAAACGCACAGTGTAGTACATAGTATATGAGTGAGTTGCACTGAAAAACTTAGAATATAAGAAACGAACAGTGTAGTACATAGTATATGAGTGAGTTGCACTGAAAACCTTAGAATATAAGAAACGCACAGTGTAGTACATAGTATATGAGTGAGTTGCACTGAAAAACTTAGAATATAAGAAACGCACAGTGTAGTACATAGTATATGAGTGAGTTGCACTGAAAAACTTAGAATTTACTGAAAAACCCGCATTACACGACATGCACAGTGTAGTACATTGTATATGAGTGAGTTGCACTGAAAAACTTAGAATTTACTGAAAAACCCGCATTAGACGAAATGCACAGTGTAGTACATTGTATATGAGTGAGTTGCACTGAAAAACTTAGAATTTACTGAAAAACCCGCATTAGACGAAATGCACAGTGTAGTACATAGTATATGAGTGAGTTGCACTGAAAAACTTAGAATTTACTGAAAAACCCGCATTAGACGAAATGCACAGTGTAGTACATTGTATATGAGTGAGTTGCACTGAAAAACGTAGAATATAAGAAACGCACAGTGTAGTACATAGTATATGAGTGAGTTGCACTGAAAAACTTAGAATATAAGAAACGCACAGTGTAGTACATAGTATATGAGTGATTTAGCACTGAAAAACTTAGAATTTACTGAAATACCCGCATTACACGAAATGCACAGTGTAGTACATAGTATATGAGTGAGTTGCACTGAAAAACTTAGAATATAAGAAACGCACAGTGTAGTACATAGTATATGAGTGAGTTGCACTGAAAAACTTAGAATATAAGAAACGCACAGTGTAGTACATAGTATATGAGTGAGTTGCACTGAAAAACTTAGAATATAAGAAACGCACAGTGTAGTACATAGTATATGAGTGAGTTGCACTGAAAACCTTAGAATATAAGAAACGCACAGTGTAGTACATACTATATGAGTGAGTTGCACTGAAAAACTTAGAATATAAGAAACGCACAGTGTAGTACATAGTATATGAGTGAGTTGCACTGAAAAACTTAGAATTTACTGAAAAACCCGCATTAACGAAATGCACAGTGTAGTACATTGTATATGAGTGAGTTGCACTGAAAAACTTAGAATTTACTGAAAAACCCGCATTAGACGAAATGCACAGTGTAGTACATAGTATATGAGTGAGTTGCACTGAAAAACTTAGAATTTACTGAAAAACCCGCATTAGACGAAATGCACAGTGTAGTACATTGTATATGAGTGAGTTGCACTGAAAAACTTAGAATTTACTGAAAAACCCACATTAGACGAAATGCACAGTGTAGTACCTAGTATATGAGTGAGTTGCACTGAAAAACTTAGAATATAAGAAACTCACAGTGTAGTACATAGTATATGAGTGAGTTGCACTGAAAAACTTAGAAAATAAGAAACGCACAGTGTAGTACATAGTATATGAGTGAGTTGCACTGAAAAACGTAGAATATAAGAAACGCACAGTGTAGTACATAGTATATGAGTGAGTTGCACTGAAAAACTTAGAATATAAGAAACGCACAGTGTAGTACATAGTATATGAGTGAGTTGCACTGAAAAACTTAGAATATAAGAAACGCACAGTGTAGTACATAGTATATGAGTGAGTTGCACTGAAAAACTTAGAATATAAGAAACGAACAGTGTAGTACATAGTATATGAGTGAGTTGCACTGAAAACCTTAGAATATAAGAAACGCACAGTGTAGTACATAGTATATGAGTGAGTTGCACTGAAAAACTTAGAATATAAGAAACGCACAGTGTAGTACATAGTATATGAGTGAGTTGCACTGAAAAACTTAGAATTTACTGAAAAACCCGCATTACACGACATGCACAGTGTAGTACATTGTATATGAGTGAGTTGCACTGAAAAACTTAGAATTTACTGAAAAACCCGCATTAGACGAAATGCACAGTGTAGTACATTGTATATGAGTGAGTTGCACTGAAAAACTTAGAATTTACTGAAAAACCCGCATTAGACGAAATGCACAGTGTAGTACATAGTATATGAGTGAGTTGCACTGAAAAACTTAGAATTTACTGAAAAACCCGCATTAGACGAAATGCACAGTGTAGTACATTGTATATGAGTGAGTTGCACTGAAAAACTTAGAATTTACTGAAAAACCCACATTAGACGAAATGCACAGTGTAGTACCTAGTATATGAGTGAGTTGCACTGAAAAACTTAGAATATAAGAAACGCACAGTGTAGTACATAGTATATGAGTGAGTTGCACTGAAAAACTTAGAAAATAAGAAACGCACAGTGTAGTACATAGTATATGAGTGAGTTGCACTGAAAAACGTAGAATATAAGAAACGCACAGTGTAGTACATAGTATATGAGTGAGTTGCACTGAAAAACTTAGAATATAAGAAACGCACAGTGTAGTACATAGTATATGAGTGAGTTGCACTGAAAAACTTAGAATATAAGAAATGCACAGTGTAGTACATAGTATATGAGTGAGTTGCACTGAAAAACTTAGAATATAAGAAACGCACAGTGTAGTACATAGTATATGAGTGAGTTGCACTGAAAAACTTAGAATTTACTGAAAAACCCACATTACACGAAATGCACAGTGTAGTACATAGTATAAGAGTGAGTTGCACTAAAAAACTTAGAATATAAGAAACGCACAGTGTAGTACATAGTATATGAGTGAGTTGCACTGAAAAACTTAGAATATAAGAAACGCACAGTGTAGTACATAGTATATGAGTGAGTTGCACTGAACTATTACAATATAAGAAACGCACAGTGTAGTACATAGTATATGAGTGAGTTGCACTGAAAAACTTAGAATATAAGAAATGCACAGTGTAGTACATAGTATATGAGTGAGTTGCACTGAAAAACTTAGAATATAAGAAACGCACAGTGTAGTACATAGTATATGAGTGAGTTGCACTGAAAAACTTAGAATATAAGAAACGCACAGTGTAGTACATAGTATATGAGTGAGTTGCACTGAAAAACTTAGAATATAAGAAACGCACACTGTAGTAAATTGTATATGAGTGAGTTGCACTGAAAAACTTAGAATTTACTGAAAAACCCGCATTACACGAAATGCACAGTGTAGTACATAGTATATGAGTGAGTTGCACTGAAAAACTTAGAATATAAGAAAAGCACAGTGTAGTACATAGTATATGAGTGAGTTGCACTGAAAAACTTAGAATATAAGAAACGCACAGTGTAGTACATAGTATATGAGTGAGTTGCACTGAAAAACTTAGAATATAAGAAACGCACAGTGTAGTACATAGTATATGAGTGAGTTGCACTGAAAAACTTAGAATTTACTGAAATACCCGCATTACACGAAATGCACAGTGTAGTACATAGTATATGAGTGAGTTGCACTGAAAAACTTAGAATATAAGAAACGCACAGTGTAGTACATAGTATATGAGTGAGTTGCACTGAAAAACTTAGAATATAAGAAACGCACAGTGTAGTACATAGTATATGAGTGAGTTGCACTGAAAAACTTAGAATATAAGAAATGCACAGTGTAGTACATAGTATATGAGTGAGTTGCACTGAAAAACTTAGAATATAAGAAACGCACAGTGTAGTACATAGTATATGAGTGAGTTGCACTGAAAAACTTAGAATTTACTGAAAAACCCGCATTAGACGAAATGCACAGTGTAGTACATTGTATATGAGTGAGTTGCACTGAAAAACTTAGAATTTACTGAAAAACCCGCATTAGACGAAATGCACAGTGTAGTACATTGTATATGAGTGAGTTGCACTGAAAAACTTAGAATTTACTGAAAAACCCGCATTAGACGAAATGCACAGTGTAGTACATTGTATATGAGTGAGTTGCACTGAAAAACTTAGAATTTACTGAAAAACGCGCATTAGACGAAATGCACAGTGTAGTACATTGTATATGAGTGAGTTGCACTGAAAAACTTAGAATTTACTGAAAAACCCACATTAGACGAAATGCACAGTGTAGTACCTAGTATATGAGTGAGTTGCACTGAAAAACTTAGAATATAAGAAACGCACAATGTAGTACATAGTATATGAGTGAGTTGCACTGAAAAACTTAGAATATAAGAAACGCACAGTGTAGTACATAGTATATGAGTGAGTTGCACTGAAAAACTTAGAATATAAGAAACGCACAGTGTAGTACATAGCATATGAGTGAGTTTCACTGAAAAACTTAGAATTTACTGAAAAACCCGCATTACACGAAATGCACAGTGTAGTACATAGTATATGAGTGAGTTGCACTGAAAAACTTAGAATATAAGAAACGCACAGTGTAGTACATAGTATATGAGTGAGTTGCACTGAAAAACTTAGAATATAAGAAACGCACAGTGTAGTACATAGTATATGAGGGAGTTGCACTGAAAAACTTAGAATATAAGAAACGCACAGTGTAGTACATAGTATATGAGTGAGTTGCACTGAAAAACTTAGAATATAAGAAACGCACAGTGTAGTACATAGTATATGAGTGAGTTGCACTGAAAAACTTAGAATTTACTGAAAAACCCGCATTACACGAAATGCACAGTGTAGTACATAGTATATGAGTGAGTTGCACTGAAAAACTTAGAATATAAGAAACGCACAGTGTAGTACATAGTATATGAGTGAGTTGCACTGAAAAACTTAGAATATAAGAAACGCACAGTGTAGTACATAGTATATGAGTGAGTTGCACTGAAAAACTTAGAATTTAAGAAACGCACAGTGTAGTACATAGTATATGAGTTGCACTGAAAAACTTAGAATAGAAGAAACGCACAGTGTCGTACATAGTATATGAGTGAGTTGCACTGAAAAACTTAGAATATAAGAAACGCACAGTGTAGTACATAGTATATGAGTGAGTTGCACTGAAAAACTTAGAAAATAAGAAACGCACAGTGTAGTACATAGTATATGAGTGAGTTGCACTGAAAAACTTAGAATATAAGAAACGCACAGTGTAGTACATAGTATATGAGTGAGTTGCACTGAAAAACTTAGAATTTACTGAAAAACCCGCATTAGACGAAATGCACAGTGTAGTACATTGTATATGAGTGAGTTGCACTGAAAAACGTAGAATATAAGAAACGCACAGTGTAGTACATAGTATATGAGTGAGTTGCACTGAAAAACTTAGAATATAAGAAACGCACAGTGTAGTACATAGTATATGAGTGATTTAGCACTGAAAAACTTAGAATTTACTGAAATACCCGCATTACACGAAATGCACAGTGTAGTACATAGTATATGAGTGAGTTGCACTGAAAAACTTAGAATATAAGAAACGCACAGTGTAGTACATAGTATATGAGTGAGTTGCACTGAAAAACTTAGAATATAAGAAACGCACAGTGTAGTACATAGTATATGAGTGAGTTGCACTGAAAAACTTAGAATATAAGAAACGCACAGTGTAGTACATAGTATATGAGTGAGTTGCACTGAAAACCTTAGAATATAAGAAACGCACAGTGTAGTACATACTATATGAGTGAGTTGCACTGAAAAACTTAGAATATAAGAAACGCACAGTGTAGTACATAGTATATGAGTGAGTTGCACTGAAAAACTTAGAATTTACTGAAAAACCCGCATTAACGAAATGCACAGTGTAGTACATTGTATATGAGTGAGTTGCACTGAAAAACTTAGAATTTACTGAAAAACCCGCATTAGACGAAATGCACAGTGTAGTACATAGTATATGAGTGAGTTGCACTGAAAAACTTAGAATTTACTGAAAAACCCGCATTAGACGAAATGCACAGTGTAGTACATTGTATATGAGTGAGTTGCACTGAAAAACTTAGAATTTACTGAAAAACCCACATTAGACGAAATGCACAGTGTAGTACCTAGTATATGAGTGAGTTGCACTGAAAAACTTAGAATATAAGAAACTCACAGTGTAGTACATAGTATATGAGTGAGTTGCACTGAAAAACTTAGAAAATAAGAAACGCACAGTGTAGTACATAGTATATGAGTGAGTTGCACTGAAAAACGTAGAATATAAGAAACGCACAGTGTAGTACATAGTATATGAGTGAGTTGCACTGAAAAACTTAGAATATAAGAAACGCACAGTGTAGTACATAGTATATGAGTGAGTTGCACTGAAAAACTTAGAATATAAGAAACGCACAGTGTAGTACATAGTATATGAGTGAGTTGCACTGAAAAACTTAGAATATAAGAAACGAACAGTGTAGTACATAGTATATGAGTGAGTTGCACTGAAAACCTTAGAATATAAGAAACGCACAGTGTAGTACATAGTATATGAGTGAGTTGCACTGAAAAACTTAGAATATAAGAAACGCACAGTGTAGTACATAGTATATGAGTGAGTTGCACTGAAAAACTTAGAATTTACTGAAAAACCCGCATTACACGACATGCACAGTGTAGTACATTGTATATGAGTGAGTTGCACTGAAAAACTTAGAATTTACTGAAAAACCCGCATTAGACGAAATGCACAGTGTAGTACATTGTATATGAGTGAGTTGCACTGAAAAACTTAGAATTTACTGAAAAACCCGCATTAGACGAAATGCACAGTGTAGTACATAGTATATGAGTGAGTTGCACTGAAAAACTTAGAATTTACTGAAAAACCCGCATTAGACGAAATGCACAGTGTAGTACATTGTATATGAGTGAGTTGCACTGAAAAACTTAGAATTTACTGAAAAACCCACATTAGACGAAATGCACAGTGTAGTACCTAGTATATGAGTGAGTTGCACTGAAAAACTTAGAATATAAGAAACGCACAGTGTAGTACATAGTATATGAGTGAGTTGCACTGAAAAACTTAGAAAATAAGAAACGCACAGTGTAGTACATAGTATATGAGTGAGTTGCACTGAAAAACGTAGAATATAAGAAACGCACAGTGTAGTACATAGTATATGAGTGAGTTGCACTGAAAAACTTAGAATATAAGAAACGCACAGTGTAGTACATAGTATATGAGTGAGTTGCACTGAAAAACTTAGAATATAAGAAATGCACAGTGTAGTACATAGTATATGAGTGAGTTGCACTGAAAAACTTAGAATATAAGAAACGCACAGTGTAGTACATAGTATATGAGTGAGTTGCACTGAAAAACTTAGAATTTACTGAAAAACCCACATTACACGAAATGCACAGTGTAGTACATAGTATAAGAGTGAGTTGCACTAAAAAACTTAGAATATAAGAAACGCACAGTGTAGTACATAGTATATGAGTGAGTTGCACTGAAAAACTTAGAATATAAGAAACGCACAGTGTAGTACATAGTATATGAGTGAGTTGCACTGAACTATTACAATATAAGAAACGCACAGTGTAGTACATAGTATATGAGTGAGTTGCACTGAAAAACTTAGAATATAAGAAATGCACAGTGTAGTACATAGTATATGAGTGAGTTGCACTGAAAAACTTAGAATATAAGAAACGCACAGTGTAGTACATAGTATATGAGTGAGTTGCACTGAAAAACTTAGAATATAAGAAACGCACAGTGTAGTACATAGTATATGAGTGAGTTGCACTGAAAAACTTAGAATATAAGAAACGCACACTGTAGTAAATTGTATATGAGTGAGTTGCACTGAAAAACTTAGAATTTACTGAAAAACCCGCATTACACGAAATGCACAGTGTAGTACATAGTATATGAGTGAGTTGCACTGAAAAACTTAGAATATAAGAAAAGCACAGTGTAGTACATAGTATATGAGTGAGTTGCACTGAAAAACTTAGAATATAAGAAACGCACAGTGTAGTACATAGTATATGAGTGAGTTGCACTGAAAAACTTAGAATATAAGAAACGCACAGTGTAGTACATAGTATATGAGTGAGTTGCACTGAAAAACTTAGAATTTACTGAAATACCCGCATTACACGAAATGCACAGTGTAGTACATAGTATATGAGTGAGTTGCACTGAAAAACTTAGAATATAAGAAACGCACAGTGTAGTACATAGTATATGAGTGAGTTGCACTGAAAAACTTAGAATATAAGAAACGCACAGTGTAGTACATAGTATATGAGTGAGTTGCACTGAAAAACTTAGAATATAAGAAATGCACAGTGTAGTACATAGTATATGAGTGAGTTGCACTGAAAAACTTAGAATATAAGAAACGCACAGTGTAGTACATAGTATATGAGTGAGTTGCACTGAAAAACTTAGAATTTACTGAAAAACCCGCATTAGACGAAATGCACAGTGTAGTACATTGTATATGAGTGAGTTGCACTGAAAAACTTAGAATTTACTGAAAAACCCGCATTAGACGAAATGCACAGTGTAGTACATTGTATATGAGTGAGTTGCACTGAAAAACTTAGAATTTACTGAAAAACCCGCATTAGACGAAATGCACAGTGTAGTACATTGTATATGAGTGAGTTGCACTGAAAAACTTAGAATTTACTGAAAAACGCGCATTAGACGAAATGCACAGTGTAGTACATTGTATATGAGTGAGTTGCACTGAAAAACTTAGAATTTACTGAAAAACCCACATTAGACGAAATGCACAGTGTAGTACCTAGTATATGAGTGAGTTGCACTGAAAAACTTAGAATATAAGAAACGCACAATGTAGTACATAGTATATGAGTGAGTTGCACTGAAAAACTTAGAATATAAGAAACGCACAGTGTAGTACATAGTATATGAGTGAGTTGCACTGAAAAACTTAGAATATAAGAAACGCACAGTGTAGTACATAGCATATGAGTGAGTTTCACTGAAAAACTTAGAATTTACTGAAAAACCCGCATTACACGAAATGCACAGTGTAGTACATAGTATATGAGTGAGTTGCACTGAAAAACTTAGAATATAAGAAACGCACAGTGTAGTACATAGTATATGAGTGAGTTGCACTGAAAAACTTAGAATATAAGAAACGCACAGTGTAGTACATAGTATATGAGGGAGTTGCACTGAAAAACTTAGAATATAAGAAACGCACAGTGTAGTACATAGTATATGAGTGAGTTGCACTGAAAAACTTAGAATATAAGAAACGCACAGTGTAGTACATAGTATATGAGTGAGTTGCACTGAAAAACTTAGAATTTACTGAAAAACCCGCATTACACGAAATGCACAGTGTAGTACATAGTATATGAGTGAGTTGCACTGAAAAACTTAGAATATAAGAAACGCACAGTGTAGTACATAGTATATGAGTGAGTTGCACTGAAAAACTTAGAATATAAGAAACGCACAGTGTAGTACATAGTATATGAGTGAGTTGCACTGAAAAACTTAGAATTTAAGAAACGCACAGTGTAGTACATAGTATATGAGTTGCACTGAAAAACTTAGAATAGAAGAAACGCACAGTGTCGTACATAGTATATGAGTGAGTTGCACTGAAAAACTTAGAATATAAGAAACGCACAGTGTAGTACATAGTATATGAGTGAGTTGCACTGAAAAACTTAGAAAATAAGAAACGCACAGTGTAGTACATAGTATATGAGTGAGTTGCACTGAAAAACTTAGAATATAAGAAACGCACAGTGTAGTACATAGTATATGAGTGAGTTGCACTGAAAAACTTAGAATTTACTGAAAAACCCGCATTACACGAAATGCACAGTGTAGTACATAGTATATGAGTGAGTTGCATTGAAAAACTTAGAATATAAGAAACGCACAGTGTAGTACATAGTATATGAGTGAGTTGCACTGAAAAACTTAGAATATAAGAAACGCACAGTGTAGTACATAGTATATGAGTTAGTTGCACTGAAAATCTTAGAATTTACTGAAAAACCCGCATTACACGAAATGCACAGTGTAGTACATTGTATATGAGTGAGTTGCACTGAAAAACTTAGAATTTACTGAAAAACCCGCATTAGACGAAATGCACAGTGTAGTACATAGTATATGAGTGAGTTGCACTGAAAAACTTAGAATATAAGAAACGCACAGTGTAGTACATAGTATATGAGTGAGTTGCACTGAAAAACTTAGAATATAAGAAACGCACAGTGTAGTAAATAGTATAGTAGTGAGTTGCACTGAAAAACTTAGAATTTACTGAAAAACCCGCATTACACGAAATGCACAGTGTAGTACATAGTATATGAGTGAGTTGCACTGAAAAACTTAGAATATAAGAAAAGCACAGTGTAGTACATAGTATATGAGTGAGTTGCACTGAAAAACTTAGAATATAAGAAACGCACAGTGTAGTACATAGTATATGAGTGAGTTGCACTGAAAAACTTAGAATATAAGAAACGCACAGTGTAGTACATAGTATATGAGTGAGTTGCACTGAAAAACTTAGAATTTACTGAAATACCCGCATTACACGAAATGCACAGTGTAGTACATAGTATATGAGTGAGTTGCACTGAAAAACTTAGAATATAAGAAACGCACAGTGTAGTACATAGTATATGAGTGAGTTGCACTGAAAAACTTAGAATATAAGAAACGCACAGTGTAGTACATAGTATATCAGTGAGTTGCACTAAAAAACTTAGAATATAAGAAACGCACAGTGTAGTACATAGTATATGAGTGAGTTGCACTGAAAAACTTAGAATATAAGAAACGCACAGTGTAGTACATAGTATATGAGTGAGTTGCACTGAAAAACTTAGAATTTACTGAAAAACCCGCATTACACGAAATGCACAGTGTAGTACATTGTATATGAGTGAGTTGCACTGAAAAACTTAGAATTTACTGAAAAACCCGCATTAGACGAAATGCACAGTGTAGTACATTGTATATGAGTGAGTTGCACTGAAAAACTTAGAATTTACTGAAAAACCCGCATTAGACGAAATGCACAGTGTAGTACATTGTATATGAGTGAGTTGCACTGAAAAACTTAGAATTTACTGAAAAACGCGCATTAGACGAAATGCACAGTGTAGTATATTGTATATGAGTGAGTTGCACTGAAAAACTTAGAATTTACTGAAAAACCCACATTAGACGAAATGCACAGTGTAGTACCTAGTATATGAGTGAGTTGCACTGAAAAACTTAGAATATAAGAAACGCACAGTGTAGTACATAGTATATGAGTGAGTTGCACTGAAAAACTTAGAATATAAGAAATGCACAGTGTAGTACATAGTATATGAGTGAGTTGCACTGAAAAACTTAGAATATAAGAAACGCACAGTGTAGTACATAGTATATGAGTGAGTTGCACTGAAAAACTTAGAATATAAGAAACGCACAGTGTAGTACATAGTATATGAGTGAGTTGCACTGAAAAACTTAGAATATAAGAAACGCACAGTGTAGTACATAGCATATGAGTGAGTTTCACTGAAAAACTTAGAATTTACTGAAAAACCCGCATTACACGAAATGCACAGTGTAGTACATAGTATATGAGTGAGTTGCACTGAAAAACTTAGAATATAAGAAACGCACAGTGTAGTACATAGTATATGAGTGAGTTGCACTGAAAAACTTAGAATATAAGAAACGCACAGTGTAGTACATAGTATATGAGGGAGTTGCACTGAAAAACTTAGAATATAAGAAACGCACAGTGTAGTACATAGTATATGAGTGAGTTGCACTGAAAAACTTAGAATATAAGAAACGCACAGTGTAGTACATAGTATATGAGTGAGTTGCACTGAAAAACTTAGAATTTACTGAAAAACCCGCATTACACGAAATGCACAGTGTAGTACATAGTATATGAGTGAGTTGCACTGAAAAACTTAGAATATAAGAAACGCACAGTGTAGTACATAGTATATGAGTGAGTTGCACTGAAAAACTTAGAATATAAGAAACGCACAGTGTAGTACATAGTATATGAGTGAGTTGCACTGAAAAACTTAGAATTTACTGAAAAACCCGCATTAGACGAAATGCACAGTGTAGTACATTGTATATGAGTGAGTTGCACTGAAAAACTTAGAATTTAAGAAACGCACAGTGTAGTACATAGTATATGAGTTGCACTGAAAAACTTAGAATAGAAGAAACGCACAGTGTCGTACATAGTATATGAGTGAGTTGCACTGAAAAACTTAGAATATAAGAAACGCACAGTGTAGTACATAGTATATGAGTGAGTTGCACTGAAAAACTTAGAAAATAAGAAACGCACAGTGTAGTACATAGTATATGAGTGAGTTGCACTGAAAAACTTAGAATATAAGAAACGCACAGTGTAGTACATAGTATATGAGTGAGTTGCACTGAAAAACTTAGAATTTACTGAAAAACCCGCATTACACGAAATGCACAGTGTAGTACATAGTATATGAGTGAGTTGCATTGAAAAACTTAGAATATAAGAAACGCACAGTGTAGTACATAGTATATGAGTGAGTTGCACTGAAAAACTTAGAATATAAGAAACGCACAGTGTAGTACATAGTATATGAGTGAGTTGCACTGAAAAACTTAGAATTTACTGAAAAACCCGCATTACACGAAATGCACAGTGTAGTACATTGTATATGAGTGAGTTGCACAGAAAAACTTAGAATTTACTGAAAAACCCGCATTAGACGAAATGCACAGTGTAGTACATTGTATATGAGTGAGTTGCACTGAAAAACTTAGAATTTACTGAAAAACCCACATTAGACGAAATGCACAGTGTAGTACCTAGTATATGAGTGAGTTGCACTGAAAAACTTAGAATATAAGAAACGCACAGTGTAGTACATAGTATATGAGTGAGTTGCACTGAAAAACTTAGAATATAAGAAACGCACAGTGTAGTACATAGTATATGAGTGAGTTGCACTGAAAAACTTAGAATATAAGAAACGCACAGTGTAGTACATAGCATATGAGTGAGTTTCACTGAAAAACTTAGAATTTACTGAAAAACCCGCATTACACGAAATGCACAGTGTAGTACATAGTATATGAGTGAGTTGCACTGAAAAACTTAGAATATAAGAAACGCACAGTGTAGTACATAGTATATGAGTGAGTTGCACTGAAAAACTTAGAATATAAGAAACGCACAGTGTAGTACATAGTATATGAGGGAGTTGCACTGAAAAACTTAGAATATAAGAAACGCACAGTGTAGTACATAGTATATGAGTGAGTTGCACTGAAAAACTTAGAATATAAGAAACGCACAGTGTAGTACATAGTATATGAGTGAGTTGCACTGAAAAACTTAGAATTTACTGAAAAACCCGCATTACACGAAATGCACAGTGTAGTACATAGTATATGAGTGAGTTGCACTGAAAAACTTAGAATATAAGAAACGCACAGTGTAGTACATAGTATATGAGTGAGTTGCACTGAAAAACTTAGAATATAAGAAACGCACAGTGTAGTACATAGTATATGAGTGAGTTGCACTGAAAAACTTAGAATTTACTGAAAAACCCGCATTAGACGAAATGCACAGTGTAGTACATTGTATATGAGTGAGTTGCACTGAAAAACTTAGAATTTAAGAAACGCACAGTGTAGTACATAGTATATGAGTTGCACTGAAAAACTTAGAATAGAAGAAACGCACAGTGTCGTACATAGTATATGAGTGAGTTGCACTGAAAAACTTAGAATATAAGAAACGCACAGTGTAGTACATAGTATATGAGTGAGTTGCACTGAAAAACTTAGAAAATAAGAAACGCACAGTGTAGTACATAGTATATGAGTGAGTTGCACTGAAAAACTTAGAATATAAGAAACGCACAGTGTAGTACATAGTATATGAGTGAGTTGCACTGAAAAACTTAGAATTTACTGAAAAACCCGCATTACACGAAATGCACAGTGTAGTACATAGTATATGAGTGAGTTGCATTGAAAAACTTAGAATATAAGAAACGCACAGTGTAGTACATAGTATATGAGTGAGTTGCACTGAAAAACTTAGAATATAAGAAACGCACAGTGTAGTACATAGTATATGAGTGAGTTGCACTGAAAAACTTAGAATTTACTGAAAAACCCGCATTACACGAAATGCACAGTGTAGTACATTGTATATGAGTGAGTTGCACAGAAAAACTTAGAATTTACTGAAAAACCCGCATTAGACGAAATGCACAGTGTAGTACATTGTATATGAGTGAGTTGCACTGAAAAACTTAGAATTTACTGAAAAACCCGCATTAGACGAAATGCACAGTGTAGTACATTGTATATGAGTGAGTTGCACTGAAAAACTTAGAATTTACTGAAAAACGCGCATTAGACGAAATGCACAGTGTAGTACATTGTATATGAGTGAGTTGCACTGAAAAACTTAGAATATAAGAAACGCACAGTGTAGTACATAGTATATGAGTGAGTTGCACTGAAAAACTTAGAATATAAGAAACGCACAGTGTAGTACATAGTATATGAGTGAGTTGCACTGAAAAACTTAGAATATAAGAAACGCACAGTGTAGTACATAGTATATGAGTGAGTTGCACTGAAAAACTTAGAATTTACTGAAAAACCCGCATTACACGAAATGCACAGTGTAGTACATAGTATATGAGTGAGTTGCACTGAAAAACTTAGAATATAAGAAACGCACAGTGTAGTACATAGTATATGAGTGAGTTGCCCTGAAAAACTTAGAATATAAGAAACGCACAGTGTAGTACATAGTATATGAGTGAGTTGCACTGAAAAACTTAGAATTTAAGAAACGCACAGTGTAGTACATAGTATATGAGTTGCACTGAAAAACTTAGAATAGAAGAAACGCACAGTGTCGTACATAGTATATGAGTGAGTTGCACTGAAAAACTTAGAATATAAGAAACGCACAGTGTAGTACATAGTATATGAGTGAGTTGCACTGAAAAACTTAGAAAATAAGAAACGCACAGTGTAGTACATAGTATATGAGTGAGTTGCACTGAAAAACTTAGAATATAAGAAACGCACAGTGTAGTACATAGTATATGAGTGAGTTGCACTGAAAAACTTAGAATTTACTGAAAAACCCGCATTACACGAAATGCACAGTGTAGTACATAGTATATGAGTGAGTTGCACTAAAAAACTTAGAATATAAGAAACGCACAGTGTAGTACATAGTATATGAGTGAGTTGCACTGAAAAACTTAGAATTTAAGAAACGCACAGTGTAGTACATAGTATATGAGTTGCACTGAAAAACTTAGAATAGAAGAAACGCACAGTGTCGTACATAGTATATGAGTGAGTTGCACTGAAAAACTTAGAATATAAGAAACGCACAGTGTAGTACATAGTATATGAGTGAGTTGCACTGAAAAACTTAGAAAATAAGAAACGCACAGTGTAGTACATAGTATATGAGTGAGTTGCACTGAAAAACTTAGAATATAAGAAACGCACAGTGTAGTACATAGTATATGAGTGAGTTGCACTGAAAAACTTAGAATTTACTGAAAAACCCGCATTACACGAAATGCACAGTGTAGTACATAGTATATGAGTGAGTTGCATTGAAAAACTTAGAATATAAGAAACGCACAGTGTAGTACATAGTATATGAGTGAGTTGCACTGAAAAACTTAGAATATAAGAAACGCACAGTGTAGTACATAGTATATGAGTGAGTTGCACTGAAAAACTTATAATTTACTGAAAAACCCGCATTACACGAAATGCACAGTGTAGTACATTGTATATGAGTGAGTTGCACTGAAAAACTTAGAATATAAGAAACGCACAGTGTAGTACATAGTATATGAGTGAGTTGCACTGAAAAACTTAGAAAATAAGAAACGCACAGTGTAGTACATAGTATATGAGTGAGTTGCACTGAAAAAATTAGAATATAAGAAACGCACAGTGTAGTACATAGTATATGAGTGAGTTGCACTGAAAAACTTAGAATTTACTGAAAAACCCGCATTACACGAAATGCACAGTGTAGTACATAGTATATGAGTGAGTTGCATTGAAAAACTTAGAATATAAGAAACGCACAGTGTAGTACATAGTATATGAGTGAGTTGCACTGAAAAACTTAGAATATAAGAAACGCACAGTGTAGTACATAGTATATGAGTGAGTTGCACTGAAAAACTTAGAATTTACTGAAAAACCCGCATTAGACGAAATGCACAGTGTAGTACATTGTATATGAGTGAGTTGCACTGAAAAACTTAGAATTTAAGAAACGCACAGTGTAGTACATAGTATATGAGTTGCACTGAAAAACTTAGAATAGAAGAAACGCACAGTGTCGTACATAGTATATGAGTGAGTTGCACTGAAAAACTTAGAATATAAGAAACGCACAGTGTAGTACATAGTATATGAGTGAGTTGCACTGAAAAACTTAGAAAATAAGAAACGCACAGTGTAGTACATAGTATATGAGTGAGTTGCACTGAAAAACTTAGAATATAAGAAACGCACAGTGTAGTACATAGTATATGAGTGAGTTGCACTGAAAAACTTAGAATTTACTGAAAAACCCGCATTACACGAAATGCACAGTGTAGTACATAGTATATGAGTGAGTTGCACTGAAAAACTTAGAATATAAGAAACTCACAGTGTAGTACATAGTATATGAGTGAGTTGCACTGAAAAACTTAGAATTTAAGAAACGCACAGTGTAGTACATAGTATATGAGTTGCACTGAAAAACTTAGAATAGAAGAAACGCACAGTGTCGTACATAGTATATGAGTGAGTTGCACTGAAAAACTTAGAATATAAGAAACGCACAGTGTAGTACATAGTATATGAGTGAGTTGCACTGAAAAACTTAGAAAATAAGAAACGCACAGTGTAGTACATAGTATATGAGTGAGTTGCACTGAAAAACTTAGAATATAAGAAACGCACAGTGTAGTACATAGTATATGAGTGAGTTGCACTGAAAAACTTAGAATTTACTGAAAAACCCGCATTACACGAAATGCACAGTGTAGTACATTGTATATGAGTGAGTTGCACTGAAAAACTTAGAATATAAGAAACGCACAGTGTAGTACATAGTATATGAGAGAGTTGCACTGAAAAACTTAGAAAATAAGAAACGCACAGTGTAGTACATAGTATATGAGTGAGTTGCACTGAAAAAATTAGAATATAAGAAACGCACAGTGTAGTACATAGTATATGAGTGAGTTGCACTGAAAAACTTAGAATTTACTGAAAAACCCGCATTACACGAAATGCACAGTGTAGTACATAGTATATGAGTGAGTTGCATTGAAAAACTTAGAATATAAGAAACGCACAGTGTAGTACATAGTATATGAGTGAGTTGCACTGAAAAACTTAGAATATAAGAAACGCACAGTGTAGTACATAGTATATGAGTGAGTTGCACTGAAAAACTTAGAATTTACTGAAAAACCCGCATTAGACGAAATGCACAGTGTAGTACATTGTATATGAGTGAGTTGCACTGAAAAACTTAGAATTTAAGAAACGCACAGTGTAGTACATAGTATATGAGTTGCACTGAAAAACTTAGAATAGAAGAAACGCACAGTGTCGTACATAGTATATGAGTGAGTTGCACTGAAAAACTTAGAATATAAGAAACGCACAGTGTAGTACATAGTATATGAGTGAGTTGCACTGAAAAACTTAGAAAATAAGAAACGCACAGTGTAGTACATAGTATATGAGTGAGTTGCACTGAAAAACTTAGAATATAAGAAACGCACAGTGTAGTACATAGTATATGAGTGAGTTGCACTGAAAAACTTAGAATTTACTGAAAAACCCGCATTACACGAAATGCACAGTGTAGTACATAGTATATGAGTGAGTTGCATTGAAAAACTTAGAATATAAGAAACGCACAGTGTAGTACATAGTATATGAGTGAGTTGCACTGAAAAACTTAGAATATAAGAAACGCACAGTGTAGTACATAGTATATGAGTGAGTTGCACTGAAAAACTTAGAATTTACTGAAAAACCCGCATTACACGAAATGCACAGTGTAGTACATTGTATATGAGTGAGTTGCACTGAAAAACTTAGAATATAAGAAACGCACAGTGTAGTACATAGTATATGAGTGAGTTGCACTGAAAAACTTAGAAAATAAGAAACGCACAGTGTAGTACATAGTATATGAGTGAGTTGCACTGAAAAAATTAGAATATAAGAAACGCACAGTGTAGTACATAGTATATGAGTGAGTTGCACTGAAAAACTTAGAATTTACTGAAAAACCCGCATTACACGAAATGCACAGTGTAGTACATAGTATATATGTGAGTTGCATTGAAAAACTTAGAATATAAGAAACGCACAGTGTAGTACATAGTATATGAGTGAGTTGCACTGAAAAACTTAGAATATAAGAAACGCACAGTGTAGTACATAGTATATGAGTGAGTTGCACTGAAAAACTTAGAAAATAAGAAACGCACAGTGTAGTACATAGTATATGAGTGAGTTGCACTGAAAAACTTAGAATATAAGAAACGCATAGTGTAGTACATAGTATATGAGTGAGTTGCACTGAAAAACTTAGAATTTACTGAAAAACCCGCATTACACGAAATGCACAGTGTAGTACATAGTATATGAGTGAGTTGCACTGAAAAACTTAGAATATAAGAAACGCACAGTGTAGTACATAGTATATGAGTGAGTTGCACTGAAAAACTTAGAATTTAAGAAACGCACAGGGTAGTACATAGTATATGAGTTGCACTGAAAAACTTAGAATATAAGAAACGCACAGTGTAGTACATAGTATATGAGTGAGTTGCACTGAAAAACTTAGAATATAAGAAACGCACAGTGTAGTACATAGTATATGAGTGAGTTGCACTGAAAAACTTAGAAAATAAGAAACGCACAGTGGAGTACATAGTATATGAGTGAGTTGCACTGAAAAACTTAGAATATAAGAAACGCACAGTGTAGTACATAGTATATGAGTGAGTTGCACTGAAAAACTTAGAATTTACTGAAAAACCCGCATTACACGAAATGCACAGTGTAGTACATAGTATATGAGTGAGTTGCATTGAAAAACTTAGAATATAAGAAACGCACAGTGTAGTACATAGTATATGAGTGAGTTGCACTGAAAAACTTAGAATATAAGAAACGCACAGTGTAGTACATAGTATATGAGTGAGTTGCACTGAAAAACTTAGAATTTACTGAAAAACCCGCATTACACGAAATGCACAGTGTAGTACATTGTATATGAGTGAGTTGCACTGAAAAACTTAGAATATAAGAAACGCACAGTGTAGTACATAGTATATGAGTGAGTTGCACTGAAAAACTTAGAAAATAAGAAACGCACAGTGTAGTACATAGTATATGAGTGAGTTGCACTGAAAAAATTAGAATATAAGAAACGCACAGTGTAGTACATAGTATATGAGTGAGTTGCACTGAAAAACTTAGAATTTACTGAAAAACCCGCATTACACGAAATGCACAGTGTAGTACATAGTATATGAGTGAGTTGCATTGAAAAACTTAGAATATAAGAAACGCACAGTGTAGTACATAGTATATGAGTGAGTTGCACTGAAAAATATGAATATAAGAAACGCACAGTGTAGTACATAGTATATGAGTGAGTTGCACTGAAAAACTTAGAATTTACTGAAAAACCCGCATTAGACGAAATGCACAGTGTAGTACATTGTATATGAGTGAGTTGCACTGAAAAACTTAGAATTTAAGAAACGCACAGTGTAGTACATAGTATATGAGTTGCACTGAAAAACTTAGAATAGAAGAAACGCACAGTGTCGTACATAGTATATGAGTGAGTTGCACTGAAAAACTTAGAATATAAGAAACGCACAGTGTAGTACATAGTATATGAGTGAGTTGCACTGAAAAACTTAGAAAATAAGAAACGCACAGTGTAGTACATAGTATATGAGTGAGTTGCACTGAAAAACTTAGAATATAAGAAACGCACAGTGTAGTACATAGTATATGAGTGAGTTGCACTGAAAAACTTAGAATTTACTGAAAAACCCGCATTACACGAAATGCACAGTGTAGTACATAGTATATGAGTGAGTTGCATTGAAAAACTTAGAATATAAGAAACGCACAGTGTAGTACATAGTATATGAGTGAGTTGCACTGAAAAACTTAGAATATAAGAAACGCACAGTGTAGTACATAGTATATGAGTGAGTTGCACTGAAAAACTTAGAATTTACTGAAAAACCCGCATTACACGAAATGCACAGTGTAGTACATTGTATATGAGTGAGTTGCACTGAAAAACTTAGAATATAAGAAACGCACAGTGTAGTACATAGTATATGAGTGAGTTGCACTGAAAAACTTAGAAAATAAGAAACGCACAGTGTAGTACATAGTATATGAGTGAGTTGCACTGAAAAAATTAGAATATAAGAAACGCACAGTGTAGTACATAGTATATGAGTGAGTTGCACTGAAAAACTTAGAATTTACTGAAAAACCCGCATTACACGAAATGCACAGTGTAGTACATAGTATATGAGTGAGTTGCATTGAAAAACTTAGAATATAAGAAACGCACAGTGTAGTACATAGTATATGAGTGAGTTGCACTGAAAAACTTAGAATATAAGAAACGCACAGTGTAGTACATAGTATATGAGTGAGTTGCACTGAAAAACTTAGAATTTACTGAAAAACCCGCATTAGACGAAATGCACAGTGTAGTACATTGTATATGAGTGAGTTGCACTGAAAAACTTAGAATTTAAGAAACGCACAGTGTAGTACATAGTATATGAGTTGCACTGAAAAACTTAGAATAGAAGAAACGCACAGTGTCGTACATAGTATATGAGTGAGTTGCACTGAAAAACTTAGAATATAAGAAACGCACAGTGTAGTACATAGTATATGAGTGAGTTGCACTGAAAAACTTAGAAAATAAGAAACGCACAGTGTAGTACATAGTATATGAGTGAGTTGCACTGAAAAACTTAGAATATAAGAAACGCACAGTGTAGTACATAGTATATGAGTGAGTTGCACTGAAAAACTTAGAATTTACTGAAAAACCCGCATTACACGAAATGCACAGTGTAGTACATAGTATATGAGTGAGTTGCATTGAAAAACTTAGAATATAAGAAACGCACAGTGTAGTACATAGTATATGAGTGAGTTGCACTGAAAAACTTAGAATTTACTGAAAAACCCGCATTACACGAAATGCACAGTGTAGTACATTGTATATGAGTGAGTTGCACTGAAAAACTTAGAATTTACTGAAAAACCCGCATTAGACGAAATGCACAGTGTAGTACATTGTATATGAGTGAGTTGCACTGAAAAACTTAGAATTTACTGAAAAACCCGCATTAGACGAAATGCACAGTGTAGTACATTGTATATGAGTGAGTTGCACTGAAAAACTTAGAATTTACTGAAAAACGCGCATTAGACGAAATGCACAGTGTAGTACATTGTACATGAGTGAGTTGCACTGAAAAACTTAGAATTTACTGAAAAACCCACATTAGACGAAATGCACAGTGTAGTACCTAGTATATGAGTGAGTTGCACTGAAAAACTTAGAATATAAGAAACGCACAGTGTAGTACATAGTATATGAGTGAGTTGCACTGAAAAACTTAGAATATAAGAAACGCACAGTGTAGTACATAGTATATGAGGGAGTTGAACTGAAAAACTTAGAATATAAGAAACGCACAGTGTAGTACATTGTATATGAGTGAGTTGCACTGAAAAACTTAGAATATAAGAAACGCACAGTGTAGTACATAGTATATGAGTGAGTTGCACTGAAAAACTTAGAATTTACTGAAAAACCCGCATTACACGAAATGCACAGTGTAGTACATAGTATATGAGTGAGTTGCACTGAAAAACTTAGAATATAAGAAACGCACAGTGTAGTACATAGTATATGAGTGAGTTGCACTGAAAAACTTAGAATATAAGAAACGCACAGTGTAGTACATAGTATATGAGTTGCACTGAAAAACTTAGAATAGAAGAAACGCACAGTGTCGTACATAGTATATGAGTGAGTTGCACTGAAAAACTTAGAATATAAGAAACGCACAGTGTAGTACATAGTATATGAGTGAGTTGCACTGAAAAACTTAGAATTTACTGAAAAACCCGCATTACACGAAATGCACAGTGTAGTACATTGTATATGAGTGAGTTGCACTGAAAAACTTAGAATATAAGAAACGCACAGTGTAGTACATAGTATATGAGTGAGTTGCACTGAAAAACTTAGAAAATAAGAAACGCACAGTGTAGTACATAGTATATGAGTGAGTTGCACTGAAAAAATTAGAATATAAGAAACGCACAGTGTAGTACATAGTATATGAGTGAGTTGCACTGAAAAACTTAGAATTTACTGAAAAACCCGCATTACACGAAATGCACAGTGTAGTACATAGTATATGAGTGAGTTGCATTGAAAAACTTAGAATATAAGAAACGCACAGTGTAGTACATAGTATATGAGTGAGTTGCACTGAAAAACTTAGAATTTACTGAAAAACCCGCATTACACGAAATGCACAGTGTAGTACATAGTATATGAGTGAGTTGCACTGAAAAACTTAGAATAGAAGAAACGCACAGTGTCGTACATAGTATATGAGTGAGTTGCACTGAAAAACTTAGAATATAAGAAACGCACAGTGTAGTACATAGTATATGAGTGAGTTGCACTGAAAAACTTAGAAAATAAGAAACGCACAGTGTAGTACATAGTATATGAGTGAGTTGCACTGAAAAACTTAGAATATAAGAAACGCACAGTGTAGTACATAGTATATGAGTGAGTTGCACTGAAAAACTTAGAATTTACTGAAAAACCCGCATTACACGAAATGCAGAGTGTAGTACATAGTATATGAGTGAGTTGCATTGAAAAACTTAGAATATAAGAAACGCACAGTGTAGTACATAGTATATGAGTGAGTTGCACTGAAAAACTTAGAATATAAGAAACGCACAGTGTAGTACATAGTATATGAGTGAGTTGCACTGAAAAACTTAGAATTTACTGAAAAACCCGCATTACACGAAATGCACAGTGTAGTACATTGTATATGAGTGAGTTGCACTGAAAAACTTAGAATTTACTGAAAAACCCGCATTAGACGAAATGCACAGTGTAGTACATTGTATATGAGTGAGTTGCACTGAAAAACTTAGAATTTACTGAAAAACCCGCATTAGACGAAATTCACAGTGTAGTACATTGTATATGAGTGAGTTGCACTGAAAAACTTAGAATTTACTGAAAAACGCGCATTAGACGAAATGCACAGTGTAGTACATTGTATATGAGTGAGTTGCACTGAAAAACTTAGAATTTACTGAAAAACCCACATTAGACGAAATGCACAGTGTAGTACCTAGTATATGAGTGAGTTGCACTGAAAAACTTAGAATATAAGAAACGCACAGTGTAGTACATAGTATATGAGTGAGTTGCACTGAAAAACTTAGAATATAAGAAACGCACAGTGTAGTACATAGTATATGAGTGAGTTGCACTGAAAAACTTAGAATATAAGAAACGCACAGTGTAGTACATAGCATATGAGTGAGTTGCACTGAAAAACTTAGAATACTGAAAAACCCGCATTACACGAAATGCACAGTGTAGTACATAGTATATGAGTGAGTTGCACTGAAAAACTTAGAATATAAGAAACGCACAGTGTAGTACATAGTATATGAGTGAGTTGCACTGAAAAACTTAGAATATAAGAAACGCACAGTGTAGTACATAGTATATGAGTGAGTTGCACTGAAAAACTTAGAATATAAGAAACGCACAGTGTAGTACATAGTATATGAGTGAGTTGCACTGAAAAACTTAGAATATAAGAAACGCACAGTGTAGTACATAGTATATGAGTGAGTTGCACTGAAAAACTTAGAATTTCCTGAAAAACCCGCATTACACGAAATGCACAGTGTAGTACATAGTATATGAGTGAGTTGCACTGAAAAACTTAGAATATAAGAAACGCACAGTGTAGTACATAGTATATGAGTGAGTTGCACTGAAAAACTTCGAATATAAGAAACGCACAGTGTAGTACATAGTATATGAGTGAGTTGCACTGAAAAACTTAGAATATAAGAAACGCACAGTGTAGTACATAGTATATGAGTGAGTTGCACTGAAAAACTTAGAATATAAGAAACGCACAGTGTAGTACATAGTATATGAGTGAGTTGCACTGAAAAACTTAGAATTTACTGAAAAACCCGCATTACACGAAATGCACAGTGTAGTACATAGTATATGAGTGAGTTGCACTGAAAAACTTAGAATATAAGAAACGCACAGTGTAGTACATAGTATATGAGTGAGTTGCACTGAAAAACTTAGAATATAAGAAACGCACAGTGTAGTACATAGTATATGAGTGAGTTGCACTGAAAAACTTAGAATTTAAGAAACGCACAGTGTAGTACATAGTATATGAGTTGCACTGAAAAACTTAGAATATAAGAAACGCACAGTGTCGTACATAGTATATGAGTGAGTTGCACTGAAAAACTTAGAATATAAGAACACAGTGTAGTACATAGTATATGAGTGAGTTGCACTGAAAAACTTAGAATATAAGAAACGCACAGTGTAGTAAATAGCATATGAGTGAGTTGCATTGAAAAACTTAGAATTTACTGAAAAACCCGCATTACACGAAATGCACAGTGTAGTACATAGTATATGAGTGAGTTGCACTGAAAAACTTAGAATATAAGAAACGCACAGTGTAGTACATAGTATATGAGTGAGTTGCACTGAAAAACTTAGAATATAAGAAACGCACAGTGTAGTACATAGTATATGAGTGAGTTGCACTGAAAAACTTAGAAAATAAGAAACGCACAGTGTAGTACATAGTATATGAGTGAGTTGCACTGAAAAACTTCGAATATAAGAAACGCACAGTGTAGTACATAGTATATGAGTGAGTTGCACAAAAACTTAGAATTTACTGAAAAACCCGCATTACACGAAATGCACAGTGTAGTACATAGTATATGAGTGAGTTGCACTGAAAAACTTAGAATATAAGAAACGCACAGTGTAGTACATAGTATATGACTGAGTTGCACTGAAAAACTTAGAATATAAGAAACGCACAGTGTAGTACATAGTATATGAGTGAGTTGCACTGAAAAACTTAGAATTTACTGAAAAACCCGCATTACACGAAATGCACAGTGTAGTACATAGTATATGAGTGAGTTGCACTGAAAAACTTAGAATATAAGAAACGCACAGTGTAGTACATAGTATATGAGTGAGTTGCACTGAAAAACTTAGAATTTACTGAAATACCCGCATTACACGAAATGCACAGTGTAGTACATAGTATATGAGTGAGTTGCACTGAAAAACTTAGAATATAAGAAACGCACAGTGTAGTACATAGTATATGAGTGAGTTGCACTGAAAAACTTAGAATTTACTGAAAAACCCGCATTAGACGAAATGCACAGTGTAGTACATTGTATATGAGTGAGTTGCACTGAAAAACTTAGAATTTACTGAAAAACCCGCATTAGACGAAATGCACAGTGTAGTACATAGTATATGAGTGAGTTGCACTGAAAAACTTAGAATTTACTGAAAAACCCGCATTAGACGAAATGCACAGTGTAGTACATTGTATATGAGTGAGTTGCACTGAAAAACTTAGAATTTACTGAAAAACCCACATTAGACGAAATGCACAGTGTAGTACCTAGTATATGAGTGAGTTGCACTGAAAAACTTAGAATATAAGAAACGCACAGTGTAGTACATAGTATATGAGTGAGTTGCACTGAAAAACTTAGAAAATAAGAAACGCACAGTGTAGTACATAGTATATGAGTGAGTTGCACTGAAAAACGTAGAATATAAGAAACGCACAGTGTAGTACATAGTATATGAGTGAGTTGCACTGAAAAACTTAGAATATAAGAAACGCACAGTGTAGTACATAGTATATGAGTGAGTTGCACTGAAAAACTTAGAATATAAGAAATGCACAGTGTAGTACATAGTATATGAGTGAGTTGCACTGAAAAACTTAGAATATAAGAAACGCACAGTGTAGTACATAGTATATGAGTGAGTTGCACTGAAAAACTTAGAATTTACTGAAAAACCCTCATTACACGAAATGCACAGTGTAGTACATAGTATAAGAGTGAGTTGCACTGAAAAACTTAGAATATAAGAAACGCACAGTGTAGTACATAGTATATGAGTGAGTTGCACTGAAAAACTTAGAATATAAGAAACGCACAGTGTAGTACATAGTATATGAGTGAGTTGCACTGAAAAACTTAGAATTTACTGAAATACCCGCATTACACGAAATGCACAGTGTAGTACATAGTATATGAGTGAGTTGCACTGAAAAACTTAGAATATAAGAAACGCACAGTGTAGTACATAGTATATGAGTGAGTTGCACTGAAAAACTTAGAATATAAGAAACGCACAGTGTAGTACATAGTATATGAGTGAGTTGCACTGAAAAACTTAGAATATAAGAAATGCACAGTGTAGTACATAGTATATGAGTGAGTTGGACTGAAAAACTTAGAATATAAGAAACGCACAGTGTAGTACATAGTATATGAGTGAGTTGCACTGAAAAACTTAGAATATAAGAAATGCACAGTGTAGTACATAGTATATGAGTGAGTTGCACTGAAAAACTTAGAATTTACTGAAAAACCCGCATTACACGAAATGCACAGTGTAGTACATAGTATATGAGTGAGTTGCACTGAAAAACTTAGAATATAAGAAACGCACAGTGTAGTACATAGTATATGAGTTGCACTGAAAAACTTAGAATATAAGAAACGCACAGTGTAGTACATAGTATATGAGTGAGTTGCACTGAAAAACTTAGAATATAAGAAACGCACAGTGTAGTACATAGTATATGAGTGATTTGCACTGAAAAACTTAGAATTTACTGAAATACCCGCATTACACGAAATGCACAGTGTAGTACATAGTATATGAGTGAGTTGCACTGAAAAACTTAGAATATAAGAAACGCACAGTGTAGTACATAGTATATGAGTGAGTTGCACTGAAAAACTTAGAATATAAGAAACGCACAGTGTAGCACATAGTATATGAGTGAGTTGCACTGAAAAACTTAGAATATAAGAAACGCACAGTGTAGTACATAGTATATGAGTGAGTTGCACTGAAAACCTTAGAATATAAGAAACGCACAGTGTAGTACATAGTATATGAGTGAGTTGCACTGAAAAACTTAGAATATAAGAAACGCACAGTGTAGTACATAGTATATGAGTGAGTTGCACTGAAAAACTTAGAATTTACTGAAAAACCCGCATTACACGACATGCACAGTGTAGTACATTGTATATGAGTGAGTTGCACTTAAAAACTTAGAATTTACTGAAAAACCCGCATTAGACGAAATGCACAGTGTAGTACATTGTATATGAGTGAGTTGCACTGAAAAACTTAGAATTTACTGAAAAACCCGCATTAGACGAAATGCACAGTGTAGTACATAGTATATGAGTGAGTTGCACTGAAAAACTTAGAATTTACTGAAAAACCCGCATTAGACGAAATGCACAGTGTAGTACATTGTATATGAGTGAGTTGCACTGAAAAACTTAGAATTTACTGAAAAACCCACATTAGACGAATTGCACAGTGTAGTACCTAGTATATGAGTGAGTTGCACTGAAAAACTTAGAATATAAGAAACGCACAGTGTAGTACATAGTATATGAGTGAGTTGCACTGAAAAACTTAGAAAATAAGAAACGCACAGTGTAGTATATAGTATATGAGTGAGTTGCACTGAAAAACGTAGAATATAAGAAACGCACAGTGTAGTACATAGTATATGAGTGAGTTGCACTGAAAAACTTAGAATATAAGAAACGCACAGTGTAGTACATAGTATATGAGTGAGTTGCACTGAAAAACTTAGAATATAAGAAACGCACAGTGTAGTACATAGTATATGAGTGAGTTGCACTGAAAAACTTAGAATATAAGAAACGCACAGTGTAGTACATAGTATATGAGTGAGTTGCACTGAAAAACTTAGAATATAAGAAACGAACAGTGTAGTACATAGTATATGAGTGAGTTGCACTGAAAACCTTAGAATATAAGAAACGCACAGTGTAGTACATAGTATATAAGTGAGTTGCACTGAAAAACTTAGAATATAAGAAACGCACAGTGTAGTACATAGTATATGAGTGAGTTGCACTGAAAAACTTAGAATTTACTGAAAAACCCGCATTACACGACATGCACAGTGTAGTACATTGTATATGAGTGAGTTGCACTGAAAAACTTAGAATTTACTGAAAAACCCGCATTAGACGAAATGCACAGTGTAGTACATTGTATATGAGTGAGTTGCACTGAAAAACTTAGAATTTACTGAAAAACCCGCATTAGACGAAATGCACAGTGTAGTACATAGTATATGAGTGAGTTGCACTGAAAAACTTAGAATTTACTGAAAAACCCGCATTAGACGAAATGCACAGTGTAGTACATTGTATATGAGTGAGTTGCACTGAAAAACTTAGAATTTACTGAAAAACCCACATTAGACGAAATGCACAGTGTAGTACCTAGTATATGAGTGAGTTGCACTGAAAAACTTAAAATATAAGAAACGCACAGTGTAGTACATAGTATATGAGTGAGTTGCACTGAAAAACTTAGAAAATAAGAAACGCACAGTGTAGTACATAGTATATGAGTGAGTTGCACTGAAAAACGTAGAATATAAGAAACGCACAGTGTAGTACATAGTATATGAGTGAGTTGCACTGAAAAACTTAGAATATAAGAAACGCACAGTGTAGTACATAGTATATGAGTGAGTTGCACTGAAAAACTTAGAATATAAGAAATGCACAGTGTAGTACATAGTATATGAGTGAGTTGCACTGAAAAACTTAGAATATAAGAAACGCACAGTGTAGTACATAGTATATGAGTGAGTTGCACTGAAAAACTTAGAATTTACTGAAAAACCCACATTACACGAAATGCACAGTGTATTACATAGTATAAGAGTGAGTTGCACTAAAAAACTTAGAATATAAGAAACGCACAGTGTAGTACATAGTATATGAGTGAGTTGCACTGAAAAACTTAGAATATAAGAAACGCACAGTGTAGTACATAGTATATGAGTGAGTTGCACTGAACTATTAGAATATAAGAAACGCACAGTGTAGTACATAGTATATGAGTGAGTTGCACTGAAAAACTTAGAATATAAGAAATGCACAGTGTAGTAAATAGTATATGAGTGAGTTGCACTGAAAAACTTAGAATATAAGAAACGCACAGTGTAGTACATAGTATATGAGTGAGTTGCACTGAAAAACTTAGAATTTACTGAAAAACCCTCATTACACGAAATGCACAGTGTAGTACATAGTATAAGAGTGAGTTGCACTGAAAAACTTAGAATATAAGAAACGCACAGTGTAGTACATAGTATATGAGTGAGTTGCACTGAAAAACTTAGAATATAAGAAACGCACAGTGTAGTACATAGTATATGAGTGAGTTGCACTGAAAAACTTAGAATTTACTGAAATACCCGCATTACACGAAATGCACAGTGTAGTACATAGTATATGAGTGAGTTGCACTGAAAAACTTAGAATATAAGAAACGCACAGTGTAGTACATAGTATATGAGTGAGTTGCACTGAAAAACTTAGAATATAAGAAACGCACAGTGTAGTACATAGTATATGAGTGAGTTGCACTGAAAAACTTAGAATATAAGAAATGCACAGTGTAGTACATAGTATATGAGTGAGTTGGACTGAAAAAATTAGAATATAAGAAACGCACAGTGTAGTACATAGTATATGAGTGAGTTGCACTGAAAAACTTAGAATATAAGAAACGCACAGTGTAGTACATAGTATATGAGTGAGTTGCACTGAAAAACTTAGAATTTACTGAAAAACCCGCATTACACGAAATGCACAGTGTAGTACATAGTATATGAGTGAGTTGCACTGAAAAACTTAGAATATAAGAAACGCACAGTGTAGTACATAGTATATGAGTGAGTTGCACTGAAAACCTTAGAATATAAGAAACGCACAGTGTAGTACATAGTATATGAGTGAGTTGCACTGAAAAACTTAGAATATAAGAAACGCACAGTGTAGTACATAGTATATGAGTGAGTTGCACTGAAAAACTTAGAATTTACTGAAAAACCCGCATTACACGACATGCACAGTGTAGTACATTGTATATGAGTGAGTTGCACTTAAAAACTTAGAATTTACTGAAAAACCCGCATTAGACGAAATGCACAGTGTAGTACATTGTATATGAGTGAGTTGCACTGAAAAACTTAGAATTTACTGAAAAACCCGCATTAGACGAAATGCACAGTGTAGTACATAGTATATGAGTGAGTTGCACTGAAAAACTTAGAATTTACTGAAAAACCCGCATTAGACGAAATGCACAGTGTAGTACATTGTATATGAGTGAGTTGCACTGAAAAACTTAGAATTTACTGAAAAACCCACATTAGACGAAATGCACAGTGTAGTACCTAGTATATGAGTGAGTTGCACTGAAAAACTTAGAATATAAGAAACGCACAGTGTAGTACATAGTATATGAGTGAGTTGCACTGAAAAACTTAGAAAATAAGAAACGCACAGTGTAGTATATAGTATATGAGTGAGTTGCACTGAAAAACGTAGAATATAAGAAACGCACAGTGTAGTACATAGTATATGAGTGAGTTGCACTGAAAAACTTAGAATATAAGAAACGCACAGTGTAGTACATAGTATATGAGTGAGTTGCACTGAAAAACTTAGAATATAAGAAACGCACAGTGTAGTACATAGTATATGAGTGAGTTGCACTGAAAAACTTAGAATATAAGAAACGCACAGTGTAGTACATAGTATATGAGTGAGTTGCACTGAAAAACTTAGAATATAAGAAACGAACAGTGTAGTACATAGTATATGAGTGAGTTGCACTGAAAACCTTAGAATATAAGAAACGCACAGTGTAGTACATAGTATATAAGTGAGTTGCACTGAAAAACTTAGAATATAAGAAACGCACAGTGTAGTACATAGTATATGAGTGAGTTGCACTGAAAAACTTAGAATTTACTGAAAAACCCGCATTACACGACATGCACAGTGTAGTACATTGTATATGAGTGAGTTGCACTGAAAAACTTAGAATTTACTGAAAAACCCGCATTAGACGAAATGCACAGTGTAGTACATTGTATATGAGTGAGTTGCACTGAAAAACTTAGAATTTACTGAAAAACCCGCATTAGACGAAATGCACAGTGTAGTACATAGTATATGAGTGAGTTGCACTGAAAAACTTAGAATTTACTGAAAAACCCGCATTAGACGAAATGCACAGTGTAGTACATTGTATATGAGTGAGTTGCACTGAAAAACTTAGAATTTACTGAAAAACCCACATTAGACGAAATGCACAGTGTAGTACCTAGTATATGAGTGAGTTGCACTGAAAAACTTAAAATATAAGAAACGCACAGTGTAGTACATAGTATATGAGTGAGTTGCACTGAAAAACTTAGAAAATAAGAAACGCACAGTGTAGTACATAGTATATGAGTGAGTTGCACTGAAAAACGTAGAATATAAGAAACGCACAGTGTAGTACATAGTATATGAGTGAGTTGCACTGAAAAACTTAGAATATAAGAAACGCACAGTGTAGTACATAGTATATGAGTGAGTTGCACTGAAAAACTTAGAATATAAGAAATGCACAGTGTAGTACATAGTATATGAGTGAGTTGCACTGAAAAACTTAGAATATAAGAAACGCACAGTGTAGTACATAGTATATGAGTGAGTTGCACTGAAAAACTTAGAATTTACTGAAAAACCCACATTACACGAAATGCACAGTGTATTACATAGTATAAGAGTGAGTTGCACTAAAAAACTTAGAATATAAGAAACGCACAGTGTAGTACATAGTATATGAGTGAGTTGCACTGAAAAACTTAGAATATAAGAAACGCACAGTGTAGTACATAGTATATGAGTGAGTTGCACTGAACTATTAGAATATAAGAAACGCACAGTGTAGTACATAGTATATGAGTGAGTTGCACAGAAAAACTTAGAATATAAGAAATGCACAGTGTAGTAAATAGTATATGAGTGAGTTGCACTGAAAAACTTAGAATATAAGAAACGCACAGTGTAGTACATAGTATATGAGTGAGTTGCACTGAAAAACTTAGAATTTACTGAAAAACCCTCATTACACGAAATGCACAGTGTAGTACATAGTATAAGAGTGAGTTGCACTGAAAAACTTAGAATATAAGAAACGCACAGTGTAGTACATAGTATATGAGTGAGTTGCACTGAAAAACTTAGAATATAAGAAACGCACAGTGTAGTACATAGTATATGAGTGAGTTGCACTGAAAAACTTAGAATTTACTGAAATACCCGCATTACACGAAATGCACAGTGTAGTACATAGTATATGAGTGAGTTGCACTGAAAAACTTAGAATATAAGAAACGCACAGTGTAGTACATAGTATATGAGTGAGTTGCACTGAAAAACTTAGAATATAAGAAACGCACAGTGTAGTACATAGTATATGAGTGAGTTGCACTGAAAAACTTAGAATATAAGAAATGCACAGTGTAGTACATAGTATATGAGTGAGTTGGACTGAAAAAATTAGAATATAAGAAACGCACAGTGTAGTACATAGTATATGAGTGAGTTGCACTGAAAAACTTAGAATATAAGAAACGCACAGTGTAGTACATAGTATATGAGTGAGTTGCACTGAAAAACTTAGAATTTACTGAAAAACCCGCATTACACGAAATGCACAGTGTAGTACATAGTATATGAGTGAGTTGCACTGAAAAACTTAGAATATAAGAAACGCACAGTGTAGTACATAGTATATGAGTTGCACTGAAAAAATTAGAATATAAGAAACGCACAGTGTAGTACATAGTATATGAGTGAGTTTCACTGAAAAACTTAGAATATAAGAAACGCACAGTGTAGTACATAGTATATGAGTGATTTGCACTGAAAAACTTAGAATTTACTGAAAAACCCGCATTACACGAAATGCACAGTGTAGTACATAGTATATGAGTGAGTTGCACTGAAAAACTTAGAATATAAGAAACGCACAGTGTAGTACATAGTATATGAGTGAGTTGCACTGAAAAACTTAGAATATAAGAAACGCACAGTGTAGCACATAGTATATGAGTGAGTTGCACTGAAAAACTTAGAATATAAGAAACGCACAGTGTAGTACATAGTATATGAGTGAGTTGCACTGAAAACCTTAGAATATAAGAAACGCACAGTGTAGTACATAGTATATGAGTGAGTTGCACTGAAAAACTTAGAATATAAGAAACGCACAGTGTAGTACATAGTATATGAGTGAGTTGCACTGAAAAACTTAGAATTTACTGAAAAACCCGCATTACACGACATGCACAGTGTAGTACATTGTATATGAGTGAGTTGCACTTAAAAACTTAGAATTTACTGAAAAACCCGCATTAGACGAAATGCACAGTGTAGTACATTGTATATGAGTGAGTTGCACTGAAAAACTTAGAATTTACTGAAAAACCCGCATTAGACGAAATGCACAGTGTAGTACATAGTATATGAGTGAGTTGCACTGAAAAACTTAGAATTTACTGAAAAACCCGCATTAGACGAAATGCACAGTGTAGTACATTGTATATGAGTGAGTTGCACTGAAAAACTTAGAATTTACTGAAAAACCCACATTAGACGAAATGCACAGTGTAGTACCTAGTATATGAGTGAGTTGCACTGAAAAACTTAGAATATAAGAAACGCACAGTGTAGTACATAGTATATGAGTGAGTTGCACTGAAAAACTTAGAAAATAAGAAACGCACAGTGTAGTACATAGTATATGAGTGAGTTGCACTGAAAAACGTAGAATATAAGAAACGCACAGTGTAGTACATAGTATATGAGTGAGTTGCACTGAAAAACTTAGAATATAAGAAACGCACAGTGTAGTACATAGTATATGAGTGAGTTGCACTGAAAAACTTAGAATATAAGAAACGCACAGTGTAGTACATAGTATATGAGTGAGTTGCACTGAAAAACTTAGAATATAAGAAACGCACAGTGTAGTACATAGTATATGAGTGAGTTGCACTGAAAAACTTAGAATATAAGAAACGCACAGTGTAGTACATAGTATATGAGTGAGTTGCACTGAAAAACTTAGAATATAAGAAACGCACAGTGTAGTACATAGTATATGAGTGAGTTGCACTGAAAAACTTAGAATATAAGAAACGAACAGTGTAGTACATAGTATATGAGTGAGTTGCACTGAAAACCTTAGAATATAAGAAACGCACAGTGTAGTAGATAGCATATGAGTGACTTGCACTGAAAAACTTAGAATATAAGAAACGCACAGTGTAGTACATAGTATATGAGTGAGTTGCACTGAAAAACTTAGAATTTACTGAAAAACCCGCATTACACGACATGCACAGTGTAGTACATTGTATATGAGTGAGTTGCACTTAAAAACTTAGAATTTACTGAAAAACCCGCATTAGACGAAATGCACAGTGTAGTACATTGTATATGAGTGAGTTGCACTGAAAAACTTAGAATTTACTGAAAAACCCGCATTAGACGAAATGCACAGTGTAGTACATAGTATATGAGTGAGTTGCACTGAAAAACTTAGAATTTACTGAAAAACCCGCATTAGACGAAATGCACAGTGTAGTACATTGTATATGAGTGAGTTGCACTGAAAAACTTAGAATTTACTGAAAAACCCACATTAGACGAAATGCACAGTGTAGTACCTAGTATATGAGTGAGTTGCACTGAAAAACTTAGAATATAAGAAACGCACAGTGTAGTACATAGTATATGAGTGAGTTGCACTGAAAAACTTAGAAAATAAGAAACGCACAGTGTAGTACATAGTATATGAGTGAGTTGCACTGAAAAACGTAGAATATAAGAAACGCACAGTGTAGTACATAGTATATGAGTGAGTTGCACTGAAAAACTTAGAATATAAGAAACGCACAGTGTAGTACATAGTATATGAGTGAGTTGCACTGAAAAACTTAGAATATAAGAAACGCACAGTGTAGTACATAGTATATGAGTGAGTTGCACTGAAAAACTTAGAATATAAGAAACGCACAGTGTAGTACATAGTATATGAGTGAGTTGCACTGAAAAACTTAGAATTTACTGAAAAACCCACATTACACGAAATGCACAGTGTATTACATAGTATAAGAGTGAGTTGCACTAAAAAACTTAGAATATAAGAAACGCACAGTGTAGTACATAGTATATGAGTGAGTTGCACTGAAAAACTTAGAATATAAGAAACGCACAGTGTAGTACATAGTATATGAGTGAGTTGCACTGAACTATTAGAATATAAGAAACGCACAGTGTAGTACATAGTATATGAGTGAGTTGCACTGAAAAACTTAGAATATAAGAAACGCACAGTGTAGTACATAGTATATGAGTGAGTTGCACTGAAAAACTTAGAATATAAGAAACGCACAGTGTAGTATATAGTATATGAGTGAGTTGCACTGAAAAACTTAGAATATAAGAAACGCACAGTGTAGTACATAGTATATGAGTGAGTTGCACTGAAAAACTTAGAATATAAGAAACGCACAGTGTAGTAAATAGTATATGAGTGAGTTGCACTGAAAAACTTAGAATTTACTGAAAAACCCGCATTACACGAAATGCACAGTGTAGTACATAGTATATGAGTGAGTTGCACTGAAAAACTTAGAATATAAGAAAAGCACAGTGTAGTACATAGTATATGAGTGAGTTGCACTGAAAAACTTAGAATATAAGAAACGCACAGTGTAGTACATAGTATATGAGTGAGTTGCACTGAAAAACTTAGAATATAAGAAACGCACAGTGTAGTACATAGTATATGAGTGAGTTGCACTGAAAAACTTAGAATTTACTGAAATACCCGCATTACACGAAATGCACAGTGTAGTACATAGTATATGAGTGAGTTGCACTGAAAAACTTAGAATATAAGAAACGCACAGTGTAGTACATAGTATATGAGTGAGTTGCACTGAAAAACTTAGAATTTACTGAAAAACCCGCATTACACGAAATGCACAGTGTAGTACATTGTATATGAGTGAGTTGCACTGAAAAACTTAGAATTTACTGAAAAACCCGCATTAGACGAAATGCACAGTGTAGTACATAGTATATGAGTGAGTTGCACTGAAAAACTTAGAATATAAGAAACGCACAGTGTAGTACATAGGATATGAGTGAGTTGCACTGAAAAACTTAGAATATAAGAAACGCACAGTGTAGTACATAGTATATGAGTGAGTTGCACTGAAAAACTTAGAATATAAGAAACGCACAGTGTAGTAAATAGTATATGAGTGAGTTGCACTGAAAAACTTAGAATTTACTGAAAAACCCGCATTACACGAAATGCACAGTGTAGTACATAGTATATGAGTGAGTTGCACTGAAAAACTTAGAATATAAGAAAAGCACAGTGTAGTACATAGTATATGAGTGAGTTGCACTGAAAAACTTAGAATATAAGAAACGCACAGTGTAGTACATAGTATATGAGTGAGTTGCACTGAAAAACTTAGAATATAAGAAACGCACAGTGTAGTACATAGTATATGAGTGAGTTGCACTGAAAAACTTAGAATTTACTGAAATACCCGCATTACACGAAATGCACAGTGTAGTACATAGTATATGAGTGAGTTGCACTGAAAAACTTAGAATATAAGAAACGCACAGTGTAGTACATAGTATATGAGTGAGTTGCACTGAAAAACTTAGAATATAAGAAACGCACAGTGTAGTACAGAGTATATGAGTGAGTTGCACTGAAAAACTTAGAATATAAGAAATGCACAGTGTAGTACATAGTATATGAGTGAGTTGCACTGAAAAACTTAGAATATAAGAAACGCACAGTGTAGTACATAGTATATGAGTGAGTTGCACTGAAAAACTTAGAATATAAGAAACGCACAGTGTAGTACATAGTATATGAGTGAGTTGCACTGAAAAACTTAGAATTTACTGAAATACCCGCATTACACGAAATGCACAGTGTAGTACATAGTATATGAGTGAGTTGCACTGAAAAACTTAGAATATAAGAAACGCACAGTGTAGTACATAGTATATGAGTGAGTTGCACTGAAAAACTTAGAATATAAGAAACGCACAGTGTAGTACAGAGTATATGAGTGAGTTGCACTGAAAAACTTAGAATATAAGAAATGCACAGTGTAGTACATAGTATATGAGTGAGTTGCACTGAAAAACTTAGAATATAAGAAACGCACAGTGTAGTACATAGTATATGAGTGAGTTGCACTGAAAAACTTAGAATATAAGAAACGCACAGTGTAGTACATAGTATATGAGTGAGTTGCACTAAAAAACTTAGAATATAAGAAACGCACAGTGTAGTACATAGTATATGAGTGAGTTGCACTGAAAAACTTACAATATAAGAAACGCACAGTGTAGTACATAGTATATGAGTGAGTTGCACTGAAAAACTTAGAATTTACTGAAAAACCCGCATTACACGAAATGCACAGTGTAGTACATTGTATATGAGTGAGTTGCACTGAAAAACTTAGAATTTACTGAAAAACCCGCATTAGACGAAATGCACAGTGTAGTACATTGTATATGAGTGAGTTGCACTGAAAAATTTAGAATTTACTGAAAAACCCGCATTAGATGAAATGCACAGTGTAGTACATTGTATATGAGTGAGTTGCACTGAAAAACTTAGAATTTACTGAAAAACGCGCATTAGACGAAATGCACAGTGTAGTACATTGTATATGAGTGAGTTGCACTGAAAAACTTAGAATTTACTGAAAAACCCACATTAGACGAAATGCACAGTGTAGTACCTAGTATATGAGTGAGTTGCACTGAAAAACTTAGAATATAAGAAACGCACAGTGTAGTACATAGTATATGAGTGAGTTGCACTGAAAAACTTAGAATATAAGAAACGCACAGTGTAGTACATAGTATATGAGTGAGTTGCACTGAAAAACTTAGAATATAAGAAACGCACAGTGTAGTACATAGCATATGAGTGAGTTTCACTGAAAAACTTAGAATTTACTGAAAAACCCGCATTACACGAAATGCACAGTGTAGTACATAGTATATGAGTGAGTTGCACTGAAAAACTTAGAATATAAGAAACGCACAGTGTAGTACATAGTATATGAGTGAGTTGCACTGAAAAACTTAGAATATAAGAAACGCACAGTGTAGTACATAGTATATGAGGGAGTTGCACTGAAAAACTTAGAATATAAGAAACGCACAGTGTAGTACATAGTATATGAGTGAGTTGCACTGAAAAACTTAGAATATAAGAAACGCACAGTGTAGTACATAGTATATGAGTGAGTTGCACTGAAAAACTTAGAATTTACTGAAAAACCCGCATTACACGAAATGCACAGTGTAGTACATAGTATATGAGTGAGTTGCACTGAAAAACTTAGAATATAAGAAACGCACAGTGTAGTACATAGTATATGAGTGAGTTGCACTGAAAAACTTAGAATATAAGAAACTCACAGTGTAGTACATAGTATATGAGTGAGTTGCACTGAAAAACTTAGAATTTAAGAAATGCACAGTGTAGTACATAGTATATGAGTTGCACTGAAAAACTTAGAATAGAAGAAACGCACAGTGTCGTACATAGTATATGAGTGAGTTGCACTGAAAAACTTAGAATATAAGAAACGCACAGTGTAGTACATAGTATATGAGTGAGTTGCACTGAAAAACTTAGAAAATAAGAAACGCACAGTGTAGTACATAGTATATGAGTGAGTTGCACTGAAAAACTTAGAATATAAGAAACGCACAGTGTAGTACATAGTATATGAGTGAGTTGCACTGAAAAACTTAGAATTTACTGAAAAACCCGCATTACACGAAATGCACAGTGTAGTACATAGTATATGAGTGAGTTGCACAGAAAAACTTAGAATATAAGAAACGCACAGTGTAGTACATAGTATATGAGTGAGTTGCACTGAAAAACTTAGAATATAAGAAACGCACAGTGTAGTACATAGTATATGAGTGAGTTGCACTGAAAAACTTAGAATTTACTGAAATACCCGCATTACACGAAATGCACAGTGTAGTACATAGTATATGAGTGAGTTGCACTGAAAAACTTAGAATATAAGAAACGCACAGTGTAGTACATAGTATATGAGTGAGTTGCACTGAAAAACTTAGAATATAAGAAACGCACAGTGTAGCACATAGTATATGAGTGAGTTGCACTGAAAAACTTAGAATATAAGAAACGCACAGTGTAGTACATAGTATATGAGTGAGTTGCACTGAAAAACTTAGAATATAAGAAACGCACAGTGTAGTACATAGTATATGAGTGAGTTGCACTGAAAAACTTAGAATATAAGAAATGCACAGTGTAGTACATAGTATATGAGTGAGTTGCACTGAAAAACTTAGAATTTACTGAAAAACCCGCATTACACGACATGCACAGTGTAGTACATTGTATATGAGTGAGTTGCACTTAAAAACTTAGAATTTACTGAAAAACCCGCATTAGACGAAATGCACAGTGTAGTACATTGTATATGAGTGAGTTGCACTGAAAAACTTAGAATTTACTGAAAAACCCGCATTAGACGAAATGCACAGTGTAGTACATAGTATATGAGTGAGTTGCACTGAAAAACTTAGAATTTACTGAAAAACCCGCATTAGACGAAATGCACAGTGTAGTACATTGTATATGAGTGAGTTGCACTGAAAAACTTAGAATTTACTGAAAAACCCACATTAGACGAAATGCACAGTGTAGTACCTAGTATATGAGTGAGTTGCACTGTAAAACTTAGAATATAAGAAACGCACAGTGTAGTACATAATATATGAGTGAGTTGCACTGAAAAACTTAGAAAATAAGAAACGCACAGTGTAGTACATAGTATATGAGTGAGTTGCACTGAAAAACGTAGAATATAAGAAACGCACAGTGTAGTACATAGTATATGAGTGAGTTGCACTGAAAAACTTAGAATATAAGAAACGCACAGTGTAGTACATAGTATATGAGTGAGTTGCACTGAAAAACTTAGAATATAAGAAACGCACAGTGTAGTACATAGTATATGAGTGAGTTGCACTGAAAAACTTAGAATATAAGAAACGCACAGTGTAGTACATAGTATATGAGTGAGTTGCACTGAAAAACTTAGAATATAAGAAACGCACAGTGTAGTACATAGTATATGAGTGAGTTGCACTGAAAAACTTAGAATATAAGAAACGCACAGTGTAGTACATAGTATATGAGTGAGTTGCACTGAAAAACTTAGAATATAAGAAACGAACAGTGTAGTACATAGTATATGAGTGAGTTGCACTGAAAACCTTAGAATATAAGAAACGCACAGTGTAGTACATAGTATATAAGTGAGTTGCACTGAAAAACTTAGAATATAAGAAACGCACAGTGTAGTACATAGTATATGAGTGAGTTGCACTGAAAAACTTAGAATTTACTGAAAAACCCGCATTACACGACATGCACAGTGTAGTACATTGTATATGAGTGAGTTGCACTGAAAAACTTAGAATTTACTGAAAAACCCGCATTAGACGAAATGCACAGTGTAGTACATTGTATATGAGTGAGTTGCACTGAAAAACTTAGAATTTACTGAAAAACCCGCATTAGAAGAAATGCACAGTGTAGTACATAGTATATGAGTGAGTTGCACTGAAAAACTTAGAATTTACTGAAAAACCCGCATTAGACGAAATGCACAGTGTAGTACATTGTATATGAGTGAGTTGCACTGAAAAACTTAGAATTTACTGAAAAACCCACATTAGACGAAATGCACAGTGTAGTACCTAGTATATGAGTGAGTTGCACTGAAAAACTTAGAATATAAGAAACGCACAGTGTAGTACATAGTATATGAGTGAGTTGCACTGAAAAACTTAGAAAATAAGAAACGCACAGTGTAGTACATAGTATATGAGTGAGTTGCACTGAAAAACGTAGAATATAAGAAACGCACAGTGTAGTACATAGTATATGAGTGAGTTGCACTGAAAAACTTAGAATATAAGAAACGCACAGTGTAGTACATAGTATATGAGTGAGTTGCACTGAAAAACTTAGAATATAAGAAACGCACAGTGTAGTACATAGTATATGAGTGAGTTGCACTGAAAAACTTAGAATTTACTGAAATACCCGCATTACACGAAATGCACAGTGTAGTACATAGTATATGAGTGAGTTGCACTGAAAAACTTAGAATATAAGAAACGCACAGTGTAGTACATAGTATATGAGTGAGTTGCACTGAAAAACTTAGAATATAAGAAACGCACAGTGTAGCACATAGTATATGAGTGAGTTGCCCTGAAAAACTTAGAATATAAGAAACGCACAGTGTAGTACATAGTATATGAGTGAGTTGCACTGAAAAACTTAGAATATAAGAAACGCACAGTGTAGTACATAGTATATGAGTGAGTTGCACTGAAAAACTTAGAATATAAGAAACGCACAGTGTAGTACATAATATATGAGTGAGTTGCACTGAAAAACTTAGAATTTACTGAAAAACCCGCATTACACGACATGCACAGTGTAGTACATTGTATATGAGTGAGTTGCACTTAAAAACTTAGAATTTACTGAAAAACCCGCATTAGACGAAATGCACAGTGTAGTACATTGTATATGAGTGAGTTGCACTGAAAAACTTAGAATTTACTGAAAAACCCGCATTAGACGAAATGCACAGTGTAGTACATAGTATATGAGTGAGTTGCACTGAAAAACTTAGAATTTACTGAAAAACCCGCATTAGACGAAATGCACAGTGTAGTACATTGTATATGAGTGAGTTGCACTGAAAAACTTAGAATTTACTGAAAAACCCACATTAGACGAAATGCACAGTGTAGTACCTAGTATATGAGTGAGTTGCACTGTAAAACTTAGAATATAAGAAACGCACAGTGTAGTACATAGTATATGAGTGAGTTGCACTGAAAAACTTAGAAAATAAGAAACGCACAGTGTAGTACATAGTATATGAGTGAGTTGCACTGAAAAACGTAGAATATAAGAAACGCACAGTGTAGTACATAGTATATGAGTGAGTTGCACTGAAAAACTTAGAATATAAGAAACGCACAGTGTAGTACATAGTATATGAGTGAGTTGCACTGAAAAACTTAGAATATAAGAAACGCACAGTGTAGTACATAGTATATGAGTGAGTTGCACTGAAAAACTTAGAATATAAGAAACGCACAGTGTAGTACATAGTATATGAGTGAGTTGCACTGAAAAACTTAGAATATAAGAAACGCACAGTGTAGTACATAGTATATGAGTGAGTTGCACTGAAAAACTTAGAATATAAGAAACGCACAGTGTAGTACATAGTATATGAGTGAGTTGCACTGAAAAACTTAGAATATAAGAAACGAACAGTGTAGTACATAGTATATGAGTGAGTTGCACTGAAAACCTTAGAATATAAGAAACGCACAGTGTAGTACATAGTATATAAGTGAGTTGCACTGAAAAACTTAGAATATAAGAAACGCACAGTGTAGTACATAGTATATGAGTGAGTTGCACTGAAAAACTTAGAATTTACTGAAAAACCCGCATTACACGACATGCACAGTGTAGTACATTGTATATGAGTGAGTTGCACTGAAAAACTTAGAATTTACTGAAAAACCCGCATTAGACGAAATGCACAGTGTAGTACATTGTATATGAGTGAGTTGCACTGAAAAACTTAGAATTTACTGAAAAACCCGCATTAGACGAAATGCACAGTGTAGTACATAGTATATGAGTGAGTTGCACTGAAAAACTTAGAATTTACTGAAAAACCCGCATTAGACGAAATGCACAGTGTAGTACATTGTATATGAGTGAGTTGCACTGAAAAACTTAGAATTTACTGAAAAACCCACATTAGACGAAATGCACAGTGTAGTACCTAGTATATGAGTGAGTTGCACTGAAAAACTTAGAATATAAGAAACGCACAGTGTAGTACATAGTATATGAGTGAGTTGCACTGAAAAACTTAGAAAATAAGAAACGCACAGTGTAGTACATAGTATATGAGTGAGTTGCACTGAAAAACGTAGAATATAAGAAACGCACAGTGTAGTACATAGTATATGAGTGAGTTGCACTGAAAAACTTAGAATATAAGAAACGCACAGTGTAGTACATAGTATATGAGTGAGTTGCACTGAAAAACTTAGAATATAAGAAATGCACAGTGTAGTACATAGTATATGAGTGAGTTGCACTGAAAAACTTAGAATATAAGAAACGCACAGTGTAGTACATAGTATATGAGTGAGTTGCACTGAAAAACTTAGAATTTACTGAAAAACCCACATTACACGAAATGCACAGTGTATTACATAGTATAAGAGTGAGTTGCACTAAAAAACTTAGAATATAAGAAACGCACAGTGTAGTACATAGTATATGAGTGAGTTGCACTGAAAAACTTAGAATATAAGAAACGCACAGTGTAGTACATAGTATATGAGTGAGTTGCACTGAACTATTAGAATATAAGAAACGCACAGTGTAGTACATAGTATATGAGTGAGTTGCACTGAAAAACTTAGAATATAAGAAACGCACAGTGTAGTACATAGTATATGAGTGAGTTGCACTGAAAAACTTAGAATATAAGAAACGCACAGTGTAGTATATAGTATATGAGTGAGTTGCACTGAAAAACTTAGAATATAAGAAACGCACAGTGTAGTACATAGTATATGAGTGAGTTGCACTGAAAAACTTAGAATATAAGAAACGCACAGTGTAGTAAATAGTATATGAGTGAGTTGCACTGAAAAACTTAGAATTTACTGAAAAACCCGCATTACACGAAATGCACAGTGTAGTACATAGTATATGAGTGAGTTGCACTGAAAAACATAGAATATAAGAAAAGCACAGTGTAGTACATAGTATATGAGTGAGTTGCACTGAAAAACTTAGAATATAAGAAACGCACAGTGTAGTACATAGTATATGAGTGAGTTGCACTGAAAAACTTAGAATATAAGAAACGCACAGTGTAGTACATAGTATATAAGTGAGTTGCATTGAAAAACTTAGAATTTACTGAAATACCCGCATTACACGAAATGCACAGTGTAGTACATAGTATATGAGTGAGTTGCACTGAAAAACTTAGAATTTACTGAAAAACCCGCATTACACGAAATGCACAGTGTAGTACATTGTATATGAGTGAGTTGCACTGAAAAACTTAGAATTTACTGAAAAACCCGCATTAGACGAAATGCACAGTGTAGTACATAGTATATGAGTGAGTTGCACTGAAAAACTTAGAATATAAGAAACGCACAGTGTAGTACATAGGATATGAGTGAGTTGCACTGAAAAACTTAGAATATAAGAAACGCACAGTGTAGTACATAGTATATGAGTGAGTTGCACTGAAAAACTTAGAATATAAGAAACGCACAGTGTAGTAAATAGTATATGAGTGAGTTGCACTGAAAAACTTAGAATTTACTGAAAAACCCGCATTACACGAAATGCACAGTGTAGTACATAGTATATGAGTGAGTTGCACTGAAAAACTTAGAATATAAGAAAAGCACAGTGTAGTACATAGTATATGAGTGAGTTGCACTGAAAAACTTAGAATATAAGAAACGCACAGTGTAGTACATAGTATATGAGTGAGTTGCACTGAAAAACTTAGAATATAAGAAACGCACAGTGTAGTACATAGTATATGAGTGAGTTGCACTGAAAAACTTAGAATTTACTGAAATACCCGCATTACACGAAATGCACAGTGTAGTACATAGTATATGAGTGAGTTGCACTGAAAAACTTAGAATATAAGAAACGCACAGTGTAGTACATAGTATATGAGTGAGTTGCACTGAAAAACTTAGAATATAAGAAACGCACAGTGTAGTACATAGTATATGAGTGAGTTGCACTGAAAAACTTAGAATTTACTGAAAAACCCGCATTACACGACATGCACAGTGTAGTACATTGTATATGAGTGAGTTGCACTGAAAAACTTAGAATTTACTGAAAAACCCGCATTAGACGAAATGCACAGTGTAGTACATTGTATATGAGTGAGTTGCACTGAAAAACTTAGAATTTACTGAAAAACCCGCATTAGACGAAATGCACAGTGTAGTACATAGTATATGAGTGAGTTGCACTGAAAAACTTAGAATTTACTGAAAAACCCGCATTAGACGAAATGCACAGTGTAGTACATTGTATATGAGTGAGTTGCACTGAAAAACTTAGAATTTACTGAAAAACCCACATTAGACGAAATGCACAGTGTAGTACCTAGTATATGAGTGAGTTGCACTGAAAAACTTAGAATATAAGAAACGCACAGTGTAGTACATAGTATATGAGTGAGTTGCACTGAAAAACTTAGAAAATAAGAAACGCACAGTGTAGTACATAGTATATGAGTGAGTTGCACTGAAAAACGTAGAATATAAGAAACGCACAGTGTAGTACATAGTATATGAGTGAGTTGCACTGAAAAACTTAGAATATAAGAAACGCACAGTGTAGTACATAGTATATGAGTGAGTTGCACTGAAAAACTTAGAATATAAGAAATGCACAGTGTAGTACATAGTATATGAGTGAGTTGCACTGAAAAACTTAGAATATAAGAAACGCACAGTGTAGTACATAGTATATGAGTGAGTTGCACTGAAAAACTTAGAATTTACTGAAAAACCCACATTACACGAAATGCACAGTGTATTACATAGGATAAGAGTGAGTTGCACTAAAAAACTTAGAATATAAGAAACGCACAGTGTAGTACATAGTATATGAGTGAGTTGCACTGAAAAACTTAGAATATAAGAAACGCACAGTGTAGTACATAGTATATGAGTGAGTTGCACTGAACTATTAGAATATAAGAAACGCACAGTGTAGTACATAGTATATGAGTGAGTTGCACTGAAAAACTTAGAATATAAGAAACGCACAGTGTAGTACATAGTATATGAGTGAGTTGCACTGAAAAACTTAGAATATAAGAAACGCACAGTGTAGTATATAGTATATGAGTGAGTTGCACTGAAAAACTTAGAATATAAGAAACGCACAGTGTAGTACATAGTATATGAGTGAGTTGCACTGAAAAACTTAGAATATAAGAAACGCACAGTGTAGTAAATAGTATATGAGTGGGTTGCACTGAAAAACTTAGAATTTACTGAAAAACCCGCATTACACGAAATGCACAGTGTAGTACATAGTATATGAGTGAGTTGCACTGAAAAACTTAGAATATAAGAAAAGCACAGTGTAGTACATAGTATATGAGTGAGTTGCACTGAAAAACTTAGAATATAAGAAACGCACAGTGTAGTACATAGTATATGAGTGAGTTGCACTGAAAAACTTAGAATATAAGAAACGCACAGTGTAGTACATAGTATATGAGTGAGTTGCACTGAAAAACTTAGAATTTACTGAAATACCCGCATTACACGAAATGCACAGTGTAGTACATAGTATATGAGTGAGTTGCACTGAAAAACTTAGAATTTACTGAAAAACCCGCATTACACGAAATGCACAGTGTAGTACATTGTATATGAGTGAGTTGCACTGAAAAACTTAGAATTTACTGAAAAACCCGCATTAGACGAAATGCACAGTGTAGTACATAGTATATGAGTGAGTTGCACTGAAAAACTTAGAATATAAGAAACGCACAGTGTAGTACATAGGATATGAGTGAGTTGCACTGAAAAACTTAGAATATAAGAAACGCACAGTGTAGTACATAGTATATGAGTGAGTTGCACTGAAAAACTTAGAATATAAGAAACGCACAGTGTAGTAAATAGTATATGAGTGAGTTGCACTGAAAAACTTAGAATTTACTGAAAAACCCGCATTACACGAAATGCACAGTGTAGTACATAGTATATGAGTGAGTTGCACTGAAAAACTTAGAATATAAGAAAAGCACAGTGTAGTACATAGTATATGAGTGAGTTGCACTGAAAAACTTAGAATATAAGAAACGCACAGTGTAGTACATAGTATATGAGTGAGTTGCACTGAAAAACTTAGAATATAAGAAACGCACAGTGTAGTACATAGTATATGAGTGAGTTGCACTGAAAAACTTAGAATTTACTGAAATACCCGCATTACACGAAATGCACAGTGTAGTACATAGTATATGAGTGAGTTGCACTGAAAAACTTAGAATATAAGAAACGCACAGTGTAGTACATAGTATATGAGTGAGTTGCACTGAAAAACTTAGAATATAAGAAACGCACAGTGTAGTACATAGTATATGAGTGAGTTGCACTGAAAAACTTAGAATATAAGAAATGCACAGTGTAGTACATAGTATATGAGTGAGTTGCACTGAAAAACTTAGAATATAAGAAACGCACAGTGTAGTACATAGTATACGAGTGAGTTGCACTGAAAAACTTAGAATATAAGAAACGCACAGTGTAGTACATAGTATATGAGTGAGTTGCACTAAAAAACTTAGAATATAAGAAACGCACAGTGTAGTACATAGTATATGAGTGAGTTGCACTGAAAAACTTACAATATAAGAAACGCACAGTGTAGTACATAGTATATGAGTGAGTTGCACTGAAAAACTTAGAATTTACTGAAAAACCCGCATTACACGAAATGCACAGTGTAGTACATTGTATATGAGTGAGTTGCACTGAAAAACTTAGAATTTACTGAAAAACCCGCATTAGACGAAATGCACAGTGTAGTACATTGTATATGAGTGAGTTGCACTGAAAAACTTAGAATTTACTGAAAAACCCGCATTAGACGAAATGCACAGTGTAGTACATTGTATATGAGTGAGTTGCACTGAAAAACTTAGAATTTACTGAAAAACCCGCATTAGACGAAATGCACAGTGTAGTACATTGTATATGAGTGAGTTGCACTGAAAAATTTAGAATTTACTGAAAAACCCGCATTAGACGAAATGCACAGTGTAGTACATTGTATATGAGTGAGTTGCACTGAAAAACTTAGAATTTACTGAAAAACGCGCATTAGACGAAATGCACAGTGTAGTACATTGTATATGAGTGAGTTGCACTGAAAAACTTAGAATTTACTGAAAAACCCACATTAGACGAAATGCACAGTGTAGTACCTAGTATATGAGTGAGTTGCACTGAAAAACTTAGAATATAAGAAACGCACAGTGTAGTACATAGTATATGAGTGAGTTGCACTGAAAAACTTAGAATATAAGAAACGCACAGTGTAGTACATAGTATATGAGTGAGTTGCACTGAAAAACTTAGAATATAAGAAACGCACAGTGTAGTACATAGCATATGAGTGAGTTTCACTGAAAAACTTAGAATTTACTGAAAAACCCGCATTACACGAAATGCACAGTGTAGTACATAGTATATGAGTGAGTTGCACTGAAAAACTTAGAATATAAGAAACGCACAGTGTAGTACATAGTATATGAGTGAGTTGCACTGAAAAACTTAGAATATAAGAAACGCACAGTGTAGTACATAGTATATGAGGGAGTTGCACTGAAAAACTTAGAATATAAGAAACGCACAGTGTAGTACATAGTATATGAGTGAGTTGCACTGAAAAACTTAGAATATAAGAAACGCACAGTGTAGTACATAGTATATGAGTGAGTTGCACTGAAAAACTTAGAATTTACTGAAAAACCCGCATTACACGAAATGCACAGTGTAGTACATAGTATATGAGTGAGTTGCACTGAAAAACTTAGAATATAAGAAACGCACAGTGTAGTACATAGTATATGAGTGAGTTGCACTGAAAAACTTAGAATATAAGAAACTCACAGTGTAGTACATAGTATATGAGTGAGTTGCACTGAAAAACTTAGAATTTAAGAAACGCACAGTGTAGTACATAGTATATGAGTTGCACTGAAAAACTTAGAATAGAAGAAACGCACAGTGTCGTACATAGTATATGAGTGAGTTGCACTGAAAAACTTAGAATATAAGAAACGCACAGTGTAGTACATAGTATATGAGTGAGTTGCACTGAAAAACTTAGAAAATAAGAAACGCACAGTGTAGTACATAGTATATGAGTGAGTTGCACTGAAAAACTTAGAATATAAGAAACGCACAGTGTAGTACATAGTATATGAGTGAGTTGCACTGAAAAACTTAGAATTTACTGAAAAACCCGCATTACACGAAATGCACAGTGTAGTACATAGTATATGAGTGAGTTGCATTGAAAAACTTAGAATATAAGAAACGCACAGTGTAGTACATAGTATATGAGTGAGTTGCACTGAAAAACTTAGAATATAAGAAACGCACAGTGTAGTACATAGTATATGAGTGAGTTGCACTGAAAAACTTAGAATTTACTGAAAAACCCGCATTACACGAAATGCACAGTGTAGTACATTGTATATGAGTGAGTTGCACTGAAAAACTTAGAATTTACTGAAAAACCCGCATTAGACGAAATGCACAGTGTAGTACATTGTATATGAGTGAGTTGCACTGAAAAACTTAGAATTTACTGAAAAACCCGCATTAGACGAAATGCACAGTGTAGTACATTGTATATGAGTGAGTTGCACTGAAAAACTTAGAATTTACTGAAAAACGCGCATTAGACTTAATGCACAGTGTAGTACATTGTATATGAGTGAGTTGCACTGAAAAACTTAGAATTTACTGAAAAACCCACATTAGACGAAATGCACAGTGTAGTACCTAGTATATGAGTGAGTTGCACTGAAAAACTTAGAATATAAGAAACGCACAGTGTAGTACATAGTATATGAGTGAGTTGCACTGAAAAACTTAGAATTTACTGAAAACCCGCATTACACGAAATGCACAGTGTAGTACATATTATATGAGTGAGTTGCACTGAAAAACTTAGAATATAAGAAACGCACAGTGTAGTACATAGTATATGAGTGAGTTGCACTGAAAAACTTAGAATATAAGAAACGCACAGTGTAGTACATAGTATATGAGTTGCACTGAAAAACTTAGAATATAAGAAACGCACAGTGTCGTACATAGTATATGAGTGAGTTGCACTGAAAAACTTAGAATATAAGAACACAGTGTAGTACATAGTATATGAGTGAGTTGCACTGAAAAACGTAGAATATAAGAAACGCACACTGTAGTACATAGCATATGAGTGAGTTGCATTGAAAAACTTAGAATTTACTGAAAAACCCGCATTACACGAAATGCACAGTGTAGTACATAGTATATGAGTGAGTTGCACTGAAAAACTTAGAATATAAGAAACGCACAGTGTAGTACATAGTATATGAGTGAGTTGCACTGAAAAACTTAGAATATAAGAAACGCACAGTGTAGTACATAGTATATGAGTGAGTTGCACTGAAAAACTTAGAAAATAAGAAACGCACAGTGTAGTACATAGTATATGAGTGAGTTGCACTGAAAAACTTAGAATATAAGAAACGCACAGTGTAGTACATAGTATATGAGTGAGTTGCACTGAAAAACTTAGAATTTACTGAAAAACTCGCATTACACGAAATGCACAGTGTAGTACATAGTATATGAGTGAGTTGCACTGAAAAACTTAGAATATAAGAAACGCACAGTGTAGTACATAGTATATGAGTGAGTTGCACTGAAAAACTTAGAATATAAGAAACGCACAGTGTAGTACATAGTATATGAGTGAGTTGCACTGAAAAACTTAGAATTTACTGAAAAACCCGCATTACATGAAATGCACAGTGTAGTACATAGTTTATGAGTGAGTTGCACTGAAAAACTTAGAATATAAGAAACGCACAGTGTAGTACATAGTATATGAGTGAGTTGCACTGAAAAACTTAGAATTTACTGAAATACCCGCATTACACGAAATGCACAGTGTAGTACATAGTATATGAGTGAGTTGCACTGAAAAACTTAGAATATAAGAAACGCACAGTGTAGTACATAGTATATGAGTGAGTTGCACTGAAAAACTTAGAATATAAGAAACGCACAGTGTAGTACATAGTATATGAGTGAGTTGCACTGAAAAACTTAGAATTTACTGAAATACCCGCATTACACGAAATGCACAGTGTAGTACATAGTATATGAGTGAGTTGCACTGAAAAACTTAGAATATAAGAAACGCACAGTGTAGTACATAGTATATGAGTGAGTTGCACTGAAAAACTTAGAATATAAGAAACGCACAGTGTAGCACATAGTATATGAGTGAGTTGCACTGAAAAACTTAGAATATAAGAAACGCACAGTGTAGTACATAGTATATGAGTGAGTTGCACTGAAAACCTTAGAATATAAGAAACGCACAGTGTAGTACATAGTATATGAGTGAGTTGCACTGAAAAACTTAGAATATAAGAAACACACAGTGTAGTACATAGTATATGAGTGAGTTGCACTGAAAAACTTAGAATTTACTGAAAAACCCGCATTACACGACATGCACAGTGTAGTACATTGTATATAAGTGAGTTGCACTGAAAAACTTAGAATTTACTGAAAAACCCACATTAGACGAAATGCACAGTGTAGTACCTAGTATATGAGTGAGTTGCACTGAAAAACTTAGAATATAAGAAACGCACAGTGTAGTACATAGTATATGAGTGAGTTGCACTGAAAAACTTAGAAAATAAGAAACGCACAGTGTAGTACATAGTATATGAGTGAGTTGCACTGAAAAACGTAGAATATAAGAAACGCACAGTGTAGTACATAGTATATGAGTGAGTTGCACTGAAAAACTTAGAATATAAGAAACGCACAGTGTAGTACATAGTATATGAGTGAGTTGCACTGAAAAACTTAGAATATAAGAAACGCACAGTGTAGTACATAGTATATGAGTGAGTTGCACTGAAAAACTTAGAATATAAGAAACGCACAGTGTAGTACATAGTATATGAGTGAGTTGCACTGAAAAACTTAGAATATAAGAAACGCACAGTGTAGTACATAGTATATGAGTGAGTTGCACTGAAAAACTTAGAATATAAGAAACGCACAGTGTAGTACATAGTATATGAGTGAGTTGCACTGAAAAACTTAGAATATAAGAAACGAACAGTGTAGTACATAGTATATGAGTGAGTTGCACTGAAAACCTTAGAACATAAGAAACGCACAGTGTAGTACATAGTATATAAGTGAGTTGCACTGAAAAACTTAGAATATAAGAAACGCACAGTGTAGTACATAGTATATGAGTGAGTTGCACTGAAAAACTTAGAATTTACTGAAAAACCCGCATTACACGACATGCACAGTGTAGTACATTGTATATGAGTGAGTTGCACTGAAAAACTTAGAATTTACTGAAAAACCCGCATTAGACGAAATGCACAGTGTAGTACATTGTATATGAGTGAGTTGCACTGAAAAACTTAGAATTTACTGAAAAACCTGCATTAGACGAAATGCACAGTGTAGTACATAGTATATGAGTGAGTTGCACTGAAAAACTTAGAATTTACTGAAAAACCCGCATTAGACGAAATGCACAGTGTAGTACATTGTATATGAGTGAGTTGCACTGAAAAACTTAGAATTTACTGAAAAACCCACATTAGACGAAATGCACAGTGTAGTACCTAGTATATGAGTGAGTTGCACTGAAAAACTTAGAATATAAGAAACGCACAGTGTAGTACATAGTATATGAGTGAGTTGCACTGAAAAACTTAGAAAATAAGAAACGCACAGTGTAGTACATAGTATATGAGTGAGTTGCACTGAAAAACGTAGAATATAAGAAACGCACAGTGTAGTACATAGTATATGAGTGAGTTGCACTGAAAAACTTAGAATATAAGAAACGCACAGTGTAGTACATAGTATATGAGTGAGTTGCACTGAAAAACTTAGAATATAAGAAATGCACAGTGTAGTACATAGTATATGAGTGAGTTGCACTGAAAAACTTAGAATATAAGAAACGCACAGTGTAGTACATAGTATATGAGTGAGTTGCACTGAAAAACTTAGAATTTACTGAAAAACCCACATTACACGAAATGCACAGTGTATTACATAGTATAAGAGTGAGTTGCACTAAAAAACTTAGAATATAAGAAACGCACAGTGTAGTACATAGTATATGAGTGAGTTGCACTGAAAAACTTAAAATATAAGAAACGCACAGTGTAGTACATAGTATATGAGTGAGTTGCACTGAACTATTAGAATATAAGAAACGCACAGTGTAGTACATAGTATATGAGTGAGTTGCACAGAAAAACTTAGAATATAAGAAACGCACAGTGTAGTACATAGTATATGAGTGAGTTGCACTGAAAAACTTAGAATATAAGAAACGCACAGTGTAGTATATAGTATATGAGTGAGTTGCACTGAAAAACTTAGAATATAAGAAACGCACAGTGTAGTACATAGTATATGAGTGAGTTGCACTGAAAAACTTAGAATATAAGAAACGCACAGTGTAGTAAATAGTATATGAATGAGTTGCACTGAAAAACTTAGAATTTACTGAAAAACCCGCATTACACGAAATGCACAGTGTAGTACATAGTATATGAGTGAGTTGCACTGAAAAACTTAGAATATAAGAAAAGCACAGTGTAGTACATAGTATATGAGTGAGTTGCACTGAAAAACTTAGAATATAAGAAACGCACAGTGTAGTACATAGTATATGAGTGAGTTGCACTGAAAAACTTAGAATATAAGAAACGCACAGTGTAGTACATAGTATATGAGTGAGTTGCACTGAAAAACTTAGAATATAAGAAACGCACAGTGTAGTACATAGTATATGAGTGAGTTGCACTGAAAAACTTAGAATATAAGAAACGCACAGTGTAGTACATAGCATATGAGTGAGTTGCACTGAAAAACTTAGAATACTGAAAAACCCGCATTACACGAAATGCACAGTGTAGTACATAGTATATGAGTGAGTTGCACTGAAAAACTTTGAATATAAGAAACGCACAGTGTAGTACATAGTATATGAGTGAGTTGCACTGAAAAACTTAGAATATAAGAAACGCACAGTGTAGTACATAGTATATGAGTGAGTTGCACTGAAAAACTTAGAATATAAGAAACGCACAGTGTAGTACATAGTATATGAGTGAGTTGCACTGAAAAACTTAGAATATAAGAAACGCACAGTGTAGTACATAGTATATGAGTGAGTTGCACTGAAAAACTTAGAATTTAAGAAACGCACAGTGTAGTACATAGTATATGAGTTGCACTGAAAAACTTAGAATATAAGAAACGCACAGTGTCATACATAGTATATGAGTGAGTTGCACTGAAAAACTTAGAATATAAGAACACAGTGTAGTACATAGTATATGAGTGAGTTGCACTGAAAAACTTAGAATATAAGAAACGCACAGTGTAGTACATAGTATATGAGTGAGTTGCACTGAAAAACTTAGAATTTACTGAAAAACCCGCATTACACGAAATGCACAGTGTAGTACATAGTATATGAGTGAGTTGCACTGAAAAACTTAGAATATAAGAAACGCACAGTGTAGTACATAGTATATGAGTGAGTTGCACTGAAAAACTTAGAATATAAGAAACGCACAGTGTAGTACATAGTATATGAGTGAGTTGCACTGAAAAACTTAGAATTTACTGAAAAACCCGCATTACATGAAATGCACAGTGTAGTACATAGTATATGAGTGAGTTGCACTGAAAAACTTAGAATATAAGAAACGCACAGTGTAGTACATAGTATATGAGTGAGTTGCACTGAAAAACTTAGAATTTACTGAAATACCCGCATTACACGAAATGCACAGTGTAGTACATAGTATATGAGTGAGTTGCACTGAAAAACTTAGAATATAAGAAACGCACAGTGTAGTACATAGTATATGAGTGAGTTGCACTGAAAAACTTAGAATATAAGAAACGCACAGTGTAGTACATAGTATATGAGTGAGTTGCACTGAAAAACTTAGAATTTACTGAAATACCCGCATTACACGAAATGCACAGTGTAGTACATAGTATATGAGTGAGTTGCACTGAAAAACTTAGAATATAAGAAACGCACAGTGTAGTACATAGTATATGAGTGAGTTGCACTGAAAAACTTAGAATATAAGAAACGCACAGTGTAGCACATAGTATATGAGTGAGTTGCACTGAAAAACTTAGAATATAAGAAACGCACAGTGTAGTACATAGTATATGAGTGAGTTGCACTGAAAACCTTAGAATATAAGAAACGCACAGTGTAGTACATAGTATATGAGTGAGTTGCACTGAAAAACTTAGAATATAAGAAACGCACAGTGTAGTACATAGTATATGAGTGAGTTGCACTGAAAAACTTAGAATTTACTGAAAAACCCGCATTACACGACATGCACAGTGTAGTACATTGTATATAAGTGAGTTGCACTGAAAAACTTAGAATTTACTGAAAAACCCACATTAGACGAAATGCACAGTGTAGTACCTAGTATATGAGTGAGTTGCACTGAAAAACTTAGAATATAAGAAACGCACAGTGTAGTACATAGTATATGAGTAAGTTGCACTGAAAAACGTAGAATATAAGAAACGCACAGTGTAGTACATAGTATATGAGTGAGTTGCACTGAAAAACTTAGAATATAAGAAACGCACAGTGTAGTACATAGTATATGAGTGAGTTGCACTGAAAAACTTAGAATATAAGAAACGCACAGTGTAGTACATAGTATATGAGTGAGTTGCACTGAAAAACTTAGAATATAAGAAACGCACAGTGTAGTACATAGTATATGAGTGAGTTGCACTGAAAAACTTAGAATATAAGAAACGCACAGTGTAGTACATAGTATATGAGTGAGTTGCACTGAAAAACTTAGAATATAAGAAACGCACAGTGTAGTACATAGTATATGAGTGAGTTGCACTGAAAAACTTAGAATATAAGAAACGAACAGTGTAGTACATAGTATATGAGTGAGTTGCACTGAAAACCTTAGAATATAAGAAACGCACAGTGTAGTACATAGTATATAAGTGAGTTGCACTGAAAAACTTAGAATATAAGAAACGCACAGTGTAGTACATAGTATATGAGTGAGTTGCACTGAAAAACTTAGAATTTACTGAAAAACCCGCATTACACGACATGCACAGTGTAGTACATTGTATATGAGTGAGTTGCACTGAAAAACTTAGAATTTACTGAAAAACCCGCATTAGACGAAATGCACAGTGTAGTACATTGTATATGAGTGAGTTGCACTGAAAAACTTAGAATTTACTGAAAAACCTGCATTAGACGAAATGCACAGTGTAGTACATAGTATATGAGTGAGTTGCACTGAAAAACTTAGAATTTACTGAAAAACCCGCATTAGACGAAATGCACAGTGTAGTACATTGTATATGAGTGAGTTGCACTGAAAAACTTAGAATTTACTGAAAAACCCACATTAGACGAAATGCACAGTGTAGTACCTAGTATATGAGTGAGTTGCACTGAAAAACTTAGAATATAAGAAACGCACAGTGTAGTACATAGTATATGAGTGAGTTGCACTGAAAAACTTAGAAAATAAGAAACGCACAGTGTAGTACATAGTATATGAGTGAGTTGCACTGAAAAACGTAGAATATAAGAAACGCACAGTGTAGTACATAGTATATGAGTGAGTTGCACTGAAAAACTTAGAATATAAGAAACGCACAGTGTAGTACATAGTATATGAGTGAGTTGCACTGAAAAACTTAGAATATAAGAAATGCACAGTGTAGTACATAGTATATGAGTGAGTTGCACTGAAAAACTTAGAATATAAGAAACGCACAGTGTAGTACATAGTATATGAGTGAGTTGCACTGAAAAACTTAGAATTTACTGAAAAACCCACATTACACGAAATGCACAGTGTATTACATAGTATAAGAGTGAGTTGCACTAAAAAACTTAGAATATAAGAAACGCACAGTGTAGTACATAGTATATGAGTGAGTTGCACTGAAAAACTTAGAATATAAGAAACGCACAGTGTAGTACATAGTATATGAGTGAGTTGCACTGAACTATTAGAATATAAGAAACGCACAGTGTAGTACATAGTATATGAGTGAGTTGCACTGAAAAACTTAGAATATAAGAAACGCACAGTGTAGTACATAGTATATGAGTGAGTTGCACTGAAAAACTTAGAATATAAGAAACGCACAGTGTAGTATATAGTATATGAGTGAGTTGCACTGAAAAACTTAGAATATAAGAAACGCACAGTGTAGTACATAGTATATGAGTGAGTTGCACTGAAAAACTTAGAATATAAGAAACGCACAGTGTAGTAAATAGTATATGAGTGAGTTGCACTGAAAAACTTAGAATTTACTGAAAAACCCGCATTACACGAAATGCACAGTGTAGTACATAGTATATGAGTGAGTTGCAATGAAAAACTTAGAATATAAGAAAAGCACAGTGTAGTACATAGTATATGAGTGAGTTGCACTGAAAAACTTAGAATATAAGAAACGCACAGTGTAGTACATAGTATATGAGTGAGTTGCACTGAAAAACTTAGAATATAAGAAACGCACAGTGTAGTACATAGTATATGAGTGAGTTGCACTGAAAAACTTAGAATTTAAGAAACGCACAGTGTAGTACATAGTATATGAGTTGCACTGAAAAACTTAGAATATAAGAAACGCACAGTGTCATACATAGTATATGAGTGAGTTGCACTGAAAAACTTAGAATATAAGAACACAGTGTAGTACATAGTATATGAGTGAGTTGCACTGAAAAACTTAGAATATAAGAAACGCACAGTGTAGTACATAGCATATGAGTGAGTTGCACTGAAAAACTTAGAATTTACTGAAAAACCCGCATTACACGAAATGCACAGTGTAGTACATAGTATATGAGTGAGTTGCACTGAAAAACTTAGAATATAAGAAACGCACAGTGTAGTACATAGTATATGAGTGAGTTGCACTGAAAAACTTAGAATATAAGAAACGCACAGTGTAGTACATAGTATATGAGTGAGTTGCACTGAAAAACTTAGAATATAAGAAACGCACAGTGTAGTACATAGTATATGAGTTGCACTGAAAAACTTAGAATATAAGAAACGCACAGTGTCGTACATAGTATATGAGTGAGTTGCACTGAAAAACTTAGAATATAAGAACACAGTGTAGTACATAGTATATGAGTGAGTTGCACTGAAAAACGTAGAATATAAGAAACGCACACTGTAGTACATAGCATATGAGTGAGTTGCATTGAAAAACTTAGAATTTACTGAAAAACCCGCATTACACGAAATGCACAGTGTAGTACATAGTATATGAGTGAGTTGCACTGAAAAACTTAGAATATAAGAAACGCACAGTGTAGTACATAGTATATGAGTGAGTTGCACTGAAAAACTTAGAATATAAGAAACGCACAGTGTAGTACATAGTATATGAGTGAGTTGCACTGAAAAACTTAGAAAATAAGAAACGCACAGTGTAGTACATAGTATATGAGTGAGTTGCACTGAAAAACTTAGAATATAAGAAACGCACAGTGTAGTACATAGTATATGAGTGAGTTGCACTGAAAAACTTAGAATTTACTGAAAAACCCGCATTACACGAAATGCACAGTGTAGTACATAGTATATGAGTGAGTTGCACTGAAAAACTTAGAATATAAGAAACGCACAGTGTAGTACATAGTATATGAGTGAGTTGCACTGAAAAACTTAGAATATAAGAAACGCACAGTGTAGTACATAGTATATGAGTGAGTTGCACTGAAAAACTTAGAATTTACTGAAAAACCCGCATTACATGAAATGCACAGTGTAGTACATAGTATATGAGTGAGTTGCACTGAAAAACTTAGAATATAAGAAACGCACAGTGTAGTACATAGTATATGAGTGAGTTGCACTGAAAAACTTAGAATTTACTGAAATACCCGCATTACACGAAATGCACAGTGTAGTACATAGTATATGAGTGAGTTGCACTGAAAAACTTAGAATATAAGAAACGCACAGTGTAGTACATAGTATATGAGTGAGTTGCACTGAAAAACTTAGAATATAAGAAACGCACAGTGTAGTACATAGTATATGAGTGAGTTGCACTGAAAAACTTAGAATTTACTGAAATACCCGCATTAAACGAAATGCACAGTGTAGTACATAGTATATGAGTGAGTTGCACTGAAAAACTTAGAATATAAGAAACGCACAGTGTAGTACATAGTATATGAGTGAGTTGCACTGAAAAACTTAGAATATAAGAAACGCACAGTGTAGCACATAGTATATGAGTGAGTTGCACTGAAAAACTTAGAATATAAGAAACGCACAGTGTAGTACATAGTATATGAGTGAGTTGCACTGAAAACCTTAGAATATAAGAAACGCACAGTGTAGTACATAGTATATGAGTGAGTTGCACTGAAAAACTTAGAATATAAGAAACGCACAGTGTAGTACATAGTATATGAGTGAGTTGCACTGAAAAACTTAGAATTTACTGAAAAACCCGCATTACACGACATGCACAGTGTAGTACATTGTATATAAGTGAGTTGCACTGAAAAACTTAGAATTTACTGAAAAACCCACATTAGACGAAATGCACAGTGTAGTACCTAGTATATGAGTGAGTTGCACTGAAAAACTTAGAATATAAGAAACGCACAGTGTAGTACATAGTATATGAGTGAGTTGCACTGAAAAACTTAGAAAATAAGAAACGCACAGTGTAGTACATAGTATATGAGTGAGTTGCACTGAAAAACGTAGAATATAAGAAACGCACAGTGTAGTACATAGTATATGAGTGAGTTGCACTGAAAAACTTAGAATATAAGAAACGCACAGTGTAGTACATAGTATATGAGTGAGTTGCACTGAAAAACTTAGAATATAAGAAACGCACAGTGTAGTACATAGTATATGAGTGAGTTGCACTGAAACTTAGAATATGAAACGCACAGTGTAGTACATAGTATATGAGTGAGTTGCACTGAAAAACTTAGAACATAAGAAACGCACAGTGTAGTACATAGTATATGAGTGAGTTGCACTGAAAAACTTAGAATATAAGAAACGAACAGTGTAGTACATAGTATATGAGTGAGTTGCACTGAAAACCTTAGAATATAAGAAACGCACAGTGTAGTACATAGTATATAAGTGAGTTGCACTGAAAAACTTAGAATATAAGAAACGCACAGTGTAGTACATAGTATATGAGTGAGTTGCACTGAAAAACTTAGAATTTACTGAAAAACCCGCATTACACGACATGCACAGTGTAGTACATTGTATATGAGTGAGTTGCACTGAAAAACTTAGAATTTACTGAAAAACCCGCATTAGACGAAATGCACAGTGTAGTACATTGTATATGAGTGAGTTGCACTGAAAAACTTAGAATTTACTGAAAAACCTGCATTAGACGAAATGCACAGTGTAGTACATAGTATATGAGTGAGTTGCACTGAAAAACTTAGAATTTACTGAAAAACCCACATTAGACGAAATGCACAGTGTAGTACCTAGTATATGAGTGAGTTGCACTGAAAAACTTAGAATATAAGAAACGCACAGTGTAGTACATAGTATATGAGTGAGTTGCACTGAAAAACTTAGAATATAAGAAACGCACAGTGTAGTACATAGTATATGAGTGAGTTGCACTGAAAAACTTAGAATATAAGAAACGCACAGTGTAGTATATAGTATATGAGTGAGTTGCACTGAAAAACTTAGAATATAAGAAACGCACAGTGTAGTACATAGTATATGAGTGAGTTGCACTGAAAAACTTAGAATATAAGAAACGCACAGTGTAGTAAATAGTATATGAGTGAGTTGCACTGAAAAACTTAGAATTTACTGAAAAACCCGCATTACACGAAATGCACAGTGTAGTACATAGTATATGAGTGAGTTGCACTGAAAAACTTAGAATATAAGAAAAGCACAGTGTAGTACATAGTATATGAGTGAGTTGCACTGAAAAACTTAGAATATAAGAAACGCACAGTGTAGTACATAGTATATGAGTGAGTTGCACTGAAAAACTTAGAATATAAGAAACGCACAGTGTAGTACATAGTATATGAGTGAGTTGCACTGAAAAACTTAGAATTTACTGAAATACCCGCATTACACGAAATGCACAGTGTAGTACATAGTATATGAGTGAGTTGCACTGAAAAACTTAGAATATAAGAAACGCACAGTGTAGTACATAGTATATGAGTGAGTTGCACTGAAAAACTTAGAATTTACTGAAAAACCCGCATTACACGAAATGCACAGTGTAGTACATTGTATATGAGTGAGTTGCACTGAAAAACTTAGAATTTACTGAAAAACCCGCATTAGACGAAATGCACAGTGTAGTACATAGTATATGAGTGAGTTGCACTGAAAAACTTAGAATATAAGAAACGCACAGTGTAGTACATAGGATATGAGTGAGTTGCACTGAAAAACTTAGAATATAAGAAACGCACAGTGTAGTACATAGTATATGAGTGAGTTGCACTGAAAAACTTAGAATATAAGAAACGCACAGTGTAGTAAATAGTATATGAGTGAGTTGCACTGAAAAACTTAGAATTTACTGAAAAACCCGCATTACACGAAATGCACAGTGTAGTACATAGTATATGAGTGAGTTGCACTGAAAAACTTAGAATATAAGAAAAGCACAGTGTAGTACATAGTATATGAGTGAGTTGCACTGAAAAACTTAGAATATAAGAAACGCACAGTGTAGTACATAGTATATGAGTGAGTTGCACTGAAAAACTTAGAATATAAGAAACGCACAGTGTAGTACATAGTATATGAGTGAGTTGCACTAAAAAACTTAGAATATAAGAAACGCACAGTGTAGTACATAGTATATGAGTGAGTTGCACTGAAAAACTTACAATATAAGAAACGCACAGTGTAGTACATAGTATATGAGTGAGTTGCACTGAAAAACTTAGAATTTACTGAAAAACCCGCATTACACGAAATGCACAGTGTAGTACATTGTATATGAGTGAGTTGCACTGAAAAACTTAGAATTTACTGAAAAACCCGCATTAGACGAAATGCACAGTGTAGTACATTGTATATGAGTGAGTTGCACTGAAAAATTTAGAATTTACTGAAAAACCCGCATTAGACGAAATGCACAGTGTAGTACATTGTATATGAGTGAGTTGCACTGAAAAACTTAGAATTTACTGAAAAACGCGCATTAGACGAAATGCACAGTGTAGTACATTGTATATGAGTGAGTTGCACTGAAAAACTTAGAATTTACTGAAAAACCCACATTAGACGAAATGCACAGTGTAGTACCTAGTATATGAGTGAGTTGCACTGAAAAACTTAGAATATAAGAAACGCACAGTGTAGTACATAGTATATGAGTGAGTTGCACTGAAAAACTTAGAATATAAGAAACGCACAGTGTAGTACATAGTATATGAGGGAGTTGCACTGAAAAACTTAGAATATAGAAACGCACAGTGTAGTACATAGTATATGAGTGAGTTGCACTGAAAAACTTAGAATATAAGAAACGCACAGTGTAGTACATAGTATATGAGTGAGTTGCACTGAAAAACTTAGAATTTACTGAAAAACCCGCATTACACGAAATGCACAGTGTAGTACATAGTATATGAGTGAGTTGCACTGAAAAACTTTAGAATATAAGAAACGCACAGTGTAGTACATAGTATATGAGTGAGTTGCACTGAAAAACTTAGAATATAAGAAACGCACAGTGTAGTACATAGTATATGAGTGAGTTGCACTGAAAAACTTAGAATTTAAGAAACGCACAGTGTAGTACATATTATATGAGTTGCACTGAAAAACTTAGAATAGAAGAAACGCACAGTGTCGTACATAGTATATGAGTGAGTTGCACTGAAAAACTTAGAATATAAGAAACGCACAGTGTAGTACATAGTATATGAGTGAGTTGCACTGAAAAACTTAGAAAATAAGAAACGCACAGTGTAGTACATAGTATATGAGTGAGTTGCACTGAAAAACTTAGAATATAAGAAACGCACAGTGTAGTACATAGTATATGAGTGAGTTGCACTGAAAAACTTAGAATATAAGAAACGCACAGTGTAGTATATAGTATATGAGTGAGTTGCACTGAAAAACTTAGAATATAAGAAACGCACAGTGTAGTACATAGTATATGAGTGAGTTGCACTGAAAAACTTAGAATATAAGAAACGCACAGTGTAGTAAATAGTATATGAGTGAGTTGCACTGAAAAACTTAGAATTTACTGAAAAACCCGCATTACACGAAATGCACAGTGTAGTACATAGTATATGAGTGAGTTGCACTGAAAAACTTAGAATATAAGAAAAGCACAGTGTAGTACATAGTATATGAGTGAGTTGCACTGAAAAACTTAGAATATAAGAAACGCACAGTGTAGTACATAGTATATGAGTGAGTTGCACTGAAAAACTTAGAATATAAGAAACGCACAGTGTAGTACATAGTATATGAGTGAGTTGCACTGAAAAACTTAGAATTTACTGAAATACCCGCATTACACGAAATGCACAGTGTAGTACATAGTATATGAGTGAGTTGCACTGAAAAACTTAGAATATAAGAAACGCACAGTGTAGTACATAGTATATGAGTGAGTTGCACTGAAAAACTTAGAATTTACTGAAAAACCCGCATTACACGAAATGCACAGTGTAGTACATTGTATATGAGTGAGTTGCACTGAAAAACTTAGAATTTACTGAAAAACCCGCATTAGACGAAATGCACAGTGTAGTACATAGTATATGAGTGAGTTGCACTGAAAAACTTAGAATATAAGAAACGCACAGTGTAGTACATAGGATATGAGTGAGTTGCACTGAAAAACTTAGAATATAAGAAACGCACATGTAGTACATAGTATATGAGTGAGTTGCACTGAAAAACTTAGAATATAAGAAACGCACAGTGTAGTAAATAGTATATGAGTGAGTTGCACTGAAAAACTTAGAATTTACTGAAAAACCCGAATTACACGAAATGCACAGTGTAGTACATAGTATATGAGTGAGTTGCACTGAAAAACTTAGAATATAAGAAAAGCACAGTGTAGTACATAGTATATGAGTGAGTTGCACTGAAAAACTTAGAATATAAGAAACGCACAGTGTAGTACATAGTATATGAGTGAGTTGCACTGAAAAACTTAGAATATAAGAAACGCACAGTGTAGTACATAGTATATGAGTGAGTTGCACTGAAAAACTTAGAATTTACTGAAATACCCGCATTACACGAAATGCACAGTGTAGTACATAGTATATGAGTGAGTTGCACTGAAAAACTTAGAATATAAGAAACGCACAGTGTAGTACATAGTATATGAGTGAGTTGCACTGAAAAACTTAGAATATAAGAAACGCACAGTGTAGTACATAGTATATGAGTGAGTTGCACTGAAAAACTTAGAATATAAGAAATGCACAGTGTAGTACATAGTATATGAGTGAGTTGCACTGAAAAACTTAGAATATAAGAAACGCACAGTGTAGTACATAGTATATGAGTGAGTTGCACTGAAAAACTTAGAATATAAGAAACGCACAGTGTAGTACATAGTATATGAGTGAGTTGCACTAAAAAACTTAGAATATAAGAAACGCACAGTGTAGTACATAGTATATGAGTGAGTTGCACTGAAAAACTTACAATATAAGAAACGCACAGTGTAGTACATAGTATATGAGTGAGTTGCACTGAAAAACTTAGAATTTACTGAAAAACCCGCATTACACGAAATGCACTGTGTAGTACATTGTATATGAGTGAGTTGCACTGAAAAACTTAGAATTTACTGAAAAACCCGCATTAGACGAAATGCACAGTGTAGTACATTGTATATGAGTGAGTTGCACTGAAAAATTTAGAATTTACTGAAAAACCCGCATTAGACGAAATGCACAGTGTAGTACATTGTATATGAGTGAGTTGCACTGAAAAACTTAGAATTTACTGAAAAACGCGCATTAGACGAAATGCACAGTGTAGTACATTGTATATGAGTGAGTTGCACTGAAAAACTTAGAATTTACTGAAAAACCCACATTAGACGAAATGCACAGTGTAGTACCTAGTATATGAGTGAGTTGCACTGAAAAACTTAGAATATAAGAAACGCACAGTGTAGTACATAGTATATGAGTGAGTTGCACTGAAAAACTTAGAATATAAGAAACGCACAGTGTAGTACATAGTATATGAGGGAGTTGCACTGAAAAACTTAGAATATAAGAAACGCACAGTGTAGTACATAGTATATGAGTGAGTTGCACTGAAAAACTTAGAATATAAGAAACGCACAGTGTAGTACATAGTATATGAGTGAGTTGCACTGAAAAACTTAGAATTTACTGAAAAACCCGCATTACACGAAATGCACAGTGTAGTACATAGTATATGAGTGAGTTGCACTGAAAAACTTAGAATATAAGAAACGCACAGTGTAGTACATAGTATATGAGTGAGTTGCACTGAAAAACTTAGAATATAAGAAACGCACAGTGTAGTACATAGTATATGAGTGAGTTGCACTGAAAAACTTAGAATTTAAGAAACGCACAGTGTAGTACATATTATATGAGTTGCACTGAAAAACTTAGAATAGAAGAAACGCACAGTGTCGTACATAGTATATGAGTGAGTTGCACTGAAAAACTTAGAATATAAGAAACGCACAGTGTAGTACATAGTATATGAGTGAGTTGCACTGAAAAACTTAGAAAATAAGAAACGCACAGTGTAGTACATAGTATATGAGTGAGTTGCACTGAAAAACTTAGAATATAAGAAACGCACAGTGTAGTACATAGTATATGAGTGAGTTGCACTGAAAAACTTAGAATTTACTGAAAAACCCGCATTACACGAAATGCACAGTGTAGTACATAGTATATGAGTGAGTTGCATTGAAAAACTTAGAATATAAGAAACGCACAGTGTAGTACATAGTATATGAGTGAGTTGCACTGAAAAACTTAGAATATAAGAAACGCACAGTGTAGTACATAGTATATGAGTGAGTTGCACTGAAAAACTTAGAATTTACTGAAAAACCCGCATTAGACGAAATGCACAGTGTAGTACATTGTATATGAGTGAGTTGCACTGAAAAACTTAGAATTTACTGAAAAACGCGCATTAGACGAAATGCACAGTGTAGTACCTAGTATATGAGTGAGTTGCACTGAAAAACTTAGAATATAAGAAACGCACAGTGTAGTACATAGTATATGAGTGAGATGCACTGAAAAACTTAGAATATAAGAAACGCACAGTGTAGTACATAGTATATGAGTGAGTTGCACTGAAAAACTTAGAATATAAGAAACGCACAGTGTAGTACATAGCATATGAGTGAGTTGCACTGAAAAACTTAGAATACTGAAAAACCCGCATTACACGAAATGCACAGTGTAGTACATAGTATATGAGTGAGTTGCACTGAAAAACTTAGAATATAAGAAACGCACAGTGTAGTACATAGTATATGAGTGAGTTGCACTGAAAAACTTAGAATATAAGAAACGCACAGTGTAGTACATAGTATATGAGTGAGTTGCACTGAAAAACTTAGAATATAAGAAACGCACAGTGTAGTACATAGTATATGAGTGAGTTGCACTGAAAAACTTAGAATATAAGAAATGCACAGTGTAGTACATAGTATATGAGTGAGTTGCACTGAAAAACTTAGAATTTAAGAAACGCACAGTGTAGTACATAGTATATGAGTTGCACTGAAAAACTTAGAATATAAGAAACGCACAGTGTCATACATAGTATATGAGTGAGTTGCACTGAAAAACTTAGAATATAAGAACACAGTGTAGTACATAGTATATGAGTGAGTTGCACTGAAAAACTTAGAATATAAGAAACGCACAGTGTAGTACATAGCATATGAGTGAGTTGCACTGAAAAACTTAGAATTTACTGAAAAACCCGCATTACACGAAATGCACAGTGTAGTACATAGTATATGAGTGAGTTGCACTGAAAAACTTAGAATATAAGAAACGCACAGTGTAGTACATAGTATATGAGTGAGTTGCACTGAAAAACTTAGAATATAAGAAACGCACAGTGTAGTACATAGTATATGAGTGAGTTGCACTGAAAAACTTAGAATATAAGAAACGCACAGTGTAGTACATAGTATATGAGTGAGTTGCACTGAAAAACTTAGAATATAAGAAACGCACAGTGTAGTACATAGTATATGAGTGAGTTGCACTGAAAAACTTAGAATTTACTGAAAAACCCGCATTACACGAAATGCACAGTGTAGTACATAGTATATGAGTGAGTTGCACTGAAAAACTTAGAATATAAGAAACGCACAGTGTAGTACATAGTATATGAGTGAGTTGCACTGAAAAACTTAGAATATAAGAATCGCACAGTGTAGTACATAGTATATGAGTTGCACTGAAAAACTTAGAATATAAGAAACGCACAGTGTCGTACATAGTATATGAGTGAGTTGCACTGAAAAACTTAGAATATAAGAACACAGTGTAGTACATAGTATATGAGTGAGTTGCACTGAAAAACGTAGAATATAAGAAACGCACAGTGTAGTACATAGCATATGAGTGAGTTGCATTGAAAAACTTAGAATTTACTGAAAAACCCGCATTACACGAAATGCACAGTGTAGTACATAGTATATGAGTGAGTTGCACTGAAAAACTTAGAATATAAGAAACGCACAGTGTAGTACATAGTATATGAGTGAGTTGCACTGAAAAACTTAGAATATAAGAAACGCACAGTGTAGTACATAGTATATGAGTGAGTTGCACTGAAAAACTTAGAAAATAAGAAACGCACAGTGTAGTACATAGTATATGAGTGAGTTGCACTGAAAAACTTAGAATATAAGAAACGCACAGTGTAGTACATAGTATATGAGTGAGTTGCACTGAAAAACTTAGAATTTACTGAAAAACCCGCATTACACGAAATGCACAGTGTAGTACATAGTATATGAGTGAGTTGCACTGAAAAACTTAGAATATAAGAAACGCACAGTGTAGTACATAGTATATGAGTGAGTTGCACTGAAAAACTTAGAATATAAGAAACGCACAGTGTAGTACATAGTATATGAGTGAGTTGCACTGAAAAACTTAGAATTTACTGAAAAACCCGCATTACACGAAATGCACAGTGTAGTACATAGTATATGAGTGAGTTGCACTGAAAAACTTAGAATATAAGAAACGCACAGTGTAGTACATAGTATATGAGTGAGTTGCACTGAAAAACTTAGAATTTACTGAAATACCCGCATTACACGAAATGCACAGTGTAGTACATAGTATATGAGTGAGTTGCACTGAAAAACTTAGAATATAAGAAACGCACAGTGTAGTACATAGTATATGAGTGAGTTGCACTGAAAAACTTAGAATATAAGAAACGCACAGTGTAGTACATAGCATATGAGTGAGTTGCACTGAAAAACTTAGAATACTGAAAAACCCGCATTACACGAAATGCACAGTGTAGTACATAGTATATGAGTGAGTTGCACTGAAAAACTTAGAATATAAGAAACGCACAGTGTAGTACATAGTATATGAGTGAGTTGCACTGAAAAACTTAGAATATAAGAAACGCACAGTGTAGTACATAGTATATGAGTGAGTTGCACTGAAAAACTTAGAATATAAGAAACGCACAGTGTAGTACATAGTATATGAGTGAGTTGCACTGAAAAACTTAGAATATAAGAAACGCACAGTGTAGTACATAGTATATGAGTGAGTTGCACTGAAAAACTTAGAATTTAAGAAACGCACAGTGTAGTACATAGTATATGAGTTGCACTGAAAAACTTAGAATATAAGAAACGCACATTGTCATACATAGTATATGAGTGAGTTGCACTGAAAAACTTAGAATATAAGAACACAGTGTAGTACATAGTATATGAGTGAGTTGCACTGAAAAACTTAGAATATAAGAAACGCACAGTGTAGTACATAGCATATGAGTGAGTTGCACTGAAAAACTTAGAATTTACTGAAAAACCCGCATTACACGAAATGCACAGTGTAGTACATAGTATATGAGTGAGTTGCACTGAAAAACTTAGAATATAAGAAACGCACAGTGTAGTACATAGTATATGAGTGAGTTGCACTGAAAAACTTAGAATATAAGAAACGCACAGTGTAGTACATAGTATATGAGTGAGTTGCACTGAAAAACTTAGAATATAAGAAACGCACAGTGTAGTACATAGTATATGAGTGAGTTGCACTGAAAAACTTAGAATATAAGAAACGCACAGTGTAGTACATAGTATATGAGTGAGTTGCACTGAAAAACTTAGAATTTACTGAAAAACCCGCATTACACGAAATGCACAGTGTAGTACATAGTATATGAGTGAGTTGCACTGAAAAACTTAGAATATAAGAAACGCACAGTGTAGTACATAGTATATGAGTGAGTTGCACTGAAAAACTTAGAATATAAGAAACGCACAGTGTAGTACATAGTATATGAGTTGCACTGAAAAACTTAGAATATAAGAAACGCACAGTGTCGTACATAGTATATGAGTGAGTTGCACTGAAAAACTTAGAATATAAGAACACAGTGTAGTACATAGTATATGAGTGAGTTGCACTGAAAAACGTAGAATATAAGAAACGCACAGTGTAGTACATAGCATATGAGTGAGTTGCATTGAAAAACTTAGAATTTACTGAAAAACCCGCATTACACGAAATGCACAGTGTAGTACATAGTATATGAGTGAGTTGCACTGAAAAACTTAGAATATAAGAAACGCACAGTGTAGTACATAGTATATGAGTGAGTTGCACTGAAAAACTTAGAATATAAGAAACGCACAGTGTAGTACATAGTATATGAGTGAGTTGCACTGAAAAACTTAGAAAATAAGAAACGCACAGTGTAGTACATAGTATATGAGTGAGTTGCACTGAAAAACTTAGAATATAAGAAACGCACAGTGTAGTACATAGTATATGAGTGAGTTGCACTGAAAAACTTAGAATTTACTGAAAAACCCGCATTACACGAAATGCACAGTGTAGTACATAGTATATGAGTGAGTTGCACTGAAAAACTTAGAATATAAGAAACGCACAGTGTAGTACATAGTATATGAGTGAGTTGCACTGAAAAACTTAGAATATAAGAAACGCACAGTGTAGTACATAGTATATGAGTGAGTAGCACTGAAAAACTTAGAATTTACTGAAAAACCCGCATTACACGAAATGCACAGTGTAGTACATAGTATATGAGTGAGTTGCACTGAAAAACTTAGAATATAAGAAACGCACTGTGTAGTACATAGTATATGAGTGAGTTGCACTGAAAAACTTAGAATTTACTGAAATACCCGCATTACACGAAATGCACAGTGTAGTACATAGTATATGAGTGAGTTGCACTGAAAAACTTAGAGTATAAGAAACGCACAGTGTAGTACATAGTATATGAGTGAGTTGCACTGAAAAACTTAGAATATAAGAAACGCACAGTGTAGTACATAGTATATGAGTGAGTTGCACTGAAAAACTTAGAATATAAGAAACGCACAGTGTAGTACATAGTATATGAGTGAGTTGCACTGAAAATATTAGAATATAAGAAACGCACAGTGTAGTACATAGTATATGAGTGAGTTGCACTGAAAAACTTAGAATATAAGAAACGCACAGTGTAGTACATAGTATATGAGTGAGTTGCACTGAAAAACTTAGAATATAAGAAACGCACAGTGTAGTACATAGTATATGAGTGAGTTGCACTGAAAAACTTAGAATATAAGAAACGCACAGTGTAGTACATAGTATATGAGTGAGTTGCACTGAAAAACTTAGAATATAAGAAACGCACAGTGTAGTACATAGTATATGAATGAGTTGCACTGAAAAACTTAGAATTTACTGAAAAACCCGCATTACACGAAATGCACAGTGTAGTACATAGTATATGAGTGAGTTGCACTGAAAAACTTAGAATATAAGAAACGCACAGTGTAGTACATAGTATATGAGTTGCACTGAAAAACTTAGAATATAAGAAACGCACAGCGTAGTACATAGTATATGAGTGAGTTGCACTGAAAAACTTAGAATATAAGAAACGCACGGTGTAGTACATAGTATATGAGTGAGTTGCACTGAAAAACTTAGAATATAAGAAACGCAAAGTTTAGTACATAGTATATGAGTGAGTTGCATTGAAAAACTTAGAATATAAGAAATGCACAGTGTAGTACATAGTATATGAGTGAGTTGCACTGAAAAACTTAGAATTTACTGAAAAACCCGCATTACACGAAATGCACAGTGTAGTACATAGTATAAGAGTGAGTTGCACTAAAAAACTTAGAATATAAGAAACGCACAGTGTAGTACATAGTATATGAGTGAGTTGTACTGAAAAACTTAGAATATAAGAAACGCACAGTGTAGTACATAGTATATGAGTGAGTTGCACTGAACTATTAGAATATAAGAAACGCACAGTGTAGTAAATAGTATATGAGTGAGTTGCACTGAAAAACTTAGAATATAAGAAACGCACAGTGTAGTACATAGTATATGAGTGAGTTGCACTGAAAAACTTAGAATATAAGAAACGCACAGTGTAGTACATAGTATATGAGTGAGTTGCACTGAAAACCTTAGAATATAAGAAACGCACAGTGTAGTACATAGTATATGAGTGAGTTGCACTGAAAAACTTAGAATATAAGAAACGCACAGTGTAGTACATAGTATATGAGTGAGTTAGACTGAAAAACTTAGAATTTACTGAAAAACCCGCATTACACGAAATGCACAGTGTAGTACATTGTATATGAGTGAGTTGCACTGAAAAACTTAGAATTTACTGAAAAACCCGCATTAGACGAAATGCACAGTGTAGTACATTGTATATGAGTGAGTTGCACTGAAAAACTTAGAATTTACTGAAAAACCCGCATTAGACGAAATGCACAGTGTAGTACATAGTATATGAGTGAGTTGCACTGAAAAACTTAGAATTTACTGAAAAACCCGCATTAGACGAAATGCACAGTGTAGTACATTGTATATGAGTGAGTTGCACTGAAAAACTTAGAATTTACTGAAAAACCCACATTAGACGAAATGCACAGTGTAGTACCTAGTATATGAGTGAGTTGCACTGAAAAACTTAGAATATAAGAAACGCACAGTGTAGTACATAGTATATGAGTGAGTTGCACTGAAAAACTTAGAAAATAAGAAACGCACAGTGTAGTACATAGTATATGAGTGAGTTGCACTGAAAAACTTAGAATATAAGAAATGCACAGTGTAGTATATAGTATATGAGTGAGTTGCACTGAAAAACTTAGAATATAAGAAACGCACAGTGTAGTACATAGTATATGAGTGAGTTGCACTCAAAAACTTAGAATATAAGAAACGCACAGTGTAGTACTTAGTATATGAGTGAGTTGCACTGAAAAACTTAGAATTTACTGAAAAACCCGCATTACACGAAACGCACAGTGTAGTACATAGTATATGAGTGAGTTGCACTGAAAATATTAGAATATAAGAAACACACAGTGTAGTACATAGTATATGAGTGAGTTGCACTGAAAAACTTAGAATATAAGAAACGCACAGTGTAGTACATAGTATATGAGTGAGTTGCACTGAAAAACTTAGAATATAAGAAACGCACAGTGTAGTACATAGTATATGAGTTGCACTGAAAAACTTAGAATATAAGAAACGCACAGTGTCGTACATAGTATATGAGTGAGTTGCACTGAAAAACTTAGAATATAAGAACACAGTGTAGTACATAGTATATGAGTGAGTTGCACTGAAAAACGTAGAATATAAGAAACGCACAGTGTAGTACATAGCATATGAGTGAGTTGCATTGAAAAACTTAGAATTTACTGAAAAACCCGCATTACACGAAATGCACAGTGTAGTACATAGTATATGAGTGAGTTGCACTGAAAAACTTAGAATATAAGAAACGCACAGTGTAGTACATAGTATATGAGTGAGTTGCACTGAAAAACTTAGAATATAAGAAACGCACAGTGTAGTACATAGTATATGAGTGAGTTGCACTGAAAAACTTAGAAAATAAGAAACGCACAGTGTAGTACATAGTATATGAGTGAGTTGCACTGAAAAACTTAGAATATAAGAAACGCACAGTGTAGTACATAGTATATGAGTGAGTTGCACTGAAAAACTTAGAATTTACTGAAAAACCCGCATTACACGAAATGCACAGTGTAGTACATAGTATATGAGTGAGTTGCACTGAAAAACTTAGAATATAAGAAACGCACAGTGTAGTACATAGTATATGAGTGAGTTGCACTGAAAAACTTAGAATATAAGAAACGCACAGTGTAGTACATAGTATATGAGTGAGTAGCACTGAAAAACTTAGAATTTACTGAAAAACCCGCATTACACGAAATGCACAGTGTAGTACATAGTATATGAGTGAGTTGCACTGAAAAACTTAGAATATAAGAAACGCACTGTGTAGTACATAGTATATGAGTGAGTTGCACTGAAAAACTTAGAATTTACTGAAATACCCGCATTACACGAAATGCACAGTGTAGTACATAGTATATGAGTGAGTTGCACTGAAAAACTTAGAGTATAAGAAACGCACAGTGTAGTACATAGTATATGAGTGAGTTGCACTGAAAAACTTAGAATATAAGAAACGCACAGTGTAGTACATAGTATATGAGTGAGTTGCACTGAAAAACTTAGAATATAAGAAACGCACAGTGTAGTACATAGTATATGAGTGAGTTGCACTGAAAATATTAGAATATAAGAAACGCACAGTGTAGTACATAGTATATGAGTGAGTTGCACTGAAAAACTTAGAATATAAGAAACGCACAGTGTAGTACATAGTATATGAGTGAGTTGCACTGAAAAACTTAGAATATAAGAAACGCACAGTGTAGTACATAGTATATGAGTGAGTTGCACTGAAAAACTTAGAATATAAGAAACGCACAGTGTAGTACATAGTATATGAGTGAGTTGCACTGAAAAACTTAGAATATAAGAAACGCACAGTGTAGTACATAGTATATGAATGAGTTGCACTGAAAAACTTAGAATTTACTGAAAAACCCGCATTACACGAAATGCACAGTGTAGTACATAGTATATGAGTGAGTTGCACTGAAAAACTTAGAATATAAGAAACGCACAGTGTAGTACATAGTATATGAGTTGCACTGAAAAACTTAGAATATAAGAAACGCACAGCGTAGTACATAGTATATGAGTGAGTTGCACTGAAAAACTTAGAATATAAGAAACGCACGGTGTAGTACATAGTATATGAGTGAGTTGCACTGAAAAACTTAGAATATAAGAAACGCAAAGTTTAGTACATAGTATATGAGTGAGTTGCATTGAAAAACTTAGAATATAAGAAATGCACAGTGTAGTACATAGTATATGAGTGAGTTGCACTGAAAAACTTAGAATTTACTGAAAAACCCGCATTACACGAAATGCACAGTGTAGTACATAGTATAAGAGTGAGTTGCACTAAAAAACTTAGAATATAAGAAACGCACAGTGTAGTACATAGTATATGAGTGAGTTGTACTGAAAAACTTAGAATATAAGAAACGCACAGTGTAGTACATAGTATATGAGTGAGTTGCACTGAACTATTAGAATATAAGAAACGCACAGTGTAGTAAATAGTATATGAGTGAGTTGCACTGAAAAACTTAGAATATAAGAAACGCACAGTGTAGTACATAGTATATGAGTGAGTTGCACTGAAAAACTTAGAATATAAGAAACGCACAGTGTAGTACATAGTATATGAGTGAGTTGCACTGAAAACCTTAGAATATAAGAAACGCACAGTGTAGTACATAGTATATGAGTGAGTTGCACTGAAAAACTTAGAATATAAGAAACGCACAGTGTAGTACATAGTATATGAGTGAGTTAGACTGAAAAACTTAGAATTTACTGAAAAACCCGCATTACACGAAATGCACAGTGTAGTACATTGTATATGAGTGAGTTGCACTGAAAAACTTAGAATTTACTGAAAAACCCGCATTAGACGAAATGCACAGTGTAGTACATTGTATATGAGTGAGTTGCACTGAAAAACTTAGAATTTACTGAAAAACCCGCATTAGACGAAATGCACAGTGTAGTACATAGTATATGAGTGAGTTGCACTGAAAAACTTAGAATTTACTGAAAAACCCGCATTAGACGAAATGCACAGTGTAGTACATTGTATATGAGTGAGTTGCACTGAAAAACTTAGAATTTACTGAAAAACCCACATTAGACGAAATGCACAGTGTAGTACCTAGTATATGAGTGAGTTGCACTGAAAAACTTAGAATATAAGAAACGCACAGTGTAGTACATAGTATATGAGTGAGTTGCACTGAAAAACTTAGAAAATAAGAAACGCACAGTGTAGTACATAGTATATGAGTGAGTTGCACTGAAAAACTTAGAATATAAGAAATGCACAGTGTAGTATATAGTATATGAGTGAGTTGCACTGAAAAACTTAGAATATAAGAAACGCACAGTGTAGTACATAGTATATGAGTGAGTTGCACTCAAAAACTTAGAATATAAGAAACGCACAGTGTAGTACTTAGTATATGAGTGAGTTGCACTGAAAAACTTAGAATTTACTGAAAAACCCGCATTACACGAAATGCACAGTGTAGTACATAGTATATGAGTGAGTTGCACTGAAAAACTTAGAATATAAGAAACGCACAGTGTAGTACATAGTATATGAGTGAGTTGCACTGAAAAACTTAGAATATAAGAAACGCACAGTGTAGTACATAGTATATGAGTGAGTTGCACTGAAAAACTTAGAATATAAGAAACGCACAGTGTAGTACATAGTATATGAGTGAGTTGCACTGAAAAACTTAGAATATAAGAAACGCACAGTGTAGTACATAGTATATGAGTGAGTTGCACTGAAAAACTTAGAATTTAAGAAACGCACAGTGTAGTACATAGTATATGAGTTGCACTGAAAAACTTAGAATATAAGAAACGCACAGTGTCGTACATAGTATATGAGTGAGTTGCACTGAAAAACTTAGAATATAAGAACACAGTGTAGTACATAGTATATGAGTGAGTTGCACTGAAAAACTTAGAATATAAGAAACGCACAGTGTAGTACATAGCATATGAGTGAGTTGCATTGAAAAACTTAGAATTTACTGAAAAACCCGCATTACACGAAATGCACAGTGTAGTACATAGTATATTAGTGAGTTGCACTGAAAAACTTAGAATATAAGAAACGCACAGTGTAGTACATAGTATATGAGTGAGTTGCACTGAAAAACTTAGAATATAAGAAACGCACAGTGTAGTACATAGTATATGAGTGAGTTGCACTGAAAAACTTAGAAAATAAGAAACGCACAGTGTAGTACATAGTATATGAGTGAGTTGCACTGAAAAACTTAGAATATAAGAAACGCACAGTGTAGTACATAGTATATGAGTGAGTTGCACTGAAAAACTTAGAATTTACTTAAAAACCCGCATTACACGAAATGCACAGTGTAGTACATAGTATATGAGTGAGTTGCACTGAAAAACTTAGAATATAAGAAACGCACAGTGTAGTACATAGTATATGAGTGAGTTGCACTGAAAAACTTAGAATATAAGAAACGCACAGTGTAGTACATAGTATATGAGTGAGTTGCACTGAAAAACTTAGAATTTACTGAAAAACCCGCATTACACGAAATGCACAGTGTAGTACATAGTATATGAGTGAGTTGCACTGAAAAACTTAGAATATAAGAAACGCACAGTGTAGTACATAGTATATGAGTGAGTTGCACTGAAAAACTTAGAATTTACTGAAATACCCGCATTACACGAAATGCACAGTGTAGTACATAGTATATGAGTGAGTTGCACTGAAAAACTTAGAATATAAGAAACGCACAGTGTAGTACATAGTATATGAGTGAGTTGCACTGAAAAACTTAGAATATAAGAAACGCACAGTGTAGTACATAGTATATGAGTGAGTTGCACTGAAAAACTTAGAATATAAGAAACGCACAGTGTAGTACATAGTATATGAGTGAGTTGCACTGAAAATATTAGAATATAAGAAACGCACAGTGTAGTACATAGTATATGAGTGAGTTGCACTGAAAAACTTAGAATATAAGAAACGCACAGTGTAGTACATAGTATATGAGTGAGTTGCACTGAAAAACTTAGAATATAAGAAACGCACAGTGTAGTACATAGTATATGAGTGAGTTGCACTGAAAAACTTAGAATATAAGAAACGCACAGTGTAGTACATAGTATATGAGTGAGTTGCACTGAAAAACTTAGAATATAAGAAACGCACAGTGTAGTACATAGTATATGAGTGAGTTGCACTGAAAAACTTAGAATTTACTGAAAAACCCGCATTACACGAAATGCACAGTGTAGTACATAGTATATGAGTGAGTTGCACTGAAAAACTTAGAATATAAGAAACGCACAGTGTAGTACATAGTATATGAGTGAGTTGCACTGAAAATATTAGAATATAAGAAACACACAGTGTAGTACATAGTATATGAGTGAGTTGCACTGAAAAACTTAGAATATAAGAAACGCACAGTGTAGTACATAGTATATGAGTGAGTTGCACTGAAAAACTTAGAATATAAGAAACGCACAGTGTAGTACATAGTATATGAGTGAGTTGCACTGAAAAACTTAGAATATAAGAAACGCACAGTGTAGTACATAGTATATGAGTGAGTTGCACTGAAAAACTTAGAATATAAGAAACGCACAGTGTAGTACATAGTATATGAGTGAGTTGCACTGAAAAACTTAGAATTTACTGAAAAACCCGCATTACACGAAATGCACAGTGTAGTACATAGTATATGAGTTAGTTGCACTGAAAAACTTAGAATATAAGAAACGCACAGTGTAGTACATAGTATATGAGTGAGTTGCACTGAAAAACTTAGAATTTAAGAAACGCACAGTGTAGTACATAGTATATGAGTTGCACTGAAAAACTTAGAATATAAGAAACGCACAGTGTCGTACATAGTATATGAGTGAGTTGCACTGAAAAACTTAGAATATAAGAACACAGTGTAGTACATAGTATATGAGTGAGTTGCACTGAAAAACTTAGAATATAAGAAACGCACAGTGTAGTACATAGCATATGAGTGAGTTGCATTGAAAAACTTAGAATTTACTGAAAAACCCGCATTACACGAAATGCACAGTGTAGTACATAGTATATGAGTGAGTTGCACTGAAAAACTTAGAATATAAGAAACGCACAGTGTAGTACATAGTATATGAGTGAGTTGCACTGAAAAACTTAGAATATAAGAAACGCACAGTGTAGTACATAGTATATGAGTGAGTTGCACTGAAAAACTTAGAAAATAAGAAACGCACAGTGTAGTACATAGTATATGAGTGAGTTGCACTGAAAAACTTAGAATATAAGAAACGCACAGTGTAGTACATAGTATATGAGTGAGTTGCACTGAAAAACTTAGAATTTACTGAAAAACCCGCATTACACGAAATGCACAGTGTAGTACATAGTATATGAGTGAGTTGCACTGAAAAACTTAGAATATAAGAAACGCACAGTGTAGTACATAGTATATGAGTGAGTTGCACTGAAAAACTTAGAATATAAGAAACGCACAGTGTAGTACATAGTATATGAGTGAGTTGCACTGAAAAACTTAGAATTTACTGAAAAACCCGCATTACACGAAATGCACAGTGTAGTACATAGTATATGAGTGAGTTTCACTGAAAAACTTAGAATATAAGAAACGCACAGTGTAGTACATAGTATATGAGTGAGTTGCACTGAAAAACTTAGAATTTACTGAAATACCCGCATTACACGAAATGCACAGTGTAGTACATAGTATATGAGTGAGTTGCACTGAAAAACTTAGAATATAAGAAACGCACAGTGTAGTACATAGTATATGAGTGAGTTGCACTGAAAAACTTAGAATATAAGAAACGCACAGTGTAGTACATAGTATATGAGTGAGTTGCACTGAAAAACTTAGAATATAAGAAACGCACAGTGTAGTACATAGTATATGAGTGAGTTGCACTGAAAATATTAGAATATAAGAAACACACAGTGTAGTACATAGTATATGAGTGAGTTGCACTGAAAAACTTAGAATATAAGAAACGCACAGTGTAGTACATAGTATATGAGTGAGTTGCACTGAAAAACTTAGAATATAAGAAACGCACAGTGTAGTACATAGTATATGAGTGAGTTGCACTGAAAAACTTAGAATATAAGAAACGCACAGTGTAGTACATAGTATATGAGTGAGTTGCACTGAAAAACTTAGAATATAAGAAACGCACAGTGTAGTACATAGTATATGAGTGAGTTGCACTGAAAAACTTAGAATTTACTGAAAAACCCGCATTACACGAAATGCACAGTGTAGTACATAGTATATGAGTGAGTTGCACTGAAAAACTTAGAATATAAGAAACGCACAGTGTAGTACATAGTATATGAGTTGCACTGAAAAACTTAGAATATAAGAAACGCACAGTGTAGTACATAGTATATGAGTGAGTTGCACTGAAAAACTTAGAATATAAGAAACGCACAGTGTAGTACATAGTATATGAGTGAGTTGCAGTGAAAAACTTAGAATATAAGAAACGCAAAGTTTAGTACATAGTATATGAGTGAGTTGCATTGAAAAACTTAGAATATAAGAAATGCACAGTGTAGTACATAGTAATTGAGTGAGTTGCACTGAAAAACTTAGAATATAAGAAACGCACAGTGTAGTACATAGTATATGAGTGAGTTGCACTGAAAAACTTAGAATTTACTGAAAAACCCGCGTTACACGAAATGCACAGTGTAGTACATAGTATAAGAGTGAGTTGCACTAAAAAACTTAGAATATAAGAAACGCACAGTGTAGTACATAGTATATGAGTGAGTTGTACTGAAAAACTTAGAATATAAGAAACGCACAGTGTAGTACATAGTATATGAGTGAGTTGCACTGAACTATTAGAATATAAGAAACGCACAGTGTAGTACATAGTATATGAGTGAGTTGCACTGAAAAACTTAGAATATAAGAAACGCACAGTGTAGTAAATAGTATATGTGTGAGTTGCACTGAAAAACTTAGAATATAAGAAACGCACAGTGTAGTACATAGTATATGAGTGAGTTGCACTGAAAACCTTAGAATATAAGAAACGCACAGTGTAGTACATAGTATATGAGTGAGTTGCACTGAAAAACTTAGAATATAAGAAACGCACAGTGTAGTACATAGTATATGAGTGAGTTGCACTGAAAAACTTAGAATTTACTGAAAAACCCGCATTACACGAAATGCACAGTGTAGTACATTGTATATGAGTGAGTTGCACTGAAAAACTTAGAATTTACTGAAAAACCCGCATTAGACGAAATGCACAGTGTAGTACATTGTATATGAGTGAGTTGCACTGAAAAACTTAGAATTTACTGAAAAACCCGCATTAGATGAAATGCACAGTGTAGTACATAGTGTATGAGTGAGTTGCACTGAAAAACTTAGAATTTACTGAAAAACCCGCATTAGACGAAATGCACAGTGTAGTACATTGTATATGAGTGAGTTGCACTGAAAAACTTAGAATTTACTGAAAAACCCACATTAGACGAAATGCACAGTGTAGTACCTAGTATATGAGTGAGTTGCACTGAAAAACTTAGAATATAAGAAACGCACAGTGTAGTACATAGTATATGAGTGAGTTGCACTGAAAAACTTAGAAAATAAGAAACGCACAGTGTAGTATATAGTATATGAGTGAGTTGCACTGAAAAACTTAGAATATAAGAAACGCACAGTGTAGTACATAGTATATGAGTGAGTTGCACTCAAAAACTTAGAATATAAGAAACGCACAGTGTAGTACTTAGTATATGAGTGAGTTGCACTGAAAAACTTAGAATTTACTGAAAAACCCGCATTACACGAAATGCACAGTGTAGTACATAGTATATGAGTGAGTTGCACTGAAAAACTTAGAATATAAGAAACGCACAGTGTAGTACATAGTATATGAGTGAGTTGCACTGAAAAACTTAGAATATAAGAAACGCACAGTTTAGTACATAGAATATGAGTGAGTTGCATTGAAAAACTTAGAATATAAGAAATGCACAGTGTAGTACATAGTATATGAGTGAGTTGCACTGAAAAACTTAGAATATAAGAAACGCACAGTGTAGTACATAGTATATGAGTGAGTTGCACTGAAAAACTTAGAATTTACTGAAAAACCCGCATTACACGAAATGCACAGTGTAGTACATAGTATAAGAGTGAGTTGCACTAAAAAACTTAGAATATAAGAAACGCACAGTGTAGTACATAGTATATGAGTGAGTTGCACTGAAAAACTTAGAATGTAAGAAACGCACAGTGTAGTACATAGTATATGAGTGAGTTGCACTGAACTATTAGAATATAAGAAACGCACAGTGTAGTACATAGTATATGAGTGAGTTGCACTGAACTATTAGAATATAAGAAACGCACAGTGTAGTACATAGTATATGAGTGAGTTGCACTGAAAAACTTAGAATATAAGAAACGCACAGTGTAGTAAATAGTATATGTGTGAGTTGCACTGAAAAACTTAGAATATAAGAAACGCACAGTGTAGTACATAGTATATGAGTGAGTTGCACTGAAAACCTTAGAATATAAGAAACGCACAGTGTAGTACATAGTATATGAGTGAGTTGCACTGAAAAACTTAGAATATAAGAAACGCACAGTGTAGTACATAGTATATGAGTGAGTTGCACTGAAAAACTTAGAATTTACTGAAAAACCCGCATTACACGAAATGCACAGTGTAGTACATTGTATATGAGTGAGTTGCACTGAAAAACTTAGAATTTACTGAAAAACCCGCATTAGACGAAATGCACAGTGTAGTACATTGTATATGAGTGAGTTGCACTGAAAAACTTAGAATTTACTGAAAAACCCGCATTAGATGAAATGCACAGTGTAGTACATAGTGTATGAGTGAGTTGCACTGAAAAACTTAGAATTTACTGAAAAACCCGCATTAGACGAAATGCACAGTGTAGTACATTGTATATGAGTGAGTTGCACTGAAAAACTTAGAATTTACTGAAAAACCCACATTAGACGAAATGCACAGTGTAGTACCTAGTATATGAGTGAGTTGCACTGAAAAACTTAGAATATAAGAAACGCACAGTGTAGTACATAGTATATGAGTGAGTTGCACTGAAAAACTTAGAAAATAAGAAACGCACAGTGTAGTATATAGTATATGAGTGAGTTGCACTGAAAAACTTAGAATATAAGAAACGCACAGTGTAGTACATAGTATATGAGTGAGTTGCACTCAAAAACTTAGAATATAAGAAACGCACAGTGTAGTACTTAGTATATGAGTGAGTTGCACTGAAAAACTTAGAATTTACTGAAAAACCCGCATTACACGAAATGCACAGTGTAGTACATAGTATATGAGTGAGTTGCACTGAAAAACTTAGAATATAAGAAACGCACAGTGTAGTACATAGTATATGAGTGAGTTGCACTGAAAAACTTAGAATATAAGAAACGCACAGTTTAGTACATAGAATATGAGTGAGTTGCATTGAAAAACTTAGAATATAAGAAATGCACAGTGTAGTACATAGTATATGAGTGAGTTGCACTGAAAAACTTAGAATATAAGAAACGCACAGTGTAGTACATAGTATATGAGTGAGTTGCACTGAAAAACTTAGAATTTACTGAAAAACCCGCATTACACGAAATGCACAGTGTAGTACATAGTATAAGAGTGAGTTGCACTAAAAAACTTAGAATATAAGAAACGCACAGTGTAGTACATAGTATATGAGTGAGTTGCACTGAAAAACTTAGAATGTAAGAAACGCACAGTGTAGTACATAGTATATGAGTGAGTTGCACTGAACTATTAGAATATAAGAAACGCACAGTGTAGTACATAGTATATGAGTGAGTTGCACTGAAAAACTTAGAATATAAGAAACGCACAGTTAGTACATAGTATATGAGTGAGTTGCACTGAAAAACTTAGAATATAAGAAACGCACAGTGTAGTACATAGTATATGAGTGAGTTGCACTGAAAAACTTAGAATATAAGAAACGCACAGTGTAGTACATAGTATATGAGTGAGTTGCACTGAAAAACTTAGAATATAAGAAACGCACAGTGTAGTAAATAGTATATGAGTGAGTTGCACTGAAAAACTTAGAATTTACTGAAAAACCCGCATTACACGAAATGCACAGTGTAGTACATAGTATATGAGTGAGTTGCACTGAAAAACTTAGAATATAAGAAAAGCACAGTGTAGTACATAGTATATGAGTGAGTTGCACTGAAAAACTTAGAATATAAGAAACGCACAGTGTAGTACATAGTATATGAGTGAGTTGCACTGAAAAACTTAGAATTTACTGAAATACCCGCATTACACGAAATGCACAGTGTAGTACATAGTATATGAGTGAGTTGCACTGAAAAACTTAGAATATAAGAAACGCACAGTGTAGTACATAGTATATGAGTGAGTTGCACTGAAAAACTTAGAATATAAGAAACGCACAGTGTAGTACATAGTATATGAGTGAGTTGCACTGAAAAACTTAGAATATAAGAAATGCACAGTGTAGTACATAGTATATGAGTGAGTTGCACTGAAAAACTTAGAATATAAGAAACGCACAGTGTAGTACATAGTATATGAGTGAGTTGCACTGAAAAACTTAGAATATAAGAAACGCACAGTGTAGTACATAGTATATGAGTGAGTTGCACTAAAAAACTTAGAATATAAGAAACGCACAGTGTAGTACATAGTATATGAGTGAGTTGCACTGAAAAACTTAGAATATAAGAAACGCACAGTGTAGTACATAGTATATGAGTGAGTTGCACTCAAAAACTTAGAATATAAGAAACGCACAGTGTAGTACTTAGTATATGAGTGAGTTGCACTGAAAAACTTAGAATTTACTGAAAAACCCGCATTACACGAAATGCACAGTGTAGTACATAGTATATGAGTGAGTTGCACTGAAAAACTTAGAATATAAGAAACGCACAGTGTAGTACATAGTATATGAGTGAGTTGCACTGAAAAACTTAGAATATAAGAAACGCACAGTTTAGTACATAGAATATGAGTGAGTTGCATTGAAAAACTTAGAATATAAGAAATGCACAGTGTAGTACATAGTATATGAGTGAGTTGCACTGAAAAACTTAGAATATAAGAAACGCACAGTGTAGTACATAGTATATGAGTGAGTTGCACTGAAAAACTTAGAATTTACTGAAAAACCCGCATTACACGAAATGCACAGTGTAGTACATAGTATAAGAGTGAGTTGCACTAAAAAACTTAGAATATAAGAAACGCACAGTGTAGTACATAGTATATGAGTGAGTTGCACTGAAAAACTTAGAATGTAAGAAACGCACAGTGTAGTACATAGTATATGAGTGAGTTGCACTGAACTATTAGAATATAAGAAACGCACAGTGTAGTACATAGTATATGAGTGAGTTGCACTGAAAAACTTAGAATATAAGAAACGCACAGTTAGTACATAGTATATGAGTGAGTTGCACTGAAAAACTTAGAATATAAGAAACGCACAGTGTAGTACATAGTATATGAGTGAGTTGCACTGAAAAACTTAGAATATAAGAAACGCACAGTGTAGTACATAGTATATGAGTGAGTTGCACTGAAAAACTTAGAATATAAGAAACGCACAGTGTAGTAAATAGTATATGAGTGAGTTGCACTGAAAAACTTAGAATTTACTGAAAAACCCGCATTACACGAAATGCACAGTGTAGTACATAGTATATGAGTGAGTTGCACTGAAAAACTTAGAATATAAGAAAAGCACAGTGTAGTACATAGTATATGAGTGAGTTGCACTGAAAAACTTAGAATATAAGAAACGCACAGTGTAGTACATAGTATATGAGTGAGTTGCACTGAAAAACTTAGAATTTACTGAAATACCCGCATTACACGAAATGCACAGTGTAGTACATAGTATATGAGTGAGTTGCACTGAAAAACTTAGAATATAAGAAACGCACAGTGTAGTACATAGTATATGAGTGAGTTGCACTGAAAAACTTAGAATATAAGAAACGCACAGTGTAGTACATAGTATATGAGTGAGTTGCACTGAAAAACTTAGAATATAAGAAATGCACAGTGTAGTACATAGTATATGAGTGAGTTGCACTGAAAAACTTAGAATATAAGAAACGCACAGTGTAGTACATAGTATATGAGTGAGTTGCACTGAAAAACTTAGAATATAAGAAACGCACAGTGTAGTACATAGTATATGAGTGAGTTGCACTAAAAAACTTAGAATATAAGAAACGCACAGTGTAGTACATAGTATATGAGTGAGTTGCACTGAAAAACTTAGAATATAAGAAACGCACAGTGTAGTACATAGTATATGAGTGAGTTGCACTGAAAAACTTAGAATTTACTGAAAAACCCGCATTACAAGAAATGCACAGTGTAGTACATTGTATATGAGTGAGTTGCACTGAAAAACTTAGAATTTACTGAAAAACCCGCATTAGACGAAATGCACAGTGTAGTACATTGTATATGAGTGAGTTGCACTGAAAAACTTAGAATTTACTGAAAAACCCGCATTAGACGAAATGCACAGTGTAGTACATTGTATATGAGTGAGTTGCACTGAAAAACTTAGAATATAAGAAACGCACAGTGTAGTACATAGTATATGAGTGAGTTGCACTGAAAAACTTAGAATTTACTGAAATACCCGCATTACACGAAATGCACAGTGTAGTACATAGTATATGAGTGAGTTGCACTGAAAAACTTAGAATATAAGAAACGCACAGTGTAGTACATAGTATATGAGTGAGTTGCACTGAAAAACTTAGAATATAAGAAACGCACAGTTTAGTACATAGTATATGAGTGAGTTGCATTGAAAAACTTAGAATATAAGAAATGCACAGTGTAGTACATAGTATATGAGTGAGTTGCACTGAAAAACTTAGAATATAAGAAACGCACAGTGTAGTACATAGTATATGAGTGAGTTGCACTGAAAAACTTAGAATTTACTGAAAAACCCGCATTACACGAAATGCACAGTGTAGTACATAGTATAAGAGTGAGTTGCACTAAAAAACTTAGAATATAAGAAACGCACAGTGTAGTACATAGTATATGAGTGAGTTGCACTGAAAAACTTAGAATGTAAGAAACGCACAGTGTAGTACATAGTATATGAGTGAGTTGCACTGAACTATTAGAATATAAGAAACGCACAGTGTAGTACATAGTATATGAGTGAGTTGCACTGAAAAACTTAGAATATAAGAAACGCACAGTTAGTACATAGTATATGAGTGAGTTGCACTGAAAAACTTAGAATATAAGAAACGCACAGTGTAGTACATAGTATATGAGTGAGTTGCACTGAAAAACTTAGAATATAAGAAACGCACAGTGTAGTACATAGTATATGAGTGAGTTGCACTGAAAAACTTAGAATATAAGAAACGCACAGTGTAGTAAATAGTATATGAGTGAGTTGCACTGAAAAACTTAGAATTTACTGAAAAACCCGCATTACACGAAATGCACAGTGTAGTACATAGTATATGAGTGAGTTGCACTGAAAAACTTAGAATATAAGAAAAGCACAGTGTAGTACATAGTATATGAGTGAGTTGCACTGAAAAACTTAGAATATAAGAAACGCACAGTGTAGTACATAGTATATGAGTGAGTTGCACTGAAAAACTTAGAATTTACTGAAATACCCGCATTACACGAAATGCACAGTGTAGTACATAGTATATGAGTGAGTTGCACTGAAAAACTTAGAATATAAGAAACGCACAGTGTAGTACATAGTATATGAGTGAGTTGCACTGAAAAACTTAGAATATAAGAAACGCACAGTGTAGTACATAGTATATGAGTGAGTTGCACTGAAAAACTTAGAATATAAGAAATGCACAGTGTAGTACATAGTATATGAGTGAGTTGCACTGAAAAACTTAGAATATAAGAAACGCACAGTGTAGTACATAGTATATGAGTGAGTTGCACTGAAAAACTTAGAATATAAGAAACGCACAGTGTAGTACATAGTATATGAGTGAGTTGCACTAAAAAACTTAGAATATAATAAACGCACAGTGTAGTACATAGTATATGAGTGAGTTGCACTGAAAAACTTAGAATATAAGAAACGCACAGTGTAGTACATAGTATATGAGTGAGTTGCACTGAAAAACTTAGAATTTACTGAAAAACCCGCATTACACGAAATGCACAGTGTAGTACATTGTATATGAGTGAGTTGCACTGAAAAACTTAGAATTTACTGAAAAACCCGCATTAGACGAAATGCACAGTGTAGTACATTGTATATGAGTGAGTTGCACTGAAAAACTTAGAATTTACTGAAAAACCCGCATTAGACGAAATGCACAGTGTAGTACATTGTATATGAGTGAGTTGCACTGAAAAACTTAGAATATAAGAAACGCACAGTGTAGTACATAGTATATGAGTGAGTTGCACTGAAAAACTTAGAATTTACTGAAATACCCGCATTACACGAAATGCACAGTGTAGTACATAGTATATGAGTGAGTTGCACTGAAAAACTTAGAATATAAGAAACGCACAGTGTAGTACATAGTATATGAGTGAGTTGCACTGAAAAACTTAGAATATAAGAAACGCACAGTGTAGTACATAGTATATGAGTGTGTTGCACTGAAAAACTTAGAATTTACTGAAAAACCCGCATTACACGAAATGCACAGTGTAGTACATAGTATATGAGTGAGTTGCACTGAAAAACTTAGAATATAAGAAACGCACAGTGTAGTACATAGTATATGAGTTGCACTGAAAAACTTAGAATATAAGAAACGCACAGTGTAGAACATAGTATATGAGTGAGTTGCACTGAAAAACTTAGAATATAAGAAACGCACAGTGTAGTACATAGTATATGAGTGAGTTGCACTGAAAAACTTAGAATTTACTGAAAAACCCGCATTACACGAAATGCACAGTGTAGTACATTGTATATGAGTGAGTTGCACTGAAAAACTTAGAATTTACTTAAAAACCCGCATTAGACGAAATGCACAGTGTAGTACATAGTATATGAGTGAGTTGCACTGAAAAACTTAGAATTTACTGAAAAACCCGCATTAGACGAAATGCACAGTGTAGTACATTGTATATGAGTGAGTTGCACTGAAAAACTTAGAATTTACTGAAAAACCCACATTAGACGAAATGCACAGTGTAGTACCTAGTATATGAGTGAGTTGCACTGAAAAACTTAGAATATAAGAAACGCACAGTGTAGTACATAGTATATGAGTGAGTTGCACTGAAAAACTTAGAAAATAAGAAACGCATAGTGTAGTACATAGTATATGAGTGAGTTGCACTGAATAACTTAGAATATAAGAAACGCACAGTGTAGTACATAGTATATGAGTGAGTTGCACTGAAAAACTTAGAATATAAGAAACGCACAGTGTAGTACATAGTATATGAGTGAGTTGCACTGAAAAACTTAGAATATAAGAAACGCACAGTGTAGTACTTAGTATATGAGTGAGTTGCACTGAAAAACTTAGAATTTACTGAAAAACCCGCATTACACGAAATGCACAGTGTAGTACATAGTATATGAGTGAGTTGCAATGAAAAACTTAGAATATAAGAAAAGCACAGTGTAGTACATAGTATATGAGTGAGTTGCACTGAAAAACTTAGAATATAAGAAACGCACAGTTTAGTACATAGTATATGAGTGAGTTGCATTGAAAAACTTAGAATATAAGAAATGCACAGTGTAGTACATAGTATATGAGTGAGTTGCACTGAAAAACTTAGAATATAAGAAACGCACAGTGTAGTACATAGTATATGAGTGAGTTGCACTGAAAAACTTAGAATTTACTGAAAAACCCGCATTACACGAAATGCACAGTGTAGTACATAGTATAAGAGTGAGTTGCACTAAAAAACTTAGAATATAAGAAACGCACAGTGTAGTACATAGTATATGAGTGAGTTGCACTGAAAAACTTAGAATGTAAGAAACGCACAGTGTAGTACATAGTATATAAGTGAGTTGCACTGAACTATTAGAATATAAGAAACGCACAGTGTAGTACATAGTATATGAGTGAGTTGCACTGAAAAACTTAGAATATAAGAAACGCACAGTTAGTACATAGTATATGAGTGAGTTGCACTGAAAAACTTAGAATATAAGAAACGCACAGTGTAGTACATAGTATATGAGTGAGTTGCACTGAAAAACTTAGAATATAAGAAACGCACAGTGTAGTACATAGTATATGAGTGAGTTGCACTGAAAAACTTAGAATATAAGAAACGCACAGTGTAGTAAATAGTATATGAGTGAGTTGCACTGAAAAACTTAGAATTTACTGAAAAACCCGCATTACACGAAATGCACAGTGTAGTACATAGTATATGAGTGAGTTGCACTGAAAAACTTAGAATATAAGAAAAGCACAGTGTAGTACATAGTATATGAGTGAGTTGCACTGAAAAACTTAGAATATAAGAAACGCACAGTGTAGTACATAGTATATGAGTGAGTTGCACTGAAAAACTTAGAATTTACTGAAATACCCGCATTACACGAAATGCACAGTGTAGTACATAGTATATGAGTGAGTTGCACTGAAAAACTTAGAATATAAGAAACGCACAGTGTAGTACATAGTATATGAGTGAGTTGCACTGAAAAACTTAGAATATAAGAAACGCACAGTGTAGTACATAGTATATGAGTGAGTTGCACTAAAAAACTTAGAATATAAGAAACGCACAGTGTAGTACATAGTATATGAGTGAGTTGCACTGAAAAACTTAGAATATAAGAAACGCACAGTGTAGTACATAGTATATGAGTGAGTTGCACTGAAAAACTTAGAATTTACTGAAAAACCCGCATTAGACGAAATGCACAGTGTAGTACATTGTATATGAGTGAGTTGCACTGAAAAACTTAGAATTTACTGAAAAACCCGCATTAGACGAAATGCACAGTGTAGTACATTGTATATGAGTGAGTTGCACTGAAAAACTTAGAATTTACTGAAAAACCCGCATTAGACGAAATGCACAGTGTAGTACATTGTATATGATTGAGTTGCACTGAAAAACTTAGAATATAAGAAACGCACAGTGTAGTACATAGTATATGAGTGAGTTGCACTGAAAAACTTAGAATTTACTGAAATACCCGCATTACACGAAATGCACAGTGTAGTACATAGTATATGAGTGAGTTGCACTGAAAAACTTAGAATATAAGAAACGCACAGTGTAGTACATAGTATATGAGTGAGTTGCACTGAAAAACTTAGAATATAAGAAACGCACAGTGTAGTACATAGTATATGAGTGAGTTGCACTGAAAAACTTAGAATTTACTGAAAAACCCGCATTACACGAAATGCACAGTGTAGTACATAGTATATGAGTGAGTTGCACTGAAAAACTTAGAATATAAGAAACGCACAGTGTAGTACATAGTATATGAGTTGCACTGAAAAACTTAAAATATAAGAAACGCACAGTGTAGAACATAGTATATGAGTGAGTTGCACTGAAAAACTTAGAATATAAGAAACGCACAGTGTAGTACATAGTATATGAGTGAGTTGCACTGAAAAACTTAGAATTTACTGAAATACCCGCATTACACGAAATGCACAGTGTAGTACATTGTATATGAGTGAGTTGCACTGAAAAACTTAGAATTTACTTAAAAACCCGCATTAGACGAAATGCACAGTGTAGTACATTGTATATGAGTGAGTTGCACTGAAAAACTTAGAATATAAGAAACGCACAGTGTAGTACATAGTATATGAGTGAGTTGCACTGAAAAACTTAGAATATAAGAAACGCACAGTGTAGTACATAGTATATGAGTGAGTTGCACTGAAAACCTTAGAATATAAGAAACGCACAGTGTAGTACATAGTATATGAGTGAGTTGCACTGAAAAACTTAGAATATAAGAAACGCACAGTGTAGTACATAGTATATGAGTGAGTTGCACTGAAAAACTTAGAATTTACTGAAAAACCCGCATTACACGAAATGCACAGTGTAGTACATTGTATATGAGTGAGTTGCACTGAAAAACTTAGAATTTACTGAAAAACCCGCATTAGACGAAATGCACAGTGTAGTACATTGTATATGAGTGAGTTGCACTGAAAAACTTAGAATTTACTGAAAAACCCGCATTAGACGAAATGCACAGTGTAGTACATAGTATATGAGTGAGTTGCACTGAAAAACTTAGAATTTACTGAAAAACCCGCATTAGACGAAATGCACAGTGTAGTACATTGTATATGAGTGAGTTGCACTGAAAAACTTAGAATTTACTGAAAAACCCACATTAGACGAAATGCACAGTGTAGTACCTAGTATATGAGTGAGTTGCACTGAAAAACTTAGAATATAAGAAACGCACAGTGTAGTACATAGTATATGAGTGAGTTGCACTGAAAAACTTAGAAAATAAGAAACGCACAGTGTAGTACATAGTATATGAGTGAGTTGCACTGAATAACTTAGAATATAAGAAACGCACAGTGTAGTACATAGTATATGAGTGAGTTGCACTGAAAAACTTAGAATATAAGAAACGCACAGTGTAGTACATAGTATATGAGTGAGTTGCACTGAAAAACTTAGAATATAAGAAACGCACAGTGTAGTACTTAGTATATGAGTGAGTTGCACTGAAAAACTTAGAATTTACTGAAAAACCCGCATTACACGAAATGCACAGTGTAGTACATAGTATATGAGTGAGTTGCACTGAAAAACTTAGAATATAAGAAAAGCACAGTGTAGTACATAGTATATGAGTGAGTTGCACTGAAAAACTTAGAATATAAGAAACGCACAGTGTAGTACATAGTATATGAGTGAGTTGCACTGAAAAACTTAGAATTTACTGAAATACCCGCATTACACGAAATGCACAGTGTAGTACATAGTATATGAGTGAGTTGCACTGAAAAACTTAGAATATAAGAAACGCACAGTGTAGTACATAGTATATGAGTGAGTTGCACTGAAAAACTTAGAATATAAGAAACGCACAGTGTAGTACATAGTATATGAGTGAGTTGCACTAAAAAACTTAGAATATAAGAAACGCACAGTGTAGTACATAGTATATGAGTGAGTTGCACTGAAAAACTTAGAATATAAGAAACGCACAGTGTAGTACATAGTATATGAGTGAGTTGCACTGAAAAACTTAGAATTTACTGAAAAACCCGCATTAGACGAAATGCACAGTGTAGTACATTGTATATGAGTGAGTTGCACTGAAAAACTTAGAATTTACTGAAAAACCCGCATTAGACGAAATGCACAGTGTAGTACATTGTATATGAGTGAGTTGCACTGAAAAACTTAGAATTTACTGAAAAACCCGCATTAGACGAAATGCACAGTGTAGTACATTGTATATGATTGAGTTGCACTGAAAAACTTAGAATATAAGAAACGCACAGTGTAGTACATAGTATATGAGTGAGTTGCACTGAAAAACTTAGAATTTACTGAAATACCCGCATTACACGAAATGCACAGTGTAGTACATAGTATATGAGTGAGTTGCACTGAAAAACTTAGAATATAAGAAACGCACAGTGTAGTACATAGTATATGAGTGAGTTGCACTGAAAAACTTAGAATATAAGAAACGCACAGTGTAGTACATAGTATATGAGTGAGTTGCACTGAAAAACTTAGAATTTACTGAAAAACCCGCATTACACGAAATGCACAGTGTAGTACATAGTATATGAGTGAGTTGCACTGAAAAACTTAGAATATAAGAAACGCACAGTGTAGTACATAGTATATGAGTTGCACTGAAAAACTTAAAATATAAGAAACGCACAGTGTAGAACATAGTATATGAGTGAGTTGCACTGAAAAACTTAGAATATAAGAAACGCACAGTGTAGTACATAGTATATGAGTGAGTTGCACTGAAAAACTTAGAATTTACTGAAATACCCGCATTACACGAAATGCACAGTGTAGTACATTGTATATGAGTGAGTTGCACTGAAAAACTTAGAATTTACTTAAAAACCCGCATTAGACGAAATGCACAGTGTAGTACATTGTATATGAGTGAGTTGCACTGAAAAACTTAGAATATAAGAAACGCACAGTGTAGTACATAGTATATGAGTGAGTTGCACTGAAAAACTTAGAATATAAGAAACGCACAGTGTAGTACATAGTATATGAGTGAGTTGCACTGAAAACCTTAGAATATAAGAAACGCACAGTGTAGTACATAGTATATGAGTGAGTTGCACTGAAAAACTTAGAATATAAGAAACGCACAGTGTAGTACATAGTATATGAGTGAGTTGCACTGAAAAACTTAGAATTTACTGAAAAACCCGCATTACACGAAATGCACAGTGTAGTACATTGTATATGAGTGAGTTGCACTGAAAAACTTAGAATTTACTTAAAAACCCGCATTAGACGAAATGCACAGTGTAGTACATTGTATATGAGTGAGTTGCACTGAAAAACTTAGAATTTACTGAAAAACCCGCATTAGACGAAATGCACAGTGTAGTACATAGTATATGAGTGAGTTGCACTGAAAAACTTAGAATTTACTGAAAAACCCGCATTAGACGAAATGCACAGTGTAGTACATTGTATATGAGTGAGTTGCACTGAAAAACTTAGAATTTACTGAAAAACCCACATTAGACGAAATGCACAGTGTAGTACCTAGTATATGAGTGAGTTGCACTGAAAAACTTAGAATATAAGAAACGCACAGTGTAGTACATAGTATATGAGTGAGTTGCACTGAAAAACTTAGAAAATAAGAAACGCACAGTGTAGTACATAGTATATGAGTGAGTTGCACTGAATAACTTAGAATATAAGAAACGCACAGTGTAGTACATAGTATATGAGTGAGTTGCACTGAAAAACTTAGAATATAAGAAACGCACAGTGTAGTACATAGTATATGAGTGAGTTGCACTGAAAAACTTAGAATATAAGAAACGCACAGTGTAGTACTTAGTATATGAGTGAGTTGCACTGAAAAACTTAGAATTTACTGAAAAACCCGCATTACACGAAATGCACAGTGTAGTACATAGTATATGAGTGAGTTGCACTGAAAAACTTAGAATATAAGAAACGCACAGTGTAGTACATAGTATATGAGTGAGTTGCACTGAAAAACTTAGAATATAAGAAACGCACAGTTTAGTACATAGTATATGAGTGAGTTGCATTGAAAAACTTAGAATATAAGAAATGCACAGTGTAGTACATAGTATATGAGTGAGTTGCACTGAAAAACTTAGAATATAAGAAACGCACAGTGTAGTACATAGTATATGAGTGAGTTGCACTGAAAAACTTAGAATTTACTGAAAAACCCGCATTACACGAAATGCACAGTGTAGTACATAGTATAAGAGTGAGTTGCACTAAAAAACTTAGAATATAAGAAACGCACAGTGTATTACATAGTATATGAGTGAGTTGCACTGAAAAACTTAGAATATAAGAAACGCACAGTGTAGTACATAGTATATGAGTGAGTTGCACTGAACTATTAGAATATAAGAAACGCACAGTGTAGTACATAGTATATGAGTGAGTTGCACTGAAAAACTTAGAATATAAGAAACGCACAGTGTAGTACATAGTATATGAGTGAGTTGCACTGAAAAACTTAGAATATAAGAAACGCACAGTGTAGTACATAGTATATGAGTGAGTTGCACTGAAAAACTTAGAATATAAGAAACGCACAGTGTAGTACATAGTATATGAGTGAGTTGCACTGAAAAACTTAGAATATAAGAAACGCACAGTGTAGTAAATAGTATATGAGTGAGTTGCACTGAAAAACTTAGAATTTACTGAAAAACTCGCATTACACGAAATGCACAGTGTAGTACATAGTATATGAGTGAGTTGCACTGAAAAACTTAGAATATAAGAAAAGCACAGTGTAGTACATAGTATATGAGTGAGTTGCACTGAAAAACTTAGAATATAAGAAACGCACAGTGTAGTACATAGTATATGAGTGAGTTGCACTGAAAAACTTAGAATATAAGAAACGCACAGTGTAGTACATAGTATATGAGTGAGTTGCACTGAAAAACTTAGAATTTACTGAAATACCCGCATTACACGAAATGCACAGTGTAGTACATAGTATATGAGTGAGTTGCACTGAAAAACTTAGAATATAAGAAACGCACAGTGTAGTACATAGTATATGAGTGAGTTGCACTGAAAAACTTAGAATATAAGAAACGCACAGTGTAGTACATAGTATATGAGTGAGTTGCACTGAAAAACTTAGAATATAAGAAACGCACAGTGTAGTACATAGTATATGAGTGAGTTGCACTGAAAAACTTAGAATATAAGAAACGCACAGTGTAGTACATAGTATATGAGTGAGTTGCACTGAAAAACTTAGAATATAAGAAACGCACAGTGTAGTACATAGTATATGAGTGAGTTGCACTAAAAAACTTAGAATATAAGAAACGCACAGTGTAGTACATAGTATATGAGTGAGTTGCACTGAAAAACTTAGAATATAAGAAACGCACAGTGTAGTACATAGTATATGAGTGAGTTGCACTGAAAAACTTAGAATATAAGAAACGCACAGTGTAGTACATAGTATATGAGTGAGTTGCACTGAAAAACTTAGTATATAAGAAACGCACAGTGTAGTACATAGCATATGAGTGAGTTGCACTGAAAAACTTAGAATTTACTGAAAAACCCGCATTACACGAAATGCACAGTGTAGTACATAGTATATGAGTGAGTTGCACTGAAAAACTTAGAATATAAGAAACGCACAGTGTAGTACATAGTATATGAGTGAGTTGCACTGAAAAACTTAGAATATAAGAAACGCACAGTGTAGTACATAGTATATGAGTGAGTTGCACTGAAAAACTTAGAAAATAAGAAACGCACAGTGTAGTACATAGTATATGAGTGAGTTGCACTGAAAAACTTAGAATATAAGAAACGCACAGTGTAGTACATAGTATATGAGTGAGTTGCACTGAAAAACTTAGAAAATAAGAAATGCACAGTGTAGTACATAGTATATGAGTGAGTTGCACTGAAAAACTTAGAATTTACTGAAAAACCCGCATTACACGAAATGCACAGTGTAGTACATAGTATATGAGTGAGTTGCACTGAAAAACTTAGAATATAAGAAACGCACAGTGTAGTACATAGTATATGAGTGAGTTGCACTGAAAAACTTAGAATATAAGAAACGCACACTGTAGTACATAGTATATGAGTGAGTTGCACTGAAAAACTTAGAATATAAGAAACGCACAGTGTAGTACATAGTATATGAGTGAGTTGCACTGAAAAACTTAAAAATTTACTGAAAAACCCGCATTACACGAAATGCACAGTGTAGTACATAGTATAAGAGTGAGTTGCACTAAAAAACTTAGAATATAAGAAACGCACAGTGTAGTACATAGTATATGAGTGAGTTGCACTGAACTATTAGAATATAAGAAACGCACAGTGTAGTACATAGTATATGAGTGAGTTGCACTGAACTATTAGAATATAAGAAACGCACAGTGTAGTACATAGTATATGAGTGAGTTGCACTGAAAAACTTAGAATATAAGAAACGCACAGTGTAGTACATAATATATGAGTGAGTTGCACTGAAAAACTTAGAATATAAGAAACGCACAGTGTCGTACATAGTATATGAGTGAGTTGCACTGAAAAACTTAGAATATAAGAAACGCACAGTGTAGTACATAGTATATGAGTGAGTTGCACTGAAAAACTTAGAATATAAGAAACGCACAGTGTAGTAAATAGTATATGAGTGAGTTGCACTGAAAAACTTAGAATTTACTGAAAAACCCACATTACACGAAATGCACAGTGTAGTACATAGTATATGAGTGAGTTGCACTGAAAAACTTAGAATATAAGAAAAGCACAGTGTAGTACATAGTATATGAGTGAGTTGCACTGAAAAACTTAGAATATAAGAAACGCACAGTGTAGTACATAGTATATGAGTGAGTTGCACTGAAAAACTTAGAATATAAGAAACGCACAGTGTAGTACATAGTATATGAGTGAGTTGCACTGAAAAACTTAGAATTTACTGAAATACCCGCATTACACGAAATGCACAGTGTAGTACATAGTATATGAGTGAGTTGCACTGAAAAACTTAGAATATAAGAAACGCACAGTGTAGTACATAGTATATGAGTGAGTTGCACTGAAAAACTTAGAATATAAGAAACGCACAGTGTAGTACATAGTATATGAGTGAGTTGCACTGAAAAACTTAGAATATAAGAAACGCACAGTGTAGTACATAGTATATGAGTGAGTTGCACTGAAAAACTTAGAATATAAGAAATGCACAGTGTAGTACATAGTATATGAGGGAGTTGCACTGAAAAAGTTAGAATATAAGAAAAGCACAGTGTAGTACATAGTATATGAGTGAGTTGCACTGAAAAACTTAGAATATAAGAAACGCACAGTGTAGTACATAGTATATGAGTGAGTTGCACTGAAAAACTTAGAATATAAGAAACGCACAGTGTAGTACATAGTATATGAGTGAGTTGCACTGAAAAACTTAGAATTCACTGAAATACCCGCATTACACGAAATGCACAGTGTAGTACATAGTATATGAGTGAGTTGCACTGAAAAACTTAGAATATAAGAAACGCACAGTGTAGTACATAGTATATGAGTGAGTTGCACTGAAAAACTTAGAATATAAGAAACGCACAGTGTAGTACATAGTATATGAGTGAGTTGCACTGAAAAACTTAGAATATAAGAAATGCACAGTGTAGTACATAGTATATGAGTGAGTTGCACTGAAAAACTTAGAATATAAGAAACGCACAGTGTAGTACATAGTATATGAGTGAGTTGCACTGAAAAACTTAGAATATAAGAAACGCACAGTGTAGTACATAGTATATGAGTGAGTTGCACTAAAAAACTTAGAATATAAGAAACGCACAGTGTAGTACATAGTATATGAGTGAGTTGCACTGAAAAACTTAGAATATAAGAAACGCACAGTGTAGTACATAGTATATGAGTGAGTTGCACTGAAAAACTTAGAATTTACTGAAAAACCCGCATTACACGAAATGCACAGTGTAGTACATTGTATATGAGTGAGTTGCACTGAAAAACTTAGAATTTACTGAAAAACCCGCATTAGACGAAATGCACAGTGTAGTATATTATATATGAGTGAGTTGCACTGAAAAACTTAGAATTTACTGAAAAACCCGCATTAGACGAAATGCACAGTGTAGTACATTGTATATGAGTGAGTTGCACTGAAAAAATTAGAATTTACTGAAAAACGCGCATTAGACGAAATGCACAGTGTAGTACATTGTATATGAGTGAGTTGCACTGAAAAACTTAGAATTTACTGAAAAACCCACATTAGACGAAATGCACAGTGTAGTACCTAGTATATGAGTGAGTTGCACTGAAAAACTTAGAATATAAGAAACGCACAGTGTAGTACATAGTATATGAGTGAGTTGCACTGAAAAACTTAGAATATAAGAAACGCACAGTGTAGTACATAGTATATGAGTGAGTTGCACTGAAAAACTTAGAATATAAGAAACGCACAGTGTAGTACATAGCATATGAGTGAGTTGCACTGAAAAATTTAGAATTTACTGAAAAACCCGCATTACACGAAATGCACAGTGTAGTACATAGTATATTAGTGAGTTGCACTGAAAAACTTAGAATATAAGAAACGCACAGTGTAGTACATAGTATATGAGTGAGTTGCACTGAAAAACTTAGAATATAAGAAACGCACAGTGTAGTACATAGTATATGAGTGAGTTGCACTGAAAAACTTAGAAAATAAGAAACGCACAGTGTAGTACATAGTATATGAGTGAGTTGCACTGAAAAACTTAGAATATAAGAAACGCACATTGTAGTACATAGTATATGAGTGAGTTGCACTGAAAAACTTAGAATATAAGAAACGCACAGTGTAGTACATAGTATATGAGTGAGTTGCACTGAAAAACTTAAAAATTTACTGAAAAACCCGCATTACACGAAATGCACAGTGTAGTACATAGTATAAGAGTGAGTTGCACTAAAAAACTTAGAATATAAGAAACGCACAGTGTAGTACATAGTATATGAGTGAGTTGCACTGAACTATTAGAATATAAGAAACGCACAGTGTAGTACATAGTATATGAGTGAGTTGCACTGAACTATTAGAATATAAGAAACGCACAGTGTAGTACATAGTATATGAGTGAGTTGCACTGAAAAACTTAGAATATAAGAAACGCACAGTGTAGTACATAATATATGAGTGAGTTGCACTGAAAAACTTAGAATATAAGAAACGCACAGTGTCGTACATAGTATATGAGTGAGTTGCACTGAAAAACTTAGAATATAAGAAACGCACAGTGTAGTACATAGTATATGAGGGAGTTGCACTGAAAAACTTAGAATATAAGAAATGCACAGTGTAGTAAATAGTATATGAGTGAGTTGCACTGAAAAACTTAGAATTTACTGAAATACCCGCATTACACGAAATGCACAGTGTAGTACATAGTATATGAGTGAGTTGCACTGAAAAACTTAGAATATAAGAAACGCACAGTATAGTACATAGTATATGAGGGAGTTGCACTGAAAAACTTAGAATATAAGAAACGCACAGTGTAGTAAATAGTATATGAGTGAGTTGCACTGAAAAACTTAGAATTTACTGAAAAACCCACATTACACGAAATGCACAGTGTAGTACATAGTATATGAGTGAGTTGCACTGAAAAACTTAGAATATAAGAAAAGCACAGTGTAGTACATAGTATATGAGTGAGTTGCACTGAAAAACTTAGAATATAAGAAACGCACAGTGTAGTACATAGTATATGAGTGAGTTGCACTGAAAAACTTAGAATATAAGAAACGCACAGTGTAGTACATAGTATATGAGTGAGTTGCACTGAAAAACTTAGAATTTACTGAAATACCCGCATTACACGAAATGCACAGTGTAGTACATAGTATATGAGTGAGTTGCACTGAAAAACTTAGAATATAAGAAACGCACAGTGTAGTACATAGTATATGAGTGAGTTGCACTGAAAAACTTAGAATATAAGAAACGCACAGTGTAGTACATAGTATATGAGTGAGTTGCACTGAAAAACTTAGAATATAAGAAATGCACAGTGTAGTACATAGTATATGAGTGAGTTGCACTGAAAAACTTAGAATATAAGAAAAGCACAGTGTAGTACATAGTATATGAGTGAGTTGCACTGAAAAACTTAGAATATAAGAAACGCACAGTGTAGTACATAGTATATGAGTGAGTTGCACTGAAAAACTTAGAATATAAGAAACGCACAGTGTAGTACATAGTATATGAGTGAGTTGCACTGAAAAACTCAGAAATACCCGCATTACACGAAATGCACAGTGTAGTACATAGTATATGAGTGAGTTGCACTGAAAAACTTAGAATATAAGAAACGCACAGTGTAGTACATAGTATATGAGTGAGTTGCACTGAAAAACTTAGAATATAAGAAACGCACAGTGTAGTACATAGTATATGAGTGAGTTGCACTGAAAAACTTAGAATATAAGAAATGCACAGTGTAGTACATAGTATATGAGTGAGTTGCATTGAAAAACTTAGAATATAAGAAACGCACAGTGTAGTACATAGTATATGAGTGAGTTGCACTGAAAAACTTAGAATATAAGAAACGCACAGTGTAGTACATAGTATATGAGTGAGTTGCACTAAAAAACTTAGAATATAAGAAACGCACAGTGTAGTACATAGTATATGAGTGAGTTGCACTGAAAAACTTAGAATATAAGAAACGCACAGTGTAGTACATAGTATATGAGTGAGTTGCACTGAAAAACTTAGAATTTACTGAAAAACCCGCATTACACGAAATGCACAGTGTAGTACATTGTATATGAGTGAGTTGCACTGAAAAACTTAGAATTTACTGAAAAACCCGCATTAGACGAAATGCACAGTGTAGTACATTGTATATGAGTGAGTTGCACTGAAAAACTTAGAATTTACTGAAAAACCCGCATTAGACGAAATGCACAGTGTAGTACATTGTATATGAGTGAGTTGCACTGAAAAAATTAGAATTTACTGAAAAACGCGCATCAGACGAAATGCACAGTGTAGTACATTGTATATGAGTGAGTTGCACTGAAAAACTTAGAATTTACTGAAAAACCCACATTAGACGAAATGCACAGTGTAGTACCTAGTATATGAGTGAGTTGCACTGAAAAACTTAGAATATAAGAAACGCACAGTGTAGTACATAGTATATGAGTGAGTTGCACTGAAAAACTTAGAATATAAGAAACGCACAGTGTAGTACATAGTATATGAGTGAGTTGCACTGAAAAACTTAGAATATAAGAAACGCACAGTGTAGTACATAGCATATGAGTGAGTTGCACTGAAAAATTTAGAATTTACTGAAAAACCCGCATTACACGAAATGCACAGTGTAGTACATAGTATATGAGTGAGTTGCACTGAAAAACTTAGAATATAAGAAACGCACAGTGTAGTACATAGTATATGAGTGAGTTGCACTGAAAAACTTAGAATATAAGAAACGCACAGTGTAGTACATAGTATATGAGTGAGTTGCACTGAAAAACTTAGAAAATAAGAAACGCACAGTGTAGTACATAGTATATGAGTGAGTTGCACTGAAAAACTTAGAATATAAGAAACGCACAGTGTAGTACATAGTATATGAGTGAGTTGCACTGAAAAACTTAGAAAATAAGAAATGCACAGTGTAGTACATAGTATATGAGTGAGGTGCACTGAAAAACTTAGAATTTACTGAAAAACCCGCATTACACGAAATGCACAGTGTAGTACATAGTATATGAGTGAGTTGCACTGAAAAACTTAGAATATAAGAAAAGCACAGTGTAGTACATAGTATATGAGTGAGTTGCACTGAAAAACTTAGAATATAAGAAAAGCACAGTGTAGTACATAGTATATGAGTGAGTTGCACTGAAAAACTTAGAATATAAGAAACGCACAGTGTAGTACATAGTATATGAGTGAGTTGCACTGAAAAACTTAGAATATAAGAAACGCACAGTGTAGTACATAGTATATGAGTGAGTTGCACTGAAAAACTTAGAATTCACTGAAATACCCGCATTACACGAAATGCACAGTGTAGTACATAGTATATGAGTGAGTTGCACTGAAAAACTTAGAATATAAGAAACGCACAGTGTAGTACATAGTATATGAGTGAGTTGCACTGAAAAACTTAGAATATAAGAAACGCACAGTGTAGTACATAGTATATGAGTGAGTTGCACTGAAAAACTTAGAATATAAGAAATGCACAGTGTAGTACATAGTATATGAGTGAGTTGCATTGAAAAACTTAGAATATAAGAAACGCACAGTGTAGTACATAGTATATGAGTGAGTTGCACTGAAAAACTTAGAATATAAGAAACGCACAGTGTAGTACATAGTATATGAGTGAGTTGCACTAAAAAACTTAGAATATAAGAAACGCACAGTGTAGTACATAGTATATGAGTGAGTTGCACTGAAAAACTTAGAATATAAGAAACGCACAGTGTAGTACATAGTATATGAGTGAGTTGCACTGAAAAACTTAGAATTTACTGAAAAACCCGCATTACACGAAATGCCAGTGTAGTACATTGTATATGAGTGAGTTGCACTGAAAAACTTAGAATTTACTGAAAAACCCGCATTAGACGAAATGCACAGTGTAGTACATTGTATATGAGTGAGTTGCACTGAAAAACTTAGAATTTACTGAAAAACCCGCATTAGACGAAATGCACAGTGTAGTACATTGTATATGAGTGAGTTGCACTGAAAAAATTAGAATTTACTGAAAAACGCGCATTAGACGAAATGCACAGTGTAGTACATTGTATATGAGTGAGTTGCACTGAAAAACTTAGAATTTACTGAAAAACCCACATTAGACGAAATGCACAGTGTAGTACCTAGTATATGAGTGAGTTGCACTGAAAAACTTAGAATATAAGAAACGCACAGTGTAGTACATAGTATATGAGTGAGTTGCACTGAAAAACTTAGAATATAAGAAACGCACAGTGTAGTACATAGCATATGAGTGAGTTGCACTGAAAAATTTAGAATTTACTGAAAAACCCGCATTACACGAAATGCACAGTGTAGTACATAGTATATGAGTGAGTTGCACTGAAAAACTTAGAATATAAGAAACGCACAGTGTAGTACATAGTATATGAGTGAGTTGCACTGAAAAACTTAGAATATAAGAAACGCACAGTGTAGTACATAGTATATGAGTGAGTTGCACTGAAAAACTTAGAAAATAAGAAACGCACAGTGTAGTACATAGTATATGAGTGAGTTGCACTGAAAAACTTAGAATATAAGAAACGCACAGTGTAGTACATAGTATATGAGTGAGTTGCACTGAAAAACTTAGAAAATAAGAAATGCACAGTGTAGTACATAGTATATGAGTGAGTTGCACTGAAAAACTTAGAATTTACTGAAAAACCCGCATTACACGAAATGCACAGTGTAGTACATAGTATATGAGTGAGTTGCACTGAAAAACTTAGAATATAAGAAACGCACAGTGTAGTACATAGTATATGAGTGAGTTGCACTGAAAAACTTAGAATATAAGAAACGCACAGTGTAGTACATAGTATATGAGTGAGTTGCACTGAAAAACTTAGAATATAAGAAACGCACAGTGTAGTACATAGTATATGAGTGAGTTGCACTGAAAAACTTAGAATATAAGAAACGCACAGTGTAGTACTTAGTATATGAGTGAGTTGCACTGAAAAACTTAGAATTTACTGAAAAACCCGCATTACACGAAATGCACAGTGTAGTACATAGTATATGAGTGAGTTGCACTGAAAAACTTAGAATATAAGAAACGCACAGTGTAGTACATAGTATATGAGTGAGTTGCACTGAAAAACTTAGAATATAAGAAACGCACAGTTTAGTACATAGTATATGAGTGAGTTGCATTGAAAAACTTAGAATATAAGAAATGCACAGTGTAGTTCATAGCATATGAGTGAGTTGCACTGAAAAACTTAGAATATAAGAAACGCACAGTGTAGTACATAGTATATGAGTGAGTTGCACTGAAAAACTTAAAAATTTACTGAAAAACCCGCATTACACGAAATGCACAGTGTAGTACATAGTATAAGAGTGAGTTGCACTAAAAAACTTAGAATATAAGAAACGCACAGTGTAGTACATAGTATATGAGTGAGTTGCACTGAACTATTAGAATATAAGAAACGCACAGTGTAGTACATAGTATATGAGTGAGTTGCACTGAAAAACTTAGAATATAAGAAACGCACAGTGTCGTACATAGTATATGAGTGAGTTGCACTGAAAAACTTAGAATATAAGAAACGCACAGTGTAGTACATAGTATATGAGTGAGTTGCACTGAAAAACTTAGAATATAAGAAACGCACAGTGTAGTAAATAGTATATGAGTGAGTTGCACTGAAAAACTTAGAATTTACTGAAAAACCCACATTACACGAAATGCACAGTGTAGTACATAGTATATGAGTGAGTTGCACTGAAAAACTTAGAATATAAGAAAAGCACAGTGTAGTACATAGTATATGAGTGAGTTGCACTGAAAAACTTAGAATATAAGAAACGCACAGTGTAGTACATAGTATATGAGTGAGTTGCACTGAAAAACTTAGAATATAAGAAACACACAGTGTAGTACATAGTATATGAGTGATTTGCACTGAAAAACTTAGAATATAAGAAACGCACAGTGTAGTACATAGTATATGAGTGAGTTGCACTGAAAAACTTAGAATATAAGAAATGCACAGTGTAGTACATAGTATATGAGTGAGTTGCACTGAAAAACTTAGAATATAAGAAATGCACAGTGTAGTACATAGTATATGAGTGAGTTGCACTGAAAAACTTAGAATATAAGAAACGCACAGTGTAGTACATAGTATATGAGTGAGTTGCACTGAAAAACTTAGAATATAAGAAACGCACAGTGTACTACATAGTATATGAGTGAGTTGCACTGAAAAACTTAGAATATAAGAAACGCACAGTGTAGTACATAGTATATGAGTGAGTTGCACTGAAAAACTTAGAATTTACTGAAAAACCCGCATTACACGACATGCACAGTGTAGTACATAGTATATGAGTGAGTTGCACTGAAAAACTTAGAATATAAGAAACGCACAGTGTAGTACATAGTATATGAGTGAGTTGCACTGAAAAACTTAGAATATAAGAAACGCACAGTGTAGTACATAGTATATGAGTGAGTTGCACTGAAAAACTTAGAAAATAAGAAACGCACAGTGTAGTACATAGTATATGAGTGAGTTGCACTGAAAAACTTAGAATATAAGAAACGCACAGTGTAGTACATAGTATATGAGTGAGTTGCACTGAAAAACTTAGAAAATAAGAAATGCACAGTGTAGTACATAGTATATGAGTGAGTTGCACTGAAAAACTTAGAATTTACTGAAAAACCCGCATTACACGAAATGCACAGTGTAGTATATAGTATATGAGTGAGTTGCACTGAAAAACTTAGAATATAAGAAACGCACAGTGTAGTACATAGTATATGAGTGAGTTGCACTGAAAAACTTAGAATATAAGAAACGCACAGTTTAGTACATAGTATATGAGTGAGTTGCATTGAAAAACTTAGAATATAAGAAATGCACAGTGTAGTACATAGTATATGAGTGAGTTGCACTGAAAAACTTAGAATATAAGAAACGCACAGTGTAGTACATAGTATATGAGTGAGTTGCACTGAAAAACATAAAAATTTACTGAAAAACCCGCATTACACGAAATGCACAGTGTAGTACATAGTATAAGAGTGAGTTGCACTAAAAAACTTAGAATATAAGAAACGCACAGTGTAGTACATAGTATATGAGTGAGTTGCACTGAAAAACTTAGAATATAAGAAACGCACAGTGTAGTACATAGTATATGAGTGAGTTGCACTGAAAAACTTAGAAAATAAGAAATGCACAGTGTAGTACATAGTATATGAGTGAGTTGCACTGAAAAACTTAGAATTTACTGAAAAACCCGCATTACACGAAATGCACAGTGTAGTACATAGTATATGAGTGAATTGCACTGAAAAACTTAGAATATAAGAAACGCACAGTGTAGTACATAGTATATGAGTGAGTTGCACTGAAAAACTTAGAATATAAGAAACGCACAGTGTAGTACATAGTATATGAGTGAGTTGCACTGAAAAACTTAGAATATAAGAAACGCACAGTGTAGTACATAGTATATGAGTGGGTTGCACTGAAAAACTTAGAATATAAGAAACGCACAGTGTAGTACTTAGTATATGAGTGAGTTGCACTGAAAAACTTAGAATTTACTGAAAAACCCGCATTACACGAAATGCACAGTGTAGTACATAGTATATGAGTGAGTTGCACTGAAAAACTTAGAATATAAGAAACGCACAGTGTAGTACATAGTATATGAGTGAGTTGCACTGAAAAACTTAGAATATAAGAAACGCACAGTTTAGTACATAGTATATGAGTGAGTTGCATTGAAAAACTTAGAATATAAGAAATGCACAGTGTAGTACATAGTATATGAGTGAGTTGCACTGAAAAACTTAGAATATAAGAAACGCACAGTGTAGTACATAGTATATGAGTGAGTTTTACTGAAAAACTTAAAAATTTACTGAAAAACCCGCATTACACGAAATGCACAGTGTAGTACATAGTATAAGAGTGAGTTGCACTAAAAAACTTAGAATATAAGAAACGCACAGTGTAGTACATAGTATATGAGTGAGTTGCACTGAACTATTAGAATATAAGAAACGCACAGTGTAGTACATAGTATATGAGTGAGTTGCACTGAAAAACTTAGAATATAAGAAACGCACAGTGTCGTACATAGTATATGAGTGAGTTGCACTGAAAAACTTAGAATATAAGAAACGCACAGTGTAGTACATAGTATATGAGTGATTTGCACTGAAAAACTTAGAATATAAGAAACGCACAGTGTAGTACATAGTATATGAGTGAGTTGCACTGAAAAACTTAGAATATAAGAAATGCACAGTGTAGTACATAGTATATGAGTGAGTTGCACTGAAAAACTTAGAATATAAGAAACGCACAGTGTAGTACATAGTATATGAGTGAGTTGCACTGAAAAACTTAGAATATAAGAAACGCACAGTGTACTACATAGTATATGAGTGAGTTGCACTGAAAAACTTAGAATTTAAGAAACGCACAGTGTAGTACATAGTATATGAGTGAGTTGCACTGAAAAACTTAGAATATAAGAAACGCACAGTGTAGTACATAGTATATGAGTGAGTTGCACTGAAAAACTTAGAATTTACTGAAAAACCCGCATTACACGAAATGCACAGTGTAGTACATAGTATATGAGTGAGTTGCACTGAAAAACTTAGAATATAAGAAACGCACAGTGTAGTACATAGTATATGAGTGAGTTGCACTGAAAAACTTAGAATATAAGAAACGCACAGTGTAGTACATAGTATATGAGTGAGTTGCACTGAAAAACTTAGAAAATAAGAAACGCACAGTGTAGTACATAGTATATGAGTGAGTTGCACTGAAAAACTTAGAATATAAGAAACGCACAGTGTAGTACATAGTATATGAGTGAGTTGCACTGAAAAACTTAGAAAATAAGAAATGCACAGTGTAGTACATAGTATATGAGTGAGTTGCACTGAAAAACTTAGAATTTACTGAAAAACCCGCATTACACGAAATGCACAGTGTAGTATATAGTATATGAGTGAGTTGCACTGAAAAACTTAGAATATAAGAAACGCACAGTGTAGTACATAGTATATGAGTGAGTTGCACTGAAAAACTTAGAATATAAGAAACGCACAGTTTAGTACATAGTATATGAGTGAGTTGCATTGAAAAACTTAGAATATAAGAAATGCACAGTGTAGTACATAGTATATGAGTGAGTTGCACTGAAAAACTTAGAATATAAGAAACGCACAGTGTAGTACATAGTATATGAGTGAGTTGCACTGAAAAACATAAAAATTTACTGAAAAACCCGCATTACACGAAATGCACAGTGTAGTACATAGTATAAGAGTGAGTTGCACTAAAAAACTTAGAATATAAGAAACGCACAGTGTAGTACATAGTATATGAGTGAGTTGCACTGAACTATTAGAATATAAGAAAGGCACAGTGTAGTACATAGTATATGAGTGAGTTGCACTGAAAAACTTAGAATATAAGAAACGCACAGTGTAGTACATAATATATGAGTGAGTTGCACTGAAAAACTTAGAATATAAGAAACGCACAGTGTCGTACATAGTATATGAGTGAGTTGCACTGAAAAACTTAGAATATAAGAAACGCACAGTGTAGTACATAGTATATGAGTGAGTTGCACTGAAAAACTTAGAATATAAGAAACGCACAGTGTAGTACATAGTATATGAGTGAGTTGCACTGAAAAACTTAGAATATAAGAAATGCACAGTGTAGTACATAGTATATGAGTGAGTTGCACTGAAAAACTTAGAATATAAGAAACGCACAGTGTAGTACATAGTATATGAGTGAGTTGCACTGAAAAACTTAGAATATAAGAAACGCACAGTGTAGTACATAGTATATGAGTGAGTTGCACTTAAAAACTTAGAATATAAGAAACGCACAGTGTAGTACATAGTATATGAGTGAGTTGCACTGAAAAACTTAGAATATAAGAAACGCACAGTGTAGTACATAGTATATGAGTGAGTTGCACTGAAAAACTTAGAATTTACTGAAAAACCCGCATTACACGAAATGCACAGTGTAGTACATTGTATATGAGTGAGTTGCACTGAAAAACTTAGAATTTACTGAAAAACCCGCATTAGACGAAATGCACAGTGTAGTACTTTGTATATGAGTGAGTTGCACTGAAAAACTTAGAATTTACTGAAAAACCCGCATTAGACGAAATGCACAGTGTAGTACATTGTATATGAGTGAGTTGCACTGAAAAACTTAAAATTTACTGAAAAACGCGCATTAGACGAAATGCACAGTGTAGTACATTGTATATGAGTGAGTTGCACTGAAAAACTTAGAATTTACTGAAAAACCCACATTAGACGAAATGCACAGTGTAGTACCTAGTATATGAGTGAGTTGCACTGAAAACTTAGAATATAAGAAACGCACAGTGTAGTACATAGTATATGAGTGAGTTGCACTGAAAAACTTAGAATATAAGAAACGCACAGTGTAGTACATAGTATATGAGTGAGTTGCACTGAAAAACTTAGAATATAAGAAACGCACAGTGTAGTACATAGTATATGAGTGAGTTGCACTGAAAAACTTAGAATTTACTGAAATACCCGCATTACACGAAATGCACAGTGTAGTACATAGTATATGAGTGAGTTGCACTGAAAAACTTAGAATATAAGAAACGCACAGTGTAGTACATAGTATATGAGTGAGTTGCACTGAAAAACTTAGAATATAAGAATCGCACAGTGTAGTACATAGTATATGAGTGAGTTGCACTGAAAAACTTAGAATATAAGAAACGCACAGTGTAGTACATAGTATATGAGTGAGTTGCAGTGAAAATATTAGAATATAACAAACGCACAGTGTAGTACATAGTATATGAGTGAGTTGCACTGAAAAACTTAGAATTTACTGAAAAACCCGCATTACACGAAATGCACAGTGTAGTACATAGTATATGAGTGAGTTGCACTGAAAAACTTAGAATATAAGAAACGCACAGTGTAGTACATAGTATATGAGTGAGTTGCACTGAAAAACTTAGAATATAAGAAACGCACAGTGTAGTACATAGTATATGAGTGAGTTGCACTGAAAAACTTAGAATATAAGAAATGCACAGTGTAGTACATAGTATATGAGTGAGTTGCACTGAAAAACTTAGAATATAAGAAACGCACAGTGTAGTACATAGTATATGAGTGAGTTGCACTGAAAAACTTAGAATATAAGAAACACACAGTGTAGTACATAGTATATGAATGAGTTGCACTGAAAAACTTAGAATATAAGAAACGCACAGTGTAGTACATAGTATATGAGTGAGTTGCACTGAAAATATTAGAATATAAGAAACGCACAGTGTAGTACATAGTATATGAGTGAGTTGCACTGAAAAACTTAGAATTTACTGAAATACCCGCATTACACGAAATGCACAGTGTAGTACATAGTATATGAGTGAGTTGCACTGAAAAACTTAGAATATAAGAAACGCACAGTGTAGTACATAGTATATGAGTGAGTTGCACTGAAAAACTTAGAATATAAGAAACGCACAGTGTAGTACATAGTATATGAGTGAGTTGCACTGAAAAACTTAGAATATAAGAAATGCACAGTGTAGTACATAGTATATGAGTGAGTTGCACTGAAAAACTTAGAATATAAGAAACGCACAGTGTAGTACATAGTATATGAGTGAGTTGCACTGAAAAACTTAGAATATAAGAAACGCACAGTGTAGTACATAGTATATGAGTGAGTTGCACTTAAAAACTTAGAATATAAGAAACGCACAGTGTAGTACATAGTATATGAGTGAGTTGCACTGAAAAACTTAGAATATAAGAAACGCACAGTGTAGTACATAGTATATGAGTGAGTTGCACTGAAAAACTTAGAATTTACTGAAAAACCCACATTAGACGAAATGCACAGTGTAGTACCTAGTATATGAGTGAGTTGCACTGAAAAACTTAGAATATAAGAAACGCACAGTGTAGTACATAGTATATGAGTGAGTTGCACTGAAAAACTTAGAATATAAGAAACGCACAGTGTAGTACATAGTATATGAGTGAGTTGCACTGAAAAACTTAGAATATAAGAAACGCACAGTGTAGTACATAGCATATGAGTGAGTTGCACTGAAAAACTTAGAATTTACTGAAAAACCCGCATTACACGAAATGCACAGTGTAGTACATAGTATATGAGTGAGTTGCACTGAAAAACTTAGAATATAAGAAACGCACAGTGTAGTACATAGTATATGAGTGAGTTGCACTGAAAAACTTAGAAAATAAGAAACGCACAGTGTAGTACATAGTATATGAGTGAGTTGCACTGAAAAACAGAATATAAGAAACGCACAGTGTAGTACATAGTATATGAGTGAGTTGCACTGAAAAACTTAGAAAATAAGAAACGCACAGTGTAGTACATAGTATATGAGTGAGTTGCACTGAAAAACTTAGAATTTACTGAAAAACCCGCATTACACGAAACGCACAGTGTAGTACATAGTATATGAGTGAGTTGCACTGAAAAACTTAGAATATAAGAAACGCACAGTGTAGTACATAGTATATGAGTGAGTTGCACTGAAAAACTTAGAATATAAGAAACGCACAGTGTAGTACATAGTATATGAGTGAGTTGCACTGAAAAACTTAGAATATAAGAAACGCACAGTGTAGTACATAGTATATGAGTGAGTTGCACTGAAAAACTTAGAATATTAGAAACGCACAGTGTAGTACATAGTATATGAGTGAGTTGCACTGAAAAACTTAGAATATAAGAAACGCACAGTGTAGTACATAGTATATGAGTGAGTTGCACTGAAAAACTTAGAATATAAGAAACGCACAGTGTAGTACATAGTATATGAGTGAGTTGCACTGAAAAACTTAGAATTTACTGAAATACCCGCATTACACGAAATGCACAGTGTAGTACATAGTATATGAGTGAGTTGCACTGAAAAACTTAGAATATAAGAAACGCACAGTGTAGTACATAGTATATGAGTGAGTTGCACTGAAAAACTTAGAATATAAGAAACGCACAGTGTAGTACATAGTATATGAGTGAGTTGCACTGAAAAACTTAGAATATAAGAAACGCACAGTGTAGTACATAGTATATGAGTGAGTTGCACTGAAAATATTAGAATATAAGAAACGCACAGTGTAGTACATAGTATATGAGTGAGTTGCACTGAAAAACTTAGAATTTACTGAAAAACCCGCATTACACGAAATGCACAGTGTAGTACATAGTATATGAGTGAGTTGCACTGAAAAACTTAGAATATAAGAAACGCACAGTGTAGTACATAGTATATGAGTGAGTTGCACTGAAAAACTTAGAATATAAGAAACGCACAGTGTAGTACATAGTATATGAGTGAGTTGCACTGAAAATATTAGAATATAAGAAACGCACAGTGTAGTACATAGTATATGAGTGAGTTGCACTGAAAAACTTAGAATATAAGAAACGCACAGTGTAGTACATAGTATATGAGTGAGTTGCACTGAAAAACTTAGAATATAAGAAACGCACAGTGTAGTACATAGTATATGAGTGAGTTGCCCTGAAAATATTAGAATATAAGAAACGCACAGTGTAGTACATAGTATATGAGTGAGTTGCACTGAAAAACTTAGAATATAAGAAACGCACAGTGTAGTACATAGTATATGAGTGAGTTGCACTGAAAAACTTAGAATATAAGAAACGCACAGTGTAGTACATAGTATATGAGTGAGTTGCACTGAAAAACTTAGAATTTACTGAAATACCCGCATTACACGAAATGCACAGTGTAGTACATAGTATATGAGTGAGTTGCACTGAAAAACTTAGAATATAAGAAACGCACAGTGTAGTACATAGTATATGAGTGAGTTGCACTGAAAAACTTAGAATATAAGAAACGCACAGTGTAGTACATAGTATATGAGTGAGTTGCACTGAAAAACTTAGAATATAAGAAACGCACAGTGTAGTACATAGTATATGAGTGAGTTGCACTGAAAATATTAGAATATAAGAAACGCACAGTGTAGTACATAGTATATGAGTGAGTTGCACTGAAAAACTTAGAATATAAGAAACGCACAGTGTAGTACATAGTATATGAGTGAGTTGCACTGAAAAACTTAGAATATAAGAAACGCACAGTGTAGTACATAGTATATGAGTGAGTTGCCCTGAAAATATTAGAATATAAGAAACGCACAGTGTAGTACATAGTATATGAGTGAGTTGCACTGAAAAACTTAGAATATAAGAAACGCACAGTGTAGTACATAGTATATGAGTGAGTTGCACTGAAAAACTTAGAATTTACTGAAAAACCCGCATTACACGAAATGTACAGTGTAGTACATAGTATATGAGTGAGTTGCACTGAAAAACTTAGAATATAAGAAACGCACAGTGTAGTACATAGTATATGAGTGAGTTGCACTGAAAAACTTAGAATATAAGAAACGCACAGTGTAGTACATAGTATATGAGTGAGTTGCACTGAAAAACTTAGAATATAAGAAACGCACAGTGTAGTACATAGTATATGAGTGAGTTGCACTGAAAAACTTAGAATTTACTGAAATACCCGCATTACACGAAATGCACAGTGTAGTACATAGTATATGAGTGAGTTGCACTGAAAACCTTAGAATATAAGAAACGCACAGTGTAGTACATAGTATATGAGTGAGTTGCACTGAAAAACTTAGAATATAAGAAACGCACAGTGTAGTACATAGTATATGAGTGAGTTGCACTGAAAAACTTAGAATATAAGAAACGCACAGTGTAGTACATAGTATATGAGTGAGTTGCACTGAAAATATTAGAATATAAGAAACGCACAGTGTAGTACATAGTATATGAGTGAGTTGCACTGAAAAACTTAGAATATAAGAAACGCACAGTGTAGTACATAGTATATGAGAGAGTTGCACTGAAAAACTTAGAATATAAGAAACGCACAGTGTAGTATATAGTATATGAGTGAGTTGCACTGAAAAACTTAGAATATAAGAAACGCACAGTGTAGTACATAGTATAGGAGTGAGTTGCATGAAAAAATAAGAATATAAGAAACGCACAGTGTAGTACATAGTATATGAGTGAGTTGCACTGGAAAACTTAGAATTTACTGAAAAACCCGCATTACACGAAATGCACAGTGTAGTACATAGTATATGAGTGAGTTGCACTGAAAAACTTAGAATGTAAGAAACGCACAGTGTAGTACATAGTATATGAGTGAGTTGCACTGAAAAACTTAGAATATAAGAAACGCACAGTGTAGTACATAGTATATGAGTGAGTTGCACTGAAAAACTTAGAATATAAGAAATGCACAGTGTAGTACATAGTATATGAGTGAGTTGCACTGAAAAACTTAGAATATAAGAAACGCACAGTGTAGTACATAGTATATGAGTGAGTTGCACTGAAAAACTTAGAATATAAGAAACGCACAGTGTAGTACATAGTATATGAGTGAGTTGCACTGAAAAACTTAGAATATAAGAAACGCACAGTGTAGTACATAGTATATGAGTGAGTTGCACTGAAAAACTTAGAATATAAGAAACGCACAGTGTAGTACATAGTATATGAGTGAGTTGCACTGAAAAACTTAGAATTTACTGAAAAACCCGCATTACACGAAATGCACAGTGTAGTACATTGTATATGAGTGAGTTGCACTGAAAAACTTAGAATTTACTGAAAAACCCGCATTAGACGAAATGCACAGTGTAGTACATTGTATATGAGTGAATTGCACTGAAAAACTTAGAATTTACTGAAAAACCCGCATTAGACGAAATGCACAGTGTAGTACATTGTATATGAGTGAGTTGCACTGAAAAACTTAGAATTTACTGAAAAACCCGCATTAGACGAAATGCACAGTGTAGTACATTGTATATGAGTGAGTTGCGCTGAAAAACTTAGAATTTACTGAAAAACCCACATTAGACGAAATGCACAGTGTAGTACCTAGTATATGAGTCAGTTGCACTGAAAAACTTAGAATATAAGAAACGCACAGTGTAGTACATAGTATATGAGTGAGTTGCACTGAAAAACTTAGAAAATAAGAAACGCACAGTGTAGTACATAGTATATGAGTGAGTTGCATTGAATAACGTAGAATATAAGAAACGCACAGTGTAGTACATAGTATATGAGTGAGTTGCACTGAAAAACTTAGAATATAAGAAACGCACAGTGTAGTACATAGTATATGAGTGAGTTGCACTGAAAAACTAAGAATTTACTGAAAAACCCGCATTACACGAAATGCACAGTGTAGTACATAGTATATGAGTGAGTTGCACTGAAAAACTTAGAATATAAGAAACGCACAGTGTAGTAAATAGTATATGAGTGAGTTGCACTGAAAAACTTAGAATTTACTGAAAAACCCACATTACACGAAATGCACAGTGTAGTACATAGTATATGAGTGAGTTGCACTGAAAAACTTAGAATATAAGAAACGCACAGTGTAGTACATAGTATATGAGTGAGTTGCACTGAAAAACTTAGAATATAAGAAACGCACAGTGTAGTACATAGTATATGAGTGAGTTGCACTGAAAAACTTAGAATATAAGAAACGCACAGTGTAGTACATAGTATATGAGTGAGTTGCACTGAAAAACTTAGAATTTACTGAAATACCCGCATTACACGAAATGCACAGTGTAGTACATAGTATATGAGTGAGTTGCACTGAAAAACTTAGAATATAAGAAACGCACAGTGTAGTACATAGTATATGAGTGAGTTGCACTGAAAAACTTAGAATATAAGAAATGCACAGAGTAGTACATAGTATATGAGTGAGTTGCACTGAAAAACTTAGAATATAAGAAACGCACAGTGTAGTACATAGTATATGAGTGAGTTGCACTGAAAAACTTAGAATATAAGAAACGCACTGTGTAGTACATAGTATATGAGTGAGTTGCACTGAAAACCTTAGAATATAAGAAACGCACAGTGTAGTACATAGTATATGAGTGAGTTGCACTGAAAAACTTAGAATATAAGAAACGCACAGTGTAGTACATAGTATATGAGTGAGTTGCACTGAAAAACTTAGAATTTACTGAAAAACCCGCATTACACGAAATGCACAGTGTAGTACATTGTATATGAGTGAGTTGCACTGAAAAACTTAGAATTTACTGAAAAACCCGATTTAGACGAAATGCACAGTGTAGTACATTGTATATGAGTGAATTGCACTGAAAAACTTAGAATTTACTGAAAAACCCGCATTAGACGAAATGCACAGTGTAGTACATTGTATATGAGTGAGTTGCACTGAAAAACTTAGAATTTACTGAAAAACCCGCATTAGACGAAATGCACAGTGTAGTACATTGTATATGAGTGAGTTGCACTGAAAAACTTAGAATTTACTGAAAAACCCACATTAGACGAAATGCACAGTATAGTACCTAGTATATGAGTCAGTTGCACTGAAAAACTTAGAATATAAGAAACGCACAGTGTAGTACATAGTATATGAGTGAGTTGCACTGAAAAACTTAGAAAATAAGAAACGCACAGTGTAGTACATAGTATATGAGTGAGTTGCATTGAATAACGTAGAATATAAGAAACGCACAGTGTAGTACATAGTATATGAGTGAGTTGCACTGAAAAACTTAGAATATAAGAAACGCACAGTGTAGTACATAGTATATGAGTGAGTTGCACTGAAAAACTTAGAATATAAGAAACGCACAGTGTAGTACATAGTATATGAGTGAGTTGCACTGAAAAACTTAGAATATAAGAAATGCACAGTGTAGTACATAGTATATGAGTGAGTTGCACTGAAAAACTTAGAATATAAGAAACGCACAGTGTAGTACATAGTATATGAGTGAGTTGCACTGAAAAACTTAGAATATAAGAAACGCACAGTGTAGTACATAGTATATGAGTGAGTTGCACTTAAAAACTTAGAATATAAGAAACGCACAGTGTAGTACATAGTATATGAGTGAGTTGCACTGAAAAACTTAGAATATAAGAAACGCACAGTGTAGTACATAGTATATGAGTGAGTTGCACTGAAAAACTTAGAATTTACTGAAAAACCCGCATTACACGAAATGCACAGTGTAGTACATTGTATATGAGTGAGTTGCACTGAAAAACTTAGAATTTACTGAAAAACCCGCATTAGACGAAATGCACAGTGTAGTACTTTGTATATGAGTGAGTTGCACTGAAAAACTTAGAATTTACTGAAAAACCCGCATTAGACGAAATGCACAGTGTAGTACATTGTATATGAGTGAGTTGCACTGAAAAACTTAAAATTTACTGAAAAACGCGCATTAGAGGAAATGCACAGTGTAGTACATTGTATATGAGTGAGTTGCACTGAAAAACTTAGAATTTACTGAAAAACCCACATTAGACGAAATGCACAGTGTAGTACCTAGTATATGAGTGAGTTGCACTGAAAAACTTAGAATATAAGAAACGCACAGTGTAGTACATAGTATATGAGTGAGTTGCACTGAAAAACTTAGAATATAAGAAACGCACAGTGTAGTACATAGTATATGAGTGAGTTGCACTGAAAAACTTAGAATATAAGAAACGCACAGTGTAGTACATAGCATATGAGTGAGTTGCACTGAAAAACTTAGAATTTACTGAAAAACCCGCATTACACGAAATGCACAGTGTAGTACATAGTATATGAGTGAGTTGCACTGAAAAACTTAGAATATAAGAAACGCACAGTGTAGTACATAGTATATGAGTGAGTTGCACTGAAAAACTTAGAATATAAGAAACGCACAGTGTAGTACATAGTATATGAGTGAGTTGCACTGAAAAACTTAGAATATAAGAAACGCACAGTGTAGTATATAGTATATGAGTGAGTTGCACTGAAAAACTTAGAATATAAGAAACGCACAGTGTAGTACATAGTATATGAGTGAGTTGCACTGAAAAACTTAGAATATAAGAAACGCACAGTGTAGTACATAGTATATGAGTGAGTTGCACTGAAAAACTTAGAATATAAGAAACGCACAGTGTAGTACATAGTATATGAGTGAGTTGCACTGAAAAACTTAGAATATAAGAAACGCACAGTGTAGTACATAGTATATGAGTGAGTTGCACTGAAAAACTTAGAATTTACTGAAATACCCGCATTACACGAAATGCACAGTGTAGTACATAGTATATGAGTGAGTTGCACTGAAAAACTTAGAATATAAGAAACGCACAGTGTAGTACATAGTATATGAGTGAGTTGCACTGAAAAACTTAGAATATAAGAAACGCACAGTGTAGTACATAGTATATGAGTGAGTTGCACTGAAAAACTTAGAATATAAGAAACGCACAGTGTAGTACATAGTATACGAGTGAGTTGCACTGAAAATATTAGAATATAAGAAACGCACAGTGTAGTACATAGTATATGAGTGAGTTGCACTGAAAAACTTAGAATTTACTGAAAAACCCGCATTACACGAAATGCACAGTGTAGTACATAGTATATGAGTGAGTTGCACTGAAAAACTTAGAATATAAGAAACGCACAGTGTAGTACATAGTATATGAGTGAGTTGCACTGAAAAACTTAGAATATAAGAAACGCACAGTGTAGTACATAGTATATGAGTGAGTTGCACTGAAAATATTAGAATATAAGAAACGCACAGTGTAGTACATAGTATATGAGTGAGTTGCACTGAAAAACTTAGAATATAAGAAACGCACAGTGTAGTACATAGTATATGAGTGAGTTGCACTGAAAAACTTAGAATATAAGAAACGCACAGTGTAGTACATAGTATATGAGTGAGTTGCACTGAAAAACTTAGAATATAAGAAACGCACAGTGTAGTACATAGTATATGAGTGAGTTGCACTGAAAAACTTAGAATATAAGAAACGCACAGTGTAGTACATAGTATATGAGTGAGTTGCACTGAAAAACTTAGAATTTACTGAAAAACCCGCATTACACGAAATGTACAGTGTAGTACATAGTATATGAGTGAGTTGCACTGAAAAACTTAGAATATAAGAAACGCACAGTGTAGTACATAGTATATGAGTGAGTTGCACAGAAAAACTTAGAATATAAGAAACGCACAGTGTAGTACATAGTATATGAGTGAGTTGCACTGAAAAACTTAGAATATAAGAAACGCACAGTGTAGTACATAGTATATGAGTGAGTTGCACTGAAAAACTTAGAATTTACTGAAATACCCGCATTACACGAAATGCACAGTGTAGTACATAGTATATGAGTGAGTTGCACTGAAAACCTTAGAATATAAGAAACGCACAGTGTAGTACATAGTATATGAGTGAGTTGCACTGAAAACCTTAGAATATAAGAAACGCACAGTGTAGTACATAGTATATGAGTGAGTTGCACTGAAAAACTTAGAATATAAGAAACGCACAGTGTAGTACATAGTATATGAGTGAGTTGCACTGAAAATATTAGAATATAAGAAACACACAGTGTAGTACATAGTATATGAGTGAGTTGCACTGAAAAACTTAGAATATAAGAAACGCACAGTGTAGTACATAGTATATGAGAGAGTTGCACTGAAAAACTTAGAATATAAGAAACGCACAGTGTAGTATATAGTATATGAGTGAGTTGCACTGAAAAACTTAGAATATAAGAAACGCACAGTGTAGTACATAGTATAGGAGTGAGTTGCATGAAAAAATAAGAATATAAGAAACGCACAGTGTAGTACATAGTATATGAGTGAGTTGCACTGGAAAACTTAGAATTTACTGAAAAACCCGCATTACACGAAATGCACAGTGTAGTACATAGTATATGAGTGAGTTGCACTGAAAAACTTAGAATATAAGAAACGCACAGTGTAGTACATAGTATATGAGTGAGTTGCACTGAAAAACTTAGAATATAAGAAACGCACAGTGTAGTACATAGTATATGAGTGAGTTGCACTGAAAAACTTAGAATTTACTGAAAAACCCGCATTACACGAAATGCACAGTGTAGTACATTGTATATGAGTGAGTTGCACTGAAAAACTTAGAATTTACTGAAAAACCCGCATTAGACGAAATGCACAGTGTAGTACATTGTATATGAGTGAATTGCACTGAAAAACTTAGAATTTACTGAAAAACCCGCATTAGACGAAATGCACAGTGTAGTACATTGTATATGAGTGAGTTGCACTGAAAAACTTAGAATTTACTGAAAAACCCGCATTAGACGAAATGCACAGTGTAGTACATTGTATATGAGTGAGTTGCACTGAAAAACTTAGAATTTACTGAGAAACCCACATTAGACGAAATGCACAGTGTAGTACCTAGTATATGAGTCAGTTGCACTGAAAAACTTAGAATATAAGAAACGCACAGTGTAGTACATAGTATATGAGTGAGTTGCACTGAAAAACTTAGAAAATAAGAAACGCACAGTGTAGTACATAGTATATGAGTGAGTTGCATTGAATAACGTAGAATATAAGAAACGCACAGTGTAGTACATAGTATATGAGTGAGTTGCACTGAAAAACTTAGAATATAAGAAACGCACAGTGTAGTACATAGTATATGAGTGAGTTGCACTGAAAAACTAAGAATTTACTGAAAAACCCGCATTACACGAAATGCACAGTGTAGTACATAGTATATGAGTGAGTTGCACTGAAAAACTTAGAATATAAGAAACGCACAGTGTAGTAAATAGTATATGAGTGAGTTGCACTGAAAAACTTAGAATTTACTGAAAAACCCACATTACACGAAATGCACAGTGTAGTACATAGTATATGAGTGAGTTGCACTGAAAAACTTAGAATATAAGAAAAGCACAGTGTAGTACATAGTATATGAGTGAGTTGCACTGAAAAACTTAGAATATAAGAAACGCACAGTGTAGTACATAGTATATGAGTGAGTTGCACTGAAAAACTTAGAATATAAGAAACGCACAGTGTAGTACATAGTATATGAGTGAGTTGCACTGAAAAACTTAGAATTTACTGAAATACCCGCATTACACGAAATGCACAGTGTAGTACATAGTATATGAGTGAGTTGCACTGAAAAACTTAGAATATAAGAAACGCACAGTGTAGTACATAGTATATGAGTGAGTTGCACTGAAAAACTTAGAATATAAGAAACGCACAGTGTAGTACATAGTATATGAGTGAGTTGCACTGAAAAACTTAGAATATAAGAAATGCACAGTGTAGTACATAGTATATTAGTGAGTTGCACTGAAAAACTTAGAATATAAGAAACGCACAGTGTAGTACATAGTATATGAGTGAGTTGCACTGAAAAACTTAGAATATAAGAAACGCACAGTGTAGTACATAGTATATGAGTGAGTTGCACTTAAAAACTTAGAATATAAGAAACGCACAGTGTAGTACATAGTATATGAGTGAGTTGCACTGAAAAACTTAGAATATAAGAAACGCACAGTGTAGTACATAGTATATGAGTGAGTTGCACTGAAAAACTTAGAATTTACTGAAAAACCCGCATTACACGAAATGCACAGTGTAGTACATTGTATATGAGTGAGTTGCACTGAAAAACTTAGAATTTACTGAAAAACCCGCATTAGACGAAATGCACAGTGTAGTACTTTGTATATGAGTGAGTTGCACTGAAAAACTTAGAATTTACTGAAAAACCCACATTAGAGGAAATGCACAGTGTAGTACCTAGTATATGAGTGAGTTGCACTGAAAAACTTAGAATATAAGAAACGCACAGTGTAGTACATAGTATATGAGTGAGTTGCACTGAAAAACTTAGAATATAAGAAACGCACAGTGTAGTACATAGTATATGAGTGAGTTGCACTGAAAAACTTAGAATATAAGAAACGCACAGTGTAGTACATAGCATATGAGTGAGTTGCACTGAAAAACTTAGAATTTACTGAAAAACCCGCATTACACGAAATGCACAGTGTAGTACATAGTATATGAGTGAGTTGCACTGAAAAACTTAGAATATAAGAAACGCACAGTGTAGTACATAGTATATGAGTGAGTTGCACTGAAAAACTTAGAATATAAGAAACGCACAGTGTAGTACATAGTATATGAGTGAGTTGCACTGAAAAACTTAGAAAATAAGAAACGCACAGTGTAGTACATAGTATATGAGTGAGTTGCACTGAAAAACAGAATATAAGAAACGCACAGTGTAGTACATAGTATATGAGTGAGTTGCACTGAAAAACTTAGAAAATAAGAAACGCACAGTGTAGTACATAGTATATGAGTGAGTTGCACTGAAAAACTTAGAATATAAGAAACGCACAGTGTAGTACATAGTATATGAGTGAGTTGCACTGAAAATATTAGAATATAAGAAACACACAGTGTAGTACAATAGTATATGAGTGAGTTGCACTGAAAAACTTAGAATATAAGAAACGCACAGTGTAGTACATAGTATATGAGAGAGTTGCACTGAAAAACTTAGAATATAAGAAACGCACAGTGTAGTATATAGTATATGAGTGAGTTGCACTGAAAAACTTAGAATATAAGAAACGCACAGTGTAGTACATAGTATAGGAGTGAGTTGCATGAAAAAATAAGAATATAAGAAACGCACAGTGTAGTACATAGTATATGAGTGAGTTGCACTGGAAAACTTAGAATTTACTGAAAAACCCCGCATTACACGAAATGCACAGTGTAGTACATAGTATATGAGTGAGTTGCACTGAAAAACTTAGAATATAAGAAACGCACAGTGTAGTACATAGTATATGAGTGAGTTGCACTGAAAAACTTAGAATATAAGAAACGCACAGTGTAGTACATAGTATATGAGTGAGTTGCACTGAAAAACTTAGAATTTACTGAAAAACCCGCATTACACGAAATGCACAGTGTAGTACATTGTATATGAGTGAGTTGCACTGAAAAACTTAGAATTTACTGAAAAACCCGCATTAGACGAAATGCACAGTGTAGTACATTGTATATGAGTGAATTGCACTGAAAAACTTAGAATTTACTGAAAAACCCGCATTAGACGAAATGCACAGTGTAGTACATTGTATATGAGTGAGTTGCACTGAAAAACTTAGAATTTACTGAAAAACCCGCATTAGACGAAAGGCACAGTGTAGTACATTGTATATGAGTGAGTTGCACTGAAAAACTTAGAATTTACTGAGAAACCCACATTAGACGAAATGCACAGTGTAGTACCTAGTATATGAGTCAGTTGCACTGAAAAACTTAGAATATAAGAAACGCACAGTGTAGTACATAGTATATGAGTGAGTTGCACTGAAAAACTTAGAAAATAAGAAACGCACAGTGTAGTACATAGTATATGAGTGAGTTGCATTGAATAACGTAGAATATAAGAAACGCACAGTGTAGTACATAGTATATGAGTGAGTTGCACTGAAAAACTTAGAATATAAGAAACGCACAGTGTAGTACATAGTATATGAGTGAGTTGCACTGAAAAACTAAGAATTTACTGAAAAACCCGCATTACACGAAATGCACAGTGTAGTACATAGTATATGATTGAGTTGCACTGAAAAACTTAGAATATAAGAAACGCACAGTGTAGTAAATAGTATATGAGTGAGTTGCACTGAAAAACTTAGAATTTACTGAAAAACCCACATTACACGAAATGCACAGTGTAGTACATAGTATATGAGTGAGTTGCACTGAAAAACTTAGAATATAAGAAAAGCACAGTGTAGTACATAGTATATGAGTGAGTTGCACTGAAAAACTTAGAATATAAGAAACGCACAGTGTAGTACATAGTATATGAGTGAGTTGCACTGAAAAACTTAGAATATAAGAAACGCACAGTGTAGTACATAGTATATGAGTGAGTTGCACTGAAAAACTTAGAATTTACTGAAATACCCGCATTACACGAAATGCACAGTGTAGTACATAGTATATGAGTGAGTTGCACTGAAAAACTTAGAATATAAGAAACGCACAGTGTAGTACATAGTATATGAGTGAGTTGCACTGAAAAACTTAGAATATAAGAAACGCACAGTGTAGTACATAGTATATGAGTGAGTTGCACTGAAAAACTTAGAATATAAGAAATGCACAGTGTAGTACATAGTATATGAGTGAGTTGCACTGAAAAACTTAGAATATAAGAAACGCACAGTGTAGTACATAGTATATGAGTGAGTTGCACTGAAAAACTTAGAATATAAGAAACGCACAGTGTAGTACATAGTATATGAGTGAGTTGCACTTAAAAACTTAGAATATAAGAAACGCACAGTGTAGTACATAGTATATGAGTGAGTTGCACTGAAAAACTTAGAATATAAGAAACGCACAGTAGTGTACATAGTATATGAGTGAGTTGCACTGAAAAACTTAGAATTTACTGAAAAACCCGCATTACACGAAATGCACAGTGTAGTACATTGTATATGAGTGAGTTGCACTGAAAAACTTAGAATTTACTGAAAAACCCGCATTAGACGAAATGCACAGTGTAGTACTTTGTATATGAGTGAGTTGCACTGAAAAACTTAGAATTTACTGAAAAACCCACATTAGAGGAAATGCACAGTGTAGTACCTAGTATATGAGTGAGTTGCACTGAAAAACTTAGAATATAAGAAACGCACAGTGTAGTACATAGTATATGAGTGAGTTGCACTGAAAAACTTAGAATATAAGAAACGCACAGTGTAGTACATAGTATATGAGTGAGTTGCACTGAAAAACTTAGAATATAAGAAACGCACAGTGTAGTACATAGCATATGAGTGAGTTGCACTGAAAAACTTAGAATTTACTGAAAAACCCGCATTACACGAAATGCACAGTGTAGTACATAGTATATGAGTGAGTTGCACTGAAAAACTTAGAATATAAGAAACGCACAGTGTAGTACATAGTATATGAGTGAGTTGCACTGAAAAACTTAGAATATAAGAAACGCACAGTGTAGTACATAGTATATGAGTGAGTTGCACTGAAAAACTTAGAAAATAAGAAACGCACAGTGTAGTACATAGTATATGAGTGAGTTGCACTGAAAAACAGAATATAAGAAACGCACAGTGTAGTACATAGTATATGAGTGAGTTGCACTGAAAAACTTAGAAAATAAGAAACGCACAGTGTAGTACATAGTATATGAGTGAGTTGCACTGAAAAACTTAGAATTTACTGAAAAACCCGCATTACACGAAACGCACAGTGTAGTACATAGTATATGAGTGAGTTGCACTGAAAAACTTAGAATATAAGAAACGCACAGTGTAGTACATAGTATATGAGTGAGTTGCACTGAAAAACTTAGAATATAAGAAACGCACAGTGTAGTACATAGTATATGAGTGAGTTGCACTGAAAAACTTAGAATATAAGAAACGCACAGTGTAGTACATAGTATATGAGTGAGTTGCACTGAAAAACTTAGAATATAAGAAACGCACAGTGTAGTACATAGTATATGAGTGAGTTGCACTGAAAAACTTAGAATATAAGAAACGCACAGTGTAGTACATAGTATATGAGTGAGTTGCACTGAAAAACTTAGAATATAAGAAACGCACAGTGTAGTACATAGTATATGAGTGAGTTGCACTGAAAAACTTAGAATTTACTGAAATACCCGCATTACACGAAATGCACAGTGTAGTACATAGTATATGAGTGAGTTGCACTGAAAAACTTAGAATATAAGAAACGCACAGTGTAGTACATAGTATATGAGTGAGTTGCACTGAAAAACTTAGAATATAAGAAACGCACAGTGTAGTACATAGTATATGAGTGAGTTGCACTGAAAAACTTAGAATATAAGAAACGCACAGTGTAGTACATAGTATATGAGTGAGTTGCACTGAAAATATTAGAATATAAGAAACGCACAGTGTAGTACATAGTATATGAGTGAGTTGCACTGAAAAACTTAGAATTTACTGAAAAACCCGCATTACACGAAATGCACAGTGTAGTACATAGTATATGAGTGAGTTGCACTGAAAAACTTAGAATATAAGAAACGCACAGTGTAGTACATAGTATATGAGTGAGTTGCACTGAAAAACTTAGAATATAAGAAACGCACAGTGTAGTACATAGTATATGAGTGAGTTGCACTGAAAATATTAGAATATAAGAAACGCACAGTGTAGTACATAGTATATGAGTGAGTTGCACTGAAAAACTTAGAATATAAGAAACGCACAGTGTAGTACATAGTATATGAGTGAGTTGCACTGAAAAACTTAGAATATAAGAAACGCACACTGTAGTACATAGTATATGAGTGAGTTGCACTGAAAATATTAGAATATAAGAAACGCACAGTGTAGTACATAGTATATGAGTGAGTTGCACTGAAAAACTTAGAATATAAGAAACGCACAGTGTAGTACATAGTATATGAGTGAGTTGCACTGAAAAACTTAGAATTTACTGAAAAACCCGCATTACACGAAATGTACAGTGTAGTACATAGTATATGAGTGAGTTGCACTGAAAAACTTAGAATATAAGAAACGCACAGTGTAGTACATAGTATATGAGTGAGTTGCACTGAAAAACTTAGAATATAAGAAACGCACAGTGTAGTACATAGTATATGAGTGAGTTGCACTGAAAAACTTAGAATATAAGAAACGCACAGTGTAGTACATAGTATATGAGTGAGTTGCACTGAAAAACTTAGAATTTACTGAAATACCCGCATTACACGAAATGCACAGTGTAGTACATAGTATATGAGTGAGTTGCACTGAAAACCTTAGAATATAAGAAACGCACAGTGTAGTACAGAGTATATGAGTGAGTTGCACTGAAAAACTTAGAATATAAGAAACGCACAGTGTAGTACATAGTATATGAGTGAGTTGCACTGAAAAACTTAGAATATAAGAAATGCACAGTGTAGTACATAGTATATGAGTGAGTTGCACTGAAAATATTAGAATATAAGAAACGCACAGTGTAGTACATAGTATATGAGTGAGTTGCACTGAAAAACTTAGAATATAAGAAACGCACAGTGTAGTACATAGTATATGAGAGAGTTGCACTGAAAAACTTAGAATATAAGAAACGCACAGTGTAGTATATAGTATATGAGTGAGTTGCACTGAAAAACTTAGAATATAAGAAACGCACAGTGTAGTACATAGTATAGGAGTGAGTTGCATGAAAAAATAAGAATATAAGAAACGCACAGTGTAGTACATAGTATATGAGTGAGTTGCACTAGAAAACTTAGAATTTACTGAAAAACCCGCATTACACGAAATGCACAGTGTAGTACATAGTATATGAGTGAGTTGCACTGAAAAACTTAGAATATAAGAAACGCACAGTGTAGTACATAGTATATGAGTGAGTTGCACTGAAAAACTTAGAATATAAGAAACGCACAGTGTAGTACATAGTATATGAGTGAGTTGCACTGAAAAACTTAGAATATAAGAAACGCACAGTGTAGTACATAGTATATGAGTGAGTTGCACTGAAAAACTTAGAATTTACTGAAATACCCGCATTACACGAAATGCACAGTGTAGTACATAGTATATGAGTGAGTTGCACTGAAAAACTTAGAATATAAGAAACGCACAGTGTAGTACATAGTATATGAGTGAGTTGCACTGAAAAACTTAGAATATAAGAAATGCACAGTTAGTACATAGTATATGAGTGAGTTGCACTGAAAAACTTAGAATATAAGAAACGCACAGTGTAGTACATAGTATATGAGTGAGTTGCACTGAAAAACTTAGAATATAAGAAACGCACTGTGTAGTACATAGTATATGAGTGAGTTGCACTGAAAACCTTAGAATATAAGAAACGCACAGTGTAGTACATAGTATATGAGTGAGTTGCACTGAAAAACTTAGAATATAAGAAACGCACAGTGTAGTACATAGTATATGAGTGAGTTGCACTGAAAAACTTAGAATTTACTGAAAAACCCGCATTAGACGAAATGCACAGTGTAGTACATTGTATATGAGTGAGTTGCACTGAAAAACTTAGAATTTACTGAAAAACCCGCATTAGACGAAATGCACAGTGTAGTACATTGTATATGAGTGAGTTGCACTGAAAAACTTAGAATTTACTGAAAAACCCACATTAGACGAAATGCACAGTGTAGTACCTAGTATATGAGTCAGTTGCACTGAAAAACTTAGAATATAAGAAACGCACAGTGTAGTACATAGTATATGAGTGAGTTGCACTGAAAAACTTAGAAAATAAGAAACGCACAGTGTAGTACATAGTATATGAGTGAGTTGCACTGAATAACGTAGAATATAAGAAACGCACAGTGTAGTACATAGTATATGAGTGAGTTGCACTGAAAAACTAAGAATTTACTGAAAAACCCGCATTACACGAAATGCACAGTGTAGTACATAGTATATGAGTGAGTTGCACTGAAAAACTTAGAATATAAGAAACGCACAGTGTAGTAAATAGTATATGAGTGAGTTGCACTGAAAAACTTAGAATTTACTGAAAAACCCACATTACACGAAATGCACAGTGTAGTACATAGTATATGAGTGAGTTGCACTGAAAAACTTAGAATATAAGAAAAGCACAGTGTAGTACATAGTATATGAGTGAGTTGCACTGAAAAACTTAGAATATAAGAAAAGCACAGTGTAGTACATAGTATATGAGTGAGTTGCACTGAAAAACTTAGAATATAAGAAACGCACAGTGTAGTACATAGTATATGAGTGAGTTGCACTGAAAAACTTAGAATTTACTGAAATACCCGCATTACACGAAATGCACAGTGTAGTACATAGTATATGAGTGAGTTGCACTGAAAAACTTAGAATATAAGAAACGCACAGTGTAGTACATAGTATATGAGTGAGTTGCACTGAAAAACTTAGAATATAAGAAACGCACAGTGTAGTACATAGTATATGAGTGAGTTGCACTGAAAAACTTAGAATATACGAAATGCACAGTGTAGTACATAGTATATGAGTGAGTTGCACTGAAAAACTTAGAATATAAGAAACGCACAGTGTAGTACATAGTATATGAGTGAGTTGCACTGAAAAACTTAGAATATAAGAAACGCACAGTGTAGTACATAGTATATGAGTGAGTTGCACTTAAAAACTTAGAATATAAGAAACGCACAGTGTAGTACATAGTATATGAGTGAGTTGCACTGAAAAACTTAGAATATAAGAAACGCACAGTGTAGTACATAGTATATGAGTGACTTGCACTGAAAAACTTAGAATTTACTGAAAAACCCGCATTACACGAAATGCACAGTGTAGTACATAGTATATGAGTGAGTTGCACTGAAAAACTTAGAATATAAGAAACGCACAGTGTAGTACATAGTATATGAGTGAGTTGCACTGAAAAACTTAGAATTTACTGAAATACCCGCATTACACGAAATGCACAGTGTAGTACATAGTATATGAGTGAGTTGCACTGAAAACCTTAGAATATAAGAAACGCACAGTGTAGTACAGAGTATATGAGTGAGTTGCACTGAAAAACTTAGAATATAAGAAACGCACAGTGTAGTACATAGTATATGAGTGAGTTGCACTGAAAAACTTAGAATATAAGAAATGCACAGTGTAGTACATAGTATATGAGTGAGTTGCACTGAAAATATTAGAATATAAGAAACGCACAGTGTAGTACATAGTATATGAGTGAGTTGCACTGAAAAACTTAGAATATAAGAAACGCACAGTGTAGTACATAGTATATGAGAGAGTTGCACTGAAAAACTTAGAATATAAGAAACGCACAGTGTAGTATATAGTATATGAGTGAGTTGCACTGAAAAACTTAGAATATAAGAAATGCACAGTGTAGTACATAGTATAGGAGTGAGTTGCATGAAAAAATAAGAATATAAGAAACGCACAGTGTAGTACATAGTATATGAGTGAGTTGCACTAGAAAACTTAGAATTTACTGAAAAACCCGCATTACATGAAATGCACAGTGTAGTACATAGTATATGAGTGAGTTGCACTGAAAAACTTAGAATATAAGAAACGCACAGTGTAGTACATAGTATATGAGTGAGTTGCACTGAAAAACTTAGAATATAAGAAACGCACAGTGTAGTACATAGTATATGAGTGAGTTGCACTGAAAAACTTAGAATATAAGAAACGCACAGTGTAGTACATAGTATATGAGTGAGTTGCACTGAAAAACTTAGAATTTACTGAAATACCCGCATTACACGAAATGCACAGTGTAGTACATAGTATATGAGTGAGTTGCACTGAAAAACTTAGAATATAAGAAACGCACAGTGTAGTACATAGTATATGAGTGAGTTGCACTGAAAAACTTAGAATATAAGAAATGCACAGTTAGTACATAGTATATGAGTGAGTTGCACTGAAAAACTTAGAATATAAGAAACGCACAGTGTAGTACATAGTATATGAGTGAGTTGCACTGAAAAACTTAGAATATAAGAAACGCACTGTGTAGTACATAGTATATGAGTGAGTTGCACTGAAAACCTTAGAATATAAGAAACGCACAGTGTAGTACATAGTATATGAGTGAGTTGCACTGAAAAACTTAGAATATAAGAAACGCACAGTGTAGTACATAGTATATGAGTGAGTTGCACTGAAAAACTTAGAATTTACTGAAAAACCCGCATTAGACGAAATGCACAGTGTAGTACATTGTATATGAGTGAGTTGCACTGAAAAACTTAGAATTTACTGAAAAACCCGCATTAGACGAAATGCACAGTGTAGTACATTGTATATGAGTGAGTTGCACTGAAAAACTTAGAATTTACTGAAAAACCCACATTAGACGAAATGCACAGTGTAGTACCTAGTATATGAGTCAGTTGCACTGAAAAACTTAGAATATAAGAAACGCACAGTGTAGTACATAGTATATGAGTGAGTTGCACTGAAAAACTTAGAAAATAAGAAACGCACAGTGTAGTACATAGTATATGAGTGAGTTGCACTGAATAACGTAGAATATAAGAAACGCACAGTGTAGTACATAGTATATGAGTGAGTTGCACTGAAAAACTAAGAATTTACTGAAAAACCCGCATTACACGAAATGCACAGTGTAGTACATAGTATATGAGTGAGTTGCACTGAAAAACTTAGAATATAAGAAACGCACAGTGTAGTAAATAGTATATGAGTGAGTTGCACTGAAAAACTTAGAATTTACTGAAAAACCCACATTACACGAAATGCACAGTGTAGTACATAGTATATGAGTGAGTTGCACTGAAAAACTTAGAATATAAGAAAAGCACAGTGTAGTACATAGTATATGAGTGAGTTGCACTGAAAAACTTAGAATATAAGAAAAGCACAGTGTAGTACATAGTATATGAGTGAGTTGCACTGAAAAACTTAGAATATAAGAAACGCACAGTGTAGTACATAGTATATGAGTGAGTTGCACTGAAAAACTTAGAATTTACTGAAATACCCGCATTACACGAAATGCACAGTGTAGTACATAGTATATGAGTGAGTTGCACTGAAAAACTTAGAATATAAGAAACGCACAGTGTAGTACATAGTATATGAGTGAGTTGCACTGAAAAACTTAGAATATAAGAAACGCACAGTGTAGTACATAGTATATGAGTGAGTTGCACTGAAAAACTTAGAATATACGAAATGCACAGTGTAGTACATAGTATATGAGTGAGTTGCACTGAAAAACTTAGAATATAAGAAACGCACAGTGTAGTACATAGTATATGAGTGAGTTGCACTGAAAAACTTAGAATATAAGAAACGCACAGTGTAGTACATAGTATATGAGTGAGTTGCACTTAAAAACTTAGAATATAAGAAACGCACAGTGTAGTACATAGTATATGAGTGAGTTGCACTGAAAAACTTAGAATATAAGAAACGCACAGTGTAGTACATAGTATATGAGTGAGTTGCACTGAAAAACTTAGAATTTACTGAAAAACCCGCATTACACGAAATGCACAGTGTAGTACATTGTATATGAGTGAGTTGCACTGAAAAACTTAGAATTTACTGAAAAACCCGCATTAGACGAAATGCACAGTGTAGTACTTTGTATATGAGTGAGTTGCACTGAAAAACTTAGAATTTACTGAAAAACCCGCATTAGACGAAATGCACAGTGTAGTACATTGTATATGAGTGAGTTGCACTGAAAAACTTAAAATTTACTGAAAAAAGCGCATTAGACGAAATGCACAGTGTAGTACATTGTATATGAGTGAGTTGCACTGAAAAACTTAGAATTTACTGAAAAACCCACATTAGACGAAATGCACAGTGTAGTACCTAGTATATGAGTGAGTTGCACTGAAAAACTTAGAATATAAGAAACGCACAGTGTAGTACATAGTATATGAGTGAGTTGCACTGAAAAATTTAGAATATAAGAAACGCACAGTGTAGTACATAGTATATGAGTGAGTTGCACTGAAAAACTTAGAATATAAGAAACGCACAGTGTAGTACATAGCATATGAGTGAGTTGCACTGAAAAACTTAGAATTTACTGAAAAACCCGCATTACACGAAATGCACAGTGTAGTACATAGTATATGAGTGAGTTGCACTGAAAAACTTAGAATATAAGAAACGCACAGTGTAGTACATAGTATATGAGTGAGTTGCACTGAAAAACTTAGAATATAAGAAACGCACAGTGTAGTACATAGTATATGAGTGAGTTGCACTGAAAAACTTAGAATATAAGAAACGCACAGTGTAGTACATAGTATATGAGTGAGTTGCACTGAAAAACTTAGAATATAAGAAACGCACAGTGTAGTACATAGTATATGAGTGAGTTGCACTGAAAAACTTAGAATATAAGAAACGCACAGTGTAGTACATAGTATATGAGTGAGTTGCACTGAAAAACTTAGAATATAAGAAACGCACAGTGTAGTACATAGTATATGAGTGAGTTGCACTGAAAAACTTAGAATTTACTGAAATACCCGCATTACACGAAATGCACAGTGTAGTACATAGTATATGAGTGAGTTGCACTGAAAAACTTAGAATATAAGAAACGCACAGTGTAGTACATAGTATATGAGTGAGTTGCACTGAAAAACTTAGAATATAAGAAACGCACAGTGTAGTACATAGTATATGAGTGAGTTGCACTGAAAAACTTAGAATATAAGAAACGCACAGTGTAGTACATAGTATATGAGTGAGTTGCACTGAAAATATTAGAATATAAGAAACGCACAGTGTAGTACATAGTATATGAGTGAGTTGCACTGAAAAACTTAGAATTTACTGAAAAACCCGCATTACACGAAATGCACAGGGTAGTACATAGTATATGAGTGAGTTGCATGAAAAACTTAGAATATAAGAAACGCACAGTGTAGTACATAGTATATGAGTGAGTTGCACTGAAAAACTTAGAATATAAGAAACGCACAGTGTAGTACATAGTATATGAGTGAGTTGCACTGAAAATATTAGAATATAAGAAACGCACAGTGTAGTACTTAGTATATGAGTGAGTTGCACTGAAAAACTTAGAATATAAGAAACGCACAGTGTAGTACATAGTATATGAGTGAGTTGCACTGAAAAACTTAGAATATAAGAAACGCACAGTGTAGTACATAGTATATGAGTGAGTTGCACTGAAAATATTAGAATATAATAAACGCACAGTGTAGTACATAGTATATGAGTGAGTTGCACTGAAAAACTTAGAATATAAGAAACGCACAGTGTAGTACATAGTATATGAGTGAGTTGCACTGAAAAACTTAGAATTTACTGAAAAACCCGCATTACACGAAATGTACAGTGTAGTACATAGTATATGAGTGAGTTGCACTGAAAAACTTAGAATATAAGAAACGCACAGTGTAGTACATAGTATATGAGTGAGTTGCACTGAAAAACTTAGAATATAAGAAACGCACAGTGTAGTACATAGTATATGAGTGAGTTGCACTGAAAAACTTAGAATATAAGAAACGCACAGTGTAGTACATAGTATATGAGTGAGTTGCACTGAAAAACTTAGAATTTACTGAAATACCCGCATTACACGAAATGCACAGTGTAGTACATAGTATATGAGTGAGTTGCACTGAAAACTTAGAATATAAGAAACGCACAGTGTAGTACATAGTATATGAGTGAGTTGCACTGAAAAACTTAGAATATAAGAAACGCACAGTGTAGTACATAGTATATGAGTGAGTTGCACTGAAAAACTTAGAATATAAGAAACGCACAGTGTAGTACATAGTATATGAGTGAGTTGCACTGAAAATATTAGAATATAAGAAACGCACAGTGTAGTACATAGTATATGAGTGAGTTGCACTGAAAAACTTAGAATATAAGAAACGCACAGTGTAGTACATAGTATATGAGAGAGTTGCACTGAAAAACTTAGAATATAAGAAACGCACAGTGTAGTATATAGTATATGAGTGAGTTGCACTGAAAAACTTAGAATATAAGAAACGCACAGTGTAGTACATAGTATAGGAGTGAGTTGCATGAAAAAATAAGAATATAAGAAACGCACAGTGTAGTTCATAGTATATGAGTGAGTTGCACTGGAAAACTTAGAATTTACTGAAAAACCCGCATTACACGAAATGCACAGTGTAGTACATAGTATATGAGTGAGTTGCACTGAAAAACTTAGAATATAAGAAACGCACAGTGTAGTACATAGTATATGAGTGAGTTGCACTGAAAAACTTAGAATTTACTGAAATACCCGCATTACACGAAATGCACAGTGTAGTACATAGTATATGAGTGAGTTGCACTGAAAACTTAGAATATAAGAAACGCACAGTGTAGTACATAGTATATGAGTGAGTTGCACTGAAAAACTTAGAATATAAGAAACGCACAGTGTAGTACATAGTATATGAGTGAGTTGCACTGAAAAACTTAGAATATAAGAAACGCACAGTGTAGTACATAGTATATGAGTGAGTTGCACTGAAAATATTAGAATATAAGAAACGCACAGTGTAGTACATAGTATATGAGTGAGTTGCACTGAAAAACTTAGAATATAAGAAACGCACAGTGTAGTACATAGTATATGAGAGAGTTGCACTGAAAAACTTAGAATATAAGAAACGCACAGTGTAGTATATAGTATATGAGTGAGTTGCACTGAAAAACTTAGAATATAAGAAACGCACAGTGTAGTACATAGTATAGGAGTGAGTTGCATGAAAAAATAAGAATATAAGAAACGCACAGTGTAGTTCATAGTATATGAGTGAGTTGCACTGGAAAACTTAGAATTTACTGAAAAACCCGCATTACACGAAATGCACAGTGTAGTACATAGTATATGAGTGATTTTCACTGAAAAACTTAGAATATAAGAAACGCACAGTGTAGTACATAGTATATGAGTGAGTTGCACTGAAAAACTTAGAATATAAGAAACGCACAGTGTAGTACATAGTATATGAGTGAGTTGCACTGAAAAACTTAGAATTTACTGAAATACCCGCATTACAGGAAATGCACAGTGTAGTACATAGTATATGAGTGAGTTGCACTGAAAAACTTAGAATATAAGAAACGCACAGTGTAGTACATAGTATATGAGTGAGTTGCACTGAAAATATTAGAATATAAGAAACGCACAGTGTAGTACATAGTATATGAGTGAGTTGCACTGAAAAACTTAGAATATAAGAAACGCACAGTGTAGTACATAGTATATGAGAGAGTTGCACTGAAAAACTTAGAATATAAGAAACGCACAGTGTAGTATATAGTATATGAGTGAGTTGCACTGAAAAACTTAGAATATAAGAAACGCACAGTGTAGTACATAGTATAGGAGTGAGTTGCATGAAAAAATAAGAATATAAGAAACGCACAGTGTAGTACATAGTATATGAGTGAGTTGCACTGGAAAACTTAGAATTTACTGAAAAACCCGCATTACACGAAATGCACAGTGTAGTACATAGTATATGAGTGAGTTGCACTGAAAAACTTAGAATATAAGAAACGCACAGTGTAGTACATAGTATATGAGTGAGTTGCACTGAAAAACTTAGAATATAAGAAACGCACAGTGTAGTACATAGTATATGAGTGAGTTGCACTGAAAAACTTAGAATATAAGAAACGCACTGTGTAGTACATAGTATATGAGTGAGTTGCACTGAAAAACTTAGAATTTACTGAAATACCCGCATTACACGAAATGCACAGTGTAGTACATAGTATATGAGTGAGTTGCACTGAAAAACTTAGAATATAAGAAACGCACAGTGTAGTACATAGTATATGAGTGAGTTGCACTGAAAAACTTAGAATATAAGAAATGCACAGTGTAGTACATAGTATATGAGTGAGTTGCACTGAAAAACTTAGAATATAAGAAACGCACAGTGTAGTACATAGTATATGAGTGAGTTGCACTGAAAAACTTAGAATATAAGAAACGCACTGTGTAGTACATAGTATATGAGTGAGTTGCACTGAAAACCTTAGAATATAAGAAACGCACAGTGTAGTACATAGTATATGAGTGAGTTGCACTGAAAAACTTAGAATATAAGAAACGCACAGTGTAGTACATAGTATATGAGTGAGTTGCACTGAAAAACTTAGAATTTACTGAAAAAACCCGCATTACACGAAATGCACAGTGTAGTACATTGTATATGAGTGAGTTGCACTGAAAAACTTAGAATTTACTGAAAAACCCGCATTAGACGAAATGCACAGTGTAGTACATTGTATATGAGTGAATTGCACTGAAAAACTTAGAATTTACTGAAAAACCCGCATTAGACGAAATGCACAGTGTAGTACATTGTATATGAGTGAGTTGCACTGAAAAACTTAGAATTTACTGAAAAACCCGCATTACACGAAATGCACAGTGTAGTACATTGTATATGAGTGAGTTGCACTGAAAAACTTAGAATTTACTGAAAAACCCACATTAGACGAAATGCACAGTGTAGTACCTAGTATATGAGTCAGTTGCACTGAAAAACTTAGAATATAAGAAACGCACAGTGTAGTACATAATATATGAGTGAGTTGCACTGAAAAACTTAGAAAATAAGAAACGCACAGTGTAGTACATAGTATATGAGTGAGTTGCACTGAATAACGTAGAATATAAGAAACGCACAGTGTAGTACATAGAATATGAGTGAGTTGCACTGAAAAACTTAGAATATAAGAAACGCACAGTGTAGTACATAGTATATGAGTGAGTTGCACTGAAAAACTAAGAATTTACTGAAAAACCCGCATTACACGAAATGCACAGTGTAGTACATAGTATATGAGTGAGTTGCACTGAAAAACTTAGAATATAAGAAACGCACAGTGAAGTACATAGTATATGAGTGATTGCACTGAAAAACTTAGAATATAAGAAACGCACAGTGTAGTACATAGTATATGAGTGAGTTGCACTGAAAAACTTAGAATATAAGAAACGCACTGTGTAGTACATAGTATATGAGTGAGTTGCACTGAAAACCTTAGAATATAAGAAACGCACAGTGTAGTACATAGTATATGAGTGAGTTGCACTGAAAAACTTAGAATATAAGAAACGCACAGTGTAGTACATAGTATATGAGTGAGTTGCACTGAAAAACTTAGAATTTACTGAAAAAACCCGCATTACACGAAATGCACAGTGTAGTACATTGTATATGAGTGAGTTGCACTGAAAAACTTAGAATTTACTGAAAAACCCGCATTAGACGAAATGCACAGTGTAGTACATTGTATATGAGTGAATTGCACTGAAAAACTTAGAATTTACTGAAAAACCCGCATTAGACGAAATGCACAGTGTAGTACATTGTATATGAGTGAGTTGCACTGAAAAACTTAGAATTTACTGAAAAACCCGCATTACACGAAATGCACAGTGTAGTACATTGTATATGAGTGAGTTGCACTGAAAAACTTAGAATTTACTGAAAAACCCACATTAGACGAAATGCACAGTGTAGTACCTAGTATATGAGTCAGTTGCACTGAAAAACTTAGAATATAAGAAACGCACAGTGTAGTACATAATATATGAGTGAGTTGCACTGAAAAACTTAGAAAATAAGAAACGCACAGTGTAGTACATAGTATATGAGTGAGTTGCACTGAATAACGTAGAATATAAGAAACGCACAGTGTAGTACATAGAATATGAGTGAGTTGCACTGAAAAACTTAGAATATAAGAAACGCACAGTGTAGTACATAGTATATGAGTGAGTTGCACTGAAAAACTAAGAATTTACTGAAAAACCCGCATTACACGAAATGCACAGTGTAGTACATAGTATATGAGTGAGTTGCACTGAAAAACTTAGAATATAAGAAACGCACAGTGAAGTACATAGTATATGAGTGATTGCACTGAAAAACTTAGAATATAAGAAACGCACAGTGTAGTACATAGTATATGAGTGAGTTGCACTGAAAAACTAAGAATTTACTGAAAAACCCGCATTACACGAAATGAACAGTGTAGTACATAGTATAAGAGTGAGTTGCACTGAAAACTTAGAATATAAGAAACGCACAGTGTAGTACATAGTATATGAGTGAGTTGCACTGAAAATATTAGAATATAAGAAACGCACAGTGTAGTACATAGTATATGAGTGAGTTGCACTGAAAAACTTAGAATATAAGAAACGCACAGTGTAGTACATAGTATATGAGTGAGTTTCACTGAAAAACTTAGAATATAAGAAACGCACAGTGTAGTACATTGTATATGAGTGAGTTGCACTGAAAAACTTAGAATATAAGAAACGCATAGTGTAGTACATAGTATATGAGTGAGTTGCACTGAAAAACATAGAATATAAGAAACGCACAGTGTAGTACATAGTATATGAGTGAGTTGCACTGAAAAACTTAGAATTTACTGATAAACCCGCATTACACGAAATGCACAGTGTAGTACATAGTATATGAGTGAGTTGCACTGAAAAACTTAGATAAGAAACGCACAGTGTAGTACATAGTATATGAGTGAGTTGCACTGAAAAACTTAGATATAAGAAACGCACAGTGTAGTACATAGTATATGAGTGAGTTGCACTGAAAAACTTAGAATATAAGAAACGCACAGTGTAGTACATAGTATATGAGTGAGTTGCACTGAAAAACTTAGAATTTACTGAAAAACCCGCATTAGACGAAATGCACAGTGTAGTACATTGTATATGAGTGAGTTGCACTGAAAAACTTAGAATTTACTGAAAAACCCACATTAGACGAAATGCACAGTGTAGTACCTAGTATATGAGTCAGTTGCACTGAAAAACTTAGAATATAAGAAACGCACAGTGTAGTACATAGTATATGAGTGAGTTGCACTGAAAAACTTAGAAAATAAGAAACGCACAGTGTAGTACATAGTATATGAGTGAGTTGCACTGAATAACGTAGAATATAAGAAACGCACAGTGTAGTACATAGTATATGAGTGAGTTGCACTGAAAAACTTAGAATATATGAAACGCACAGTGTAGTACATAGTATATGAGTGAGTTGCACTGAAAAACATAGAATATAAGAAACGCACAGTGCAGTACATAGTATATGAGTGAGTTGCACTGAAAAACTTAGAATTTACTGAAAAACCCGCATTACACGAAATGCACAGTGTAGTACATAGTATATGAGTGAGTTGCACTGAAAAACTTAGAATATAAGAAACGCACAGTGTAGTACATAGTATATGAGTGAGTGCACTGAAAAACTTAGAATATAAGAAACGCACAGTGTAGTACATAGTATATGAGTGAGTTGCACTGAAAAACTTAGAATATAAGAAAAGCACAGTGTAGTACATAGTATATGAGTGAGTTGCACTGAAAAACTTAGAATATAAGAAACGCACAGAGTAGTACATAGTATATGAGTGAGTTGCACTGAAAAACTTAGAATATAAGAAACGCACAGTGTAGTACATAGTATATGAGTGATTGCACTGAAAAACTTAGAATATAAGAAACGCACAGTGTAGTACATAGTATATGAGTGAGTTGCACTGAAAAACTAAGAATTTACTGAAAAACCCGCATTACACGAAATGAACAGTGTAGTACATAGTATAAGAGTGAGTTGCACTGAAAAACTTAGAATATAAGAAACGCACAGTGTAGTACATAGTATATGAGTGAGTTGCACTGAAAAACTTAGAATATAAGAAACGCACAGTGTAGTACATTGTATATGAGTGAGTTGCACTGAAAAACTTAGAATATAAGAAACGCATAGTGTAGTACATAGTATATGAGTGAGTTGCACTGAAAAACATAGAATATAAGAAACGCACAGTGTAGTACATAGTATATGAGTGAGTTGCACTGAAAAACTTAGAATTTACTGAAAAACCCGCATTACACGAAATGCACAGTGTAGTACATAGTATATGAGTGAGTTGCACTGAAAAACTTAGAATATAAGAAACGCACAGTGTAGTACATAGTATATGAGTGAGTTGCACTGAAAAACTTAGATATAAGAAACGCACAGTGTAGTACATAGTATATGAGTGAGTTGCACTGAAAAACTTAGAATATAAGAAACGCACAGTGTAGTACATAGTATATGAGTGAGTTGCACTGAAAAACTTAGAATTTACTGGAATACCCGCATTACACGAAATGCACAGTGTAGTACATAGTATATGAGTGAGTTGCACTGAAAACCTTAGAATATAAGAAACGCACAGTGTAGTACATAGTATATGAGTGAGTTGCACTGAAAAACTTAGAATATAAGAAACGCACAGTGTAGTACATAGTATATGAGTGAGTTGCACTGAAAATATTAGAATATAAGAAACGCACAGTGTAGTACATAGTATATGAGTGAGTTGCACTGAAAAACTTAGAATATAAGAAACGCACAGTGTAGTACATAGTATATGAGAGAGTTGCACTGAAAAACTTAGAATATAAGAAACGCACAGTGTAGTATATAGTATATGAGTGAGTTGCACTGAAAAACTTAGAATATAAGAAACGCACAGTGTAGTACATAGTATAGGAGTGAGTTGCATGAAAAAATAAGAATATAATAAACGCACAGTGTAGTACATAGTATATGAGTGAGTTGCACTGGAAAACTTAGAATTTACTGAAAAACCCGCATTACACGAAATGCACAGTGTAGTACATAGTATATGAGTGAGTTGCACTGAAAACTTAGAATATAAGAAACGCACAGTGTAGTACATAGTATATGAGTGAGTTGCACTGAAAAACTTAGAATATAAGAAACGCACAGTGTAGTACATAGTATATGAGTGAGTTGCACTGAAAAACTTAGAATATAAGAAACGCACAGTGTAGTACATAGTATATGAGTGAGTTGCACTGAAAAACTTAGAATTTACTGAAATAACCGCATTACACGAAATGCACAGTGTAGTACATAGTATATGAGTGAGTTGCACTGAAAAACTTAGAATATAAGAAACGCACAGTGTAGTACATAGTATATGAGTGAGTTGCACTGAAAAACTTAGAATATAAGAAATGCACAGTGTAGTACATAGTATATGAGTGAGTTGCACTGAAAAACTTAGAATATAAGAAACGCACAGTGTAGTACATAGTATATGAGTGAGTTGCACTGAAAAACTTAGAATATAAGAAACGCACTGTGTAGTACATAGTATATGAGTGAGTTGCACTGAAAACCTTAGAATATAAGACACGCACAGTGTAGTACATAGTATATGAGTGAGTTGCACTGAAAAACTTAGAATATAAGAAACGCACAGTGTAGTACATAGTATATGAGTGAGTTGCACTGAAAAACTTAGAATTTACTGAAAAACCCGCATTACACGAAATGCACAGTGTAGTACATTGTATATGAGTGAGTTGCACTGAAAAACTTAGAATTTACTGAAAAACCCGCATTAGACGAAATGCACAGTGTAGTACATTGTATATGAGTGAGTTGCACTGAAAAACTTAGAATTTACTGAAAAACCCGCATTAGACGAAATGCACAGTGTAGTACATTGTATATGAGTGAGTTGCACTGAAAAACTTAGAATTTACTGAAAAACCCGCATTAGACGAAATGCACAGTGTAGTACATTGTATATGAGTGAGTTGCACTGAAAAACTTAGAATTTACTGAAAAACCCACATTAGACGAAATGCACAGTGTAGTACCTAGTATATGAGTCAGTTGCACTGAAAAACTTAGAATATAAGAAACGCACAGTGTAGTACATAGTATATGAGTGAGTTGCACTGAAAAACTTAGAAAATAAGAAACGCACAGTGTAGTACATAGTATATGAGTGAGTTGCACTGAATAACGTAGAATATAAGAAACGCACAGTGTAGTACATAGTATATGAGTGAGTTGCACTGAAAAACTTAGAATATAAGAAACGCACAGTGTAGTACATAGTATATGAGTGAGTTGCACTGAAAAACTTAGAATATAAGAAACGCACAGTGCAGTACATAGTATATGAGTGAGTTGCACTGAAAAACTTAGAATTTACTGAAAAACCCGCATTACACGAAATGCACAGTGTAGTACATAGTATATGAGTGAGTTGCACTGAAAACCTTAGAATATAAGAAACGCACAGTGTAGTACATAGTATATGAGTGAGTTGCACTGAAAAACTTAGAATATAAGAAACGCACAGTGTAGTACATAGTATATGAGTGAGTTGCACTGAAAAACTTAGAATTTACTGAAAAACCCGCATTACACGAAATGCACAGTGTAGTACATTGTATATGAGTGAGTTGCACTGAAAAACTTAGAATTTACTGAAAAACCCGCATTAGACGAAATGCACAGTGTAGTACATTGTATATGAGTGAGTTGCACTGAAAAACTTAGAATTTACTGAAAAACCCGCATTAGACGAAATGCACAGTGTAGTACATTGTATATGAGTGAGTTGCACTGAAAAACTTAGAATTTACTGAAAAACCCACATTAGACGAAATGCACAGTGTAGTACCTAGTATATGAGTCAGTTGCACTGAAAAACTTAGAATATAAGAAACGCACAGTGTAGTACATAGTATATGAGTGAGTTGCACTGAAAAACTTAGAAAATAAGAAACGCACAGTGTAGTACATAGTATATGAGTGAGTTGCACTGAAAAACTTAGAATATAAGAAACGCACAGTGTAGTACATAGTATATGAGTGAGTTGCACTGAAAAACTTAGAATATAAGAAACGCACAGTGTAGTACATAGTATATGAGTGAGTTGCTCTGAAAAACTTAGAATATAAGAAACGCACAGTGCAGTACATAGTATATGAGTGAGTTGCACTGAAAAACTTAGAATTTACTGAAAAACCCGCATTACACGAAATGCACAGTGTAGTACATAGTATATGAGTGAGTTGCACTGAAAAACTTAGAATATAAGAAACGCACAGTGTAGTACATAGTATATGAGTGAGTTGCACTGAAAAACTTAGAATATAAGAAACGCACAGTGTAGTACATAGTATATGAGTGAGTTGCACTGAAAAACTTAGAATATAAGAAACGCACAGTGTAGTACATAGTATATGAGTGAGTTGCACTGAAAAACTTAGAATATAAGAAACGCACAGAGTAGTACATAGTATATGAGTGAGTTGCACTGAAAAACTTAGAATATAAGAAACGCACAGTGTAGTACATAGTATATGAGTGAGTTGCACTGAAAAACTTAGAATATAAGAAACGCACAGTGTAGTACATAGTATATGAGTGAGTTGCACTGAAAAACTAAGAATTTACTGAAAAACCCGCATTACACGAAATGCACAGTGTAGTACATAGTATATGAGTGAGTTGCACTGAAAAACTTAGAATATAAGAAACGCACAGTGAAGTACATAGTATATGAGTGATTGCACTGAAAAACTTAGAATATAAGAAACGCACAGTGTAGTACATAGTATATGAGTGAGTTGCACTGAAAAACTAAGAATTTACTGAAAAACCCGCATTACACGAAATGAACAGTGTAGTACATAGTATAAGAGTGAGTTGCACTGAAAAACTTAGAATATAAGAAACGCACAGTGTAGTACATAGTATATGAGTGAGTTGCACTGAAAATATTAGAATATAAGAAACGCACAGTGTAGTACATAGTATATGAGTGAGTTGCACTGAAAAACTTAGAATATAAGAAACGCACAGTGTAGTACATTGTATATGAGTGAGTTGCACTGAAAAACTTAGAATATAAGAAACGCATAGTGTAGTACATAGTATATGAGTGAGTTGCACTGAAAAACATAGAATATAAGAAACGCACAGTGTAGTACATAGTATATGAGTGAGTTGCACTGAAAAACTTAGAATTTACTGAAAAACCCGCATTACACGAAATGCACAGTGTAGTACATAGTATATGAGTGAGTTGCACTGAAAAACTTAGATAAGAAACGCACAGTGTAGTACATAGTATATGAGTGAGTTGCACTGAAAAACTTAGATATAAGAAACGCACAGTGTAGTACATAGTATATGAGTGAGTTGCACTGAAAAACTTAGAATATAAGAAACGCACAGTGTAGTACATAGTATATGAGTGAGTTGCACTGAAAAACTTAGAATTTACTGAAATACCCGCATTACACGAAATGCACAGTGTAGTACATAGTATATGAGTGAGTTGCACTGAAAAACTTAGAATATAAGAAACGCACAGTGTAGTACATAGTATATGAGTGAGTTGCACTGAAAAACTTAGAATTTACTGAAAAACCCGCATTAGACGAAATGCACAGTGTAGTACATTGTATATGAGTGAGTTGCACTGAAAAACTTAGAATTTACTGAAAAACCCACATTAGACGAAATGCACAGTGTAGTACCTAGTATATGAGTCAGTTGCACTGAAAAACTTAGAATATAAGAAACGCACAGTGTAGTACATAGTATATGAGTGAGTTGCACTGAAAAACTTAGAAAATAAGAAACGCACAGTGTAGTACATAGTATATGAGTGAGTTGCACTGAATAACGTAGAATATAAGAAACGCACAGTGTAGTACATAGTATATGAGTGAGTTGCACTGAAAAACTTAGAATATAAGAAACGCACAGTGTAGTACATAGTATATGAGTGAGTTGCACTGAAAAACTTAGAATATAAGAAACGCACAGTGCAGTACATAGTATATGAGTGAGTTGCACTGAAAAACTTAGAATTTACTGAAAAACCCGCATTACACGAAATGCACAGTGTAGTACATAGTATATGAGTGAGTTGCACTGAAAAACTTAGAATATAAGAAACGCACAGTGTAGTACATAGTATATGAGTGAGTTGCACTGAAAAACTTAGAATATAAGAAACGCACAGTGTAGTACATAGTATATGAGTGAGTTGCACTGAAAAACTTAGAATATAAGAAACGCACAGTGTAGTACATAGTATATGAGTGAGTTGCACTGAAAAACTTAGAATATAAGAAACGCACAGAGTAGTACATAGTATATGAGTGAGTTGCACTGAAAAACTTAGAATATAAGAAACGCACAGTGTAGTACATAGTATATGAGTGAGTTGCACTGAAAAACTTAGAATATAAGAAACGCACAGTGTAGTACATAGTATATGAGTGAGTTGCACTGAAAAACTAAGAATTTACTGAAAAACCCGCATTACACGAAATGCACAGTGTAGTACATAGTATATGAGTGAGTTGCACTGAAAAACTTAGAATATAAGAAACGCACAGTGAAGTACATAGTATATGAGTGATTGCACTGAAAAACTTAGAATATAAGAATCGCACAGTGTAGTACATAGTATATGAGTGAGTTGCACTGAAAAACTAAGAATTTACTGAAAAACCCGCATTACACGAAATGAACAGTGTAGTACATACTATAAGATTGAGTTGCACTGAAAAACTTAGAATATAAGAAACGCACAGTGTAGTACATAGTATATGAGTGAGTTGCACTGAAAATATTAGAATATAAGAAACGCACAGTGTAGTTCATAGTATATGAGTGAGTTGCACTGAAAAACTTAGTATATAAGAAACGCACAGTGTAGTACATAGTATATGAGTGAGTTGCACTGAAAAACTTAGAATATAAGAAACGCACAGTGTAGTACATTGTATATGAGTGAGTTGCACTGAAAAACTTAGAATATAAGAAACGCATAGTGTAGTACATAGTATATGAGTGAGTTGCACTGAAAAACATAGAATATAAGAAACGCACAGTGTAGTACATAGTATATGAGTGAGTTGCACTGAAAAACTTAGAATTTACTGAAAAACCCGCATTACACTAAATGCACAGTGTAGTACATAGTATATGAGTGAGTTGCACTGAAAAACTTAGATAAGAAACGCACAGTGTAGTACATAGTATATGAGTGAGTTGCACTGAAAAACTTAGATATAAGAAACGCACAGTGTAGTACATAGTATATGAGTGAGTTGCACTGAAAAACTTAGAATATAAGAAACGCACAGTGTAGTACATAGTATATGAGTGAGTTGCACTGAAAAACTTAGAATTTACTGAAATACCCGCATTACACGAAATGCACAGTGTAGTACATAGTATATGAGTGAGTTGCACTGAAAAACTTAGAATATAAGAAACGCACAGTGTAGTACATAGTATATGAGTGAGTTGCACTGAAAAACTTAGAATTTACTGAAAAACCCGCATTAGACGAAATGCACAGTGTAGTACATTGTATATGAGTGAGTTGCACTGAAAAACTTAGAATTTACTGAAAAACCCACATTAGACGAAATGCACAGTGTAGTACCTAGTATATGAGGCAGTTGCACTGAAAAACTTAGAATATAAGAAACGCACAGTGTAGTACATAGTATATGAGTGAGTTGCACTGAAAAACTTAGAAAATAAGAAACGCACAGTGTAGTACATAATATATGAGTGAGTTGCACTGAATAACGTAGAATATAAGAAACGCACAGTGTAGTACATAGTATATGAGTGAGTTGCACTGAAAAACTTAGAATATAAGAAACGCACAGTGTAGTACATAGTATATGAGTGAGTTGCACTGAAAAACTTAGAATATAAGAAACGCACAGTGCAGTACATAGTATATGAGTGAGTTGCACTGAAAAACTTAGAATTTACTGAAAAACCCGCATTACACGAAATGCACAGTGTAGTACATAGTATATGAGTGAGTTGCACTGAAAAACTTAGAATATAAGAAACGCACAGTGTAGTACATAGTATATGAGTGAGTTGCACTGAAAAACTTAGAATATAAGAAACGCACAGTGTAGTACATAGTATATGAGTGAGTTGCACTGAAAAACTTAGAATATAAGAAATGCACAGTGTAGTACATAGTATATGAGTGAGTTGCACTGAAAAACTTAGAATATAAGAAACGCACAGAGTAGTACATAGTATATGAGTGAGTTGCACTGAAAAACTTAGAATATAAGAAACGCACAGTGTAGTACATAGTATATGAGTGATTGCACTGAAAAACTTAGAATATAAGAAACGCACAGTGTAGTACATAGTATATGAGTGAGTTGCACTGAAAAACTAAGAATTTACTGAAAAACCCGCATTACACGAAATGAACAGTGTAGTACATAGTATAAGAGTGAGTTGCACTGAAAAACTTAGAATATAAGAAACGCACAGTGTAGTACATAGTATATGAGTGAGTTGCACTGAAAATATTAGAATATAAGAAACGCACAGTGTAGTACATAGTATATGAGTGAGTTGCACTGAAAAACTTAGAATATAAGAAACGCACAGTGTAGTACATAGTATATGAGTGAGTTGCACTGAAAAACTTAGAATATAAGAAACGCACAGTGAAGTACATAGTATATGAGTGATTGCACTGAAAAACTTAGAATATAAGAATCGCACAGTGTAGTACATAGTATATGAGTGAGTTGCACTGAAAAACTAAGAATTTACTGAAAAACCCGCATTACACGAAATGAACAGTGTAGTACATAGTATAAGATTGAGTTGCACTGAAAAACTTAGAATATAAGAAACGCACAGTGTAGTACATAGTATATGAGTGAGTTGCACTGAAAAACTTAGAATATAAGAAACGCACAGAGTAGTACATAGTATATGAGTGAGTTGCACTGAAAAACTTAGAATATAAGAAACGCACAGTGTAGTACATAGTATATGAGTGATTGCACTGAAAAACTTAGAATATAAGAAACGCACAGTGTAGTACATAGTATATGAGTGAGTTGCACTGAAAAACTAAGAATTTACTGAAAAACCCGCATTACACGAAATGAACAGTGTAGTACATAGTATAAGAGTGAGTTGCACTGAAAAACTTAGAATATAAGAAACGCACAGTGTAGTACATAGTATATGAGTGAGTTGCACTGAAAATATTAGAATATAAGAAACGCACAGTGTAGTACATAGTATATGAGTGAGTTGCACTGAAAAACTTAGAATATAAGAAACGCACAGTGTAGTACATAGTATATGAGTGAGTTGCACTGAAAAACTTAGAATATAAGAAACGCACAGTGAAGTACATAGTATATGAGTGATTGCACTGAAAAACTTAGAATATAAGAATCGCACAGTGTAGTACATAGTATATGAGTGAGTTGCACTGAAAAACTAAGAATTTACTGAAAAACCCGCATTACACGAAATGAACAGTGTAGTACATAGTATAAGATTGAGTTGCACTGAAAAACTTAGAATATAAGAAACGCACAGTGTAGTACATAGTATATGAGTGAGTTGCACTGAAAATATTAGAATATAAGAAACGCACAGTGTAGTTCATAGTATATGAGTGAGTTGCACTGAAAAACTTAGTATATAAGAAACGCACAGTGTAGTACATAGTATATGAGTGAGTTGCACTGAAAAACTTAGAATATAAGAAACGCACAGTGTAGTACATTGTATATGAGTGAGTTGCACTGAAAAACTTAGAATATAAGAAACGCATAGTGTAGTACATAGTATATGAGTGAGTTGCACTGAAAAACATAGAATATAAGAAACGCACAGTGTAGTACATAGTATATGAGTGAGTTGCACTGAAAAACTTAGAATTTACTGAAAAACCCGCATTACACTAAATGCACAGTGTAGTACATAGTATATGAGTGAGTTGCACTGAAAAACTTAGATAAGAAACGCACAGTGTAGTACATAGTATATGAGTGAGTTGCACTGAAAAACTTAGATATAAGAAACGCACAGTGTAGTACATAGTATATGAGTGAGTTGCACTGAAAAACTTAGAATATAAGAAACGCACAGTGTAGTACATAGTATATGAGTGAGTTGCACTGAAAAACTTAGAATTTACTGAAATACCCGCATTACACGAAATGCACAGTGTAGTACATAGTATATGAGTGAGTTGCACTGAAAAACTTAGAATATAAGAAACGCACAGTGTAGTACATAGTATATGAGTGAGTTGCACTGAAAAACTTAGAATTTACTGAAAAACCCGCATTAGACGAAATGCACAGTGTAGTACATTGTATATGAGTGAGTTGCACTGAAAAACTTAGAATTTACTGAAAAACCCACATTAGACGAAATGCACAGTGTAGTACCTAGTATATGAGGCAGTTGCACTGAAAAACTTAGAATATAAGAAACGCACAGTGTAGTACATAGTATATGAGTGAGTTGCACTGAAAAACTTAGAAAATAAGAAACGCACAGTGTAGTACATAATATATGAGTGAGTTGCACTGAATAACGTAGAATATAAGAAACGCACAGTGTAGTACATAGTATATGAGTGAGTTGCACTGAAAAACTTAGAATATAAGAAACGCACAGTGTAGTACATAGTATATGAGTGAGTTGCACTGAAAAACTTAGAATATAAGAAACGCACAGTGCAGTACATAGTATATGAGTGAGTTGCACTGAAAAACTTAGAATTTACTGAAAAACCCGCATTACACGAAATGCACAGTGTAGTACATAGTATATGAGTGAGTTGCACTGAAAAACTTAGAATATAAGAAACGCACAGTGTAGTACATAGTATATGAGTGAGTTGCACTGAAAAACTTAGAATATAAGAAACGCACAGTGTAGTACATAGTATATGAGTGAGTTGCACTGAAAAACTTAGAATATAAGAAATGCACAGTGTAGTACATAGTATATGAGTGAGTTGCACTGAAAAACTTAGAATATAAGAAACGCACAGAGTAGTACATAGTATATGAGTGAGTTGCACTGAAAAACTTAGAATATAAGAAACGCACAGTGTAGTACATAGTATATGAGTGATTGCACTGAAAAACTTAGAATATAAGAAACGCACAGTGTAGTACATAGTATATGAGTGAGTTGCACTGAAAAACTAAGAATTTACTGAAAAACCCGCATTACACGAAATGAACAGTGTAGTACATAGTATAAGAGTGAGTTGCACTGAAAAACTTAGAATATAAGAAACGCACAGTGTAGTACATAGTATATGAGTGAGTTGCACTGAAAATATTAGAATATAAGAAACGCACAGTGTAGTACATAGTATATGAGTGAGTTGCACTGAAAAACTTAGAATATAAGAAACGCACAGTGTAGTACATAGTATATGAGTGAGTTGCACTGAAAAACTTAGAATATAAGAAACGCACAGTGTAGTACATTGTATATGAGTGAGTTGCACTGAAAAACTTAGAATATAAGAAACGCACAGTGTAGTACATTGTATATGAGTGAGTTGCACTGAAAAACTTAGAATATAAGAAACGCACAGTGTAGTACATAGTATATGAGTGAGTTGCACTGAATAACGTAGAATATAAGAAACGCACAGTGTAGTACATAGTATATGAGTGAGTTGCACTGAAAAACTTAGAATATAAGAAACGCACAGTGTAGTACATAGTATATGAGTGAGTTGCACTGAAAAACTTAGAATATAAGAAACGCACAGTGCAGTACATAGTATATGAGTGAGTTGCACTGAAAAACTTAGAATTTACTGAAAAACCCGCATTACACGAAATGCACAGTGTAGTACATAGTATATGAGTGAGTTGCACTGAAAAACTTAGAATATAAGAAACGCACAGTGTAGTACATAGTATATGAGTGAGTTGCACTGAAAAACTTAGAATATAAGAAACGCACAGTGTAGTACATAGTATATGAGTGAGTTGCACTGAAAAACTTAGAATATAAGAAACGCACAGTGTAGTACATAGTATATGAGTGAGTTGCACTGAAAAACTTAGAATATAAGAAACGCACAGAGTAGTACATAGTATATGAGTGAGTTGCACTGAAAAACTTAGAATATAAGAAACGCACAGTGTAGTACATAGTATATGAGTGAGTTGCACTGAAAAACTTAGAATATAAGAAACGCACAGTGTAGTACATAGTATATGAGTGAGTTGCACTGAAAAACTAAGAATTTACTGAAAAACCCGCATTACACGAAATGCACAGTGTAGTACATAGTATATGAGTGAGTTGCACTGAAAAACTTAGAATATAAGAAACGCACAGTGAAGTACATAGTATATGAGTGATTGCACTGAAAAACTTAGAATATAAGAATCGCACAGTGTAGTACATAGTATATGAGTGAGTTGCACTGAAAAACTAAGAATTTACTGAAAAACCCGCATTACACGAAATGAACAGTGTAGTACATACTATAAGATTGAGTTGCACTGAAAAACTTAGAATATAAGAAACGCACAGTGTAGTACATAGTATATGAGTGAGTTGCACTGAAAATATTAGAATATAAGAAACGCACAGTGTAGTTCATAGTATATGAGTGAGTTGCACTGAAAAACTTAGTATATAAGAAACGCACAGTGTAGTACATAGTATATGAGTGAGTTGCACTGAAAAACTTAGAATATAAGAAACGCACAGTGTAGTACATTGTATATGAGTGAGTTGCACTGAAAAACTTAGAATATAAGAAACGCATAGTGTAGTACATAGTATATGAGTGAGTTGCACTGAAAAACATAGAATATAAGAAACGCACAGTGTAGTACATAGTATATGAGTGAGTTGCACTGAAAAACTTAGAATTTACTGAAAAACCCGCATTACACTAAATGCACAGTGTAGTACATAGTATATGAGTGAGTTGCACTGAAAAACTTAGATAAGAAACGCACAGTGTAGTACATAGTATATGAGTGAGTTGCACTGAAAAACTTAGATATAAGAAACGCACAGTGTAGTACATAGTATATGAGTGAGTTGCACTGAAAAACTTAGAATATAAGAAACGCACAGTGTAGTACATAGTATATGAGTGAGTTGCACTGAAAAACTTAGAATTTACTGAAATACCCGCATTACACGAAATGCACAGTGTAGTACATAGTATATGAGTGAGTTGCACTGAAAAACTTAGAATATAAGAAACGCACAGTGTAGTACATAGTATATGAGTGAGTTGCACTGAAAAACTTAGAATTTACTGAAAAACCCGCATTAGACGAAATGCACAGTGTAGTACATTGTATATGAGTGAGTTGCACTGAAAAACTTAGAATTTACTGAAAAACCCACATTAGACGAAATGCACAGTGTAGTACCTAGTATATGAGGCAGTTGCACTGAAAAACTTAGAATATAAGAAACGCACAGTGTAGTACATAGTATATGAGTGAGTTGCACTGAAAAACTTAGAAAATAAGAAACGCACAGTGTAGTACATAATATATGAGTGAGTTGCACTGAATAACGTAGAATATAAGAAACGCACAGTGTAGTACATAGTATATGAGTGAGTTGCACTGAAAAACTTAGAATATAAGAAACGCACAGTGTAGTACATAGTATATGAGTGAGTTGCACTGAAAAACTTAGAATATAAGAAACGCACAGTGCAGTACATAGTATATGAGTGAGTTGCACTGAAAAACTTAGAATTTACTGAAAAACCCGCATTACACGAAATGCACAGTGTAGTACATAGTATATGAGTGAGTTGCACTGAAAAACTTAGAATATAAGAAACGCACAGTGTAGTACATAGTATATGAGTGAGTTGCACTGAAAAACTTAGAATATAAGAAACGCACAGTGTAGTACATAGTATATGAGTGAGTTGCACTGAAAAACTTAGAATATAAGAAATGCACAGTGTAGTACATAGTATATGAGTGAGTTGCACTGAAAAACTTAGAATATAAGAAACGCACAGAGTAGTACATAGTATATGAGTGAGTTGCACTGAAAAACTTAGAATATAAGAAACGCACAGTGTAGTACATAGTATATGAGTGATTGCACTGAAAAACTTAGAATATAAGAAACGCACAGTGTAGTACATAGTATATGAGTGAGTTGCACTGAAAAACTAAGAATTTACTGAAAAACCCGCATTACACGAAATGAACAGTGTAGTACATAGTATAAGAGTGAGTTGCACTGAAAAACTTAGAATATAAGAAACGCACAGTGTAGTACATAGTATATGAGTGAGTTGCACTGAAAATATTAGAATATAAGAAACGCACAGTGTAGTACATAGTATATGAGTGAGTTGCACTGAAAAACTTAGAATATAAGAAACGCACAGTGTAGTACATAGTATATGAGTGAGTTGCACTGAAAAACTTAGAATATAAGAAACGCACAGTGAAGTACATAGTATATGAGTGATTGCACTGAAAAACTTAGAATATAAGAATCGCACAGTGTAGTACATAGTATATGAGTGAGTTGCACTGAAAAACTAAGAATTTACTGAAAAACCCGCATTACACGAAATGAACAGTGTAGTACATAGTATAAGATTGAGTTGCACTGAAAAACTTAGAATATAAGAAACGCACAGTGTAGTACATAGTATATGAGTGAGTTGCACTGAAAAACTTAGAATATAAGAAACGCACAGAGTAGTACATAGTATATGAGTGAGTTGCACTGAAAAACTTAGAATATAAGAAACGCACAGTGTAGTACATAGTATATGAGTGATTGCACTGAAAAACTTAGAATATAAGAAACGCACAGTGTAGTACATAGTATATGAGTGAGTTGCACTGAAAAACTAAGAATTTACTGAAAAACCCGCATTACACGAAATGAACAGTGTAGTACATAGTATAAGAGTGAGTTGCACTGAAAAACTTAGAATATAAGAAACGCACAGTGTAGTACATAGTATATGAGTGAGTTGCACTGAAAATATTAGAATATAAGAAACGCACAGTGTAGTACATAGTATATGAGTGAGTTGCACTGAAAAACTTAGAATATAAGAAACGCACAGTGTAGTACATAGTATATGAGTGAGTTGCACTGAAAAACTTAGAATATAAGAAACGCACAGTGAAGTACATAGTATATGAGTGATTGCACTGAAAAACTTAGAATATAAGAATCGCACAGTGTAGTACATAGTATATGAGTGAGTTGCACTGAAAAACTAAGAATTTACTGAAAAACCCGCATTACACGAAATGAACAGTGTAGTACATAGTATAAGATTGAGTTGCACTGAAAAACTTAGAATATAAGAAACGCACAGTGTAGTACATAGTATATGAGTGAGTTGCACTGAAAATATTAGAATATAAGAAACGCACAGTGTAGTTCATAGTATATGAGTGAGTTGCACTGAAAAACTTAGTATATAAGAAACGCACAGTGTAGTACATAGTATATGAGTGAGTTGCACTGAAAAACTTAGAATATAAGAAACGCACAGTGTAGTACATTGTATATGAGTGAGTTGCACTGAAAAACTTAGAATATAAGAAACGCATAGTGTAGTACATAGTATATGAGTGAGTTGCACTGAAAAACATAGAATATAAGAAACGCACAGTGTAGTACATAGTATATGAGTGAGTTGCACTGAAAAACTTAGAATTTACTGAAAAACCCGCATTACACTAAATGCACAGTGTAGTACATAGTATATGAGTGAGTTGCACTGAAAAACTTAGATAAGAAACGCACAGTGTAGTACATAGTATATGAGTGAGTTGCACTGAAAAACTTAGATATAAGAAACGCACAGTGTAGTACATAGTATATGAGTGAGTTGCACTGAAAAACTTAGAATATAAGAAACGCACAGTGTAGTACATAGTATATGAGTGAGTTGCACTGAAAAACTTAGAATTTACTGAAATACCCGCATTACACGAAATGCACAGTGTAGTACATAGTATATGAGTGAGTTGCACTGAAAAACTTAGAATATAAGAAACGCACAGTGTAGTACATAGTATATGAGTGAGTTGCACTGAAAAACTTAGAATTTACTGAAAAACCCGCATTAGACGAAATGCACAGTGTAGTACATTGTATATGAGTGAGTTGCACTGAAAAACTTAGAATTTACTGAAAAACCCACATTAGACGAAATGCACAGTGTAGTACCTAGTATATGAGGCAGTTGCACTGAAAAACTTAGAATATAAGAAACGCACAGTGTAGTACATAGTATATGAGTGAGTTGCACTGAAAAACTTAGAAAATAAGAAACGCACAGTGTAGTACATAATATATGAGTGAGTTGCACTGAATAACGTAGAATATAAGAAACGCACAGTGTAGTACATAGTATATGAGTGAGTTGCACTGAAAAACTTAGAATATAAGAAACGCACAGTGTAGTACATAGTATATGAGTGAGTTGCACTGAAAAACTTAGAATATAAGAAACGCACAGTGCAGTACATAGTATATGAGTGAGTTGCACTGAAAAACTTAGAATTTACTGAAAAACCCGCATTACACGAAATGCACAGTGTAGTACATAGTATATGAGTGAGTTGCACTGAAAAACTTAGAATATAAGAAACGCACAGTGTAGTACATAGTATATGAGTGAGTTGCACTGAAAAACTTAGAATATAAGAAACGCACAGTGTAGTACATAGTATATGAGTGAGTTGCACTGAAAAACTTAGAATATAAGAAATGCACAGTGTAGTACATAGTATATGAGTGAGTTGCACTGAAAAACTTAGAATATAAGAAACGCACAGAGTAGTACATAGTATATGAGTGAGTTGCACTGAAAAACTTAGAATATAAGAAACGCACAGTGTAGTACATAGTATATGAGTGATTGCACTGAAAAACTTAGAATATAAGAAACGCACAGTGTAGTACATAGTATATGAGTGAGTTGCACTGAAAAACTAAGAATTTACTGAAAAACCCGCATTACACGAAATGAACAGTGTAGTACATAGTATAAGAGTGAGTTGCACTGAAAAACTTAGAATATAAGAAACGCACAGTGTAGTACATAGTATATGAGTGAGTTGCACTGAAAATATTAGAATATAAGAAACGCACAGTGTAGTACATAGTATATGAGTGAGTTGCACTGAAAAACTTAGAATATAAGAAACGCACAGTGTAGTACATAGTATATGAGTGAGTTGCACTGAAAAACTTAGAATATAAGAAACGCACAGTGTAGTACATTGTATATGAGTGAGTTGCACTGAAAAACTTAGAATATAAGAAACGCATAGTGTAGTACATAGTATATGAGTGAGTTGCACTGAAAAACATAGAATATAAGAAACGCACAGTGTAGTACATAGTATATGAGTGAGTTGCACTGAAAAACTTAGAATTTACTGAAAAACCCGCATTACACGAAACGCACAGTGTAGTACATAGTATATGAGTGAGTTGCACTGAAAAACTTAGAATATAAGAAACGCACAGTGTAGTACATAGTATATGAGTGAGTTGCACTGAAAAACTTAGATATAAGAAACGCACAGTGTAGTACATAGTATATGAGTGAGTTGCACTGAAAAACTTAGAATATAAGAAACGCACAGTGTAGTACATAGTATATGAGTGAGTTGCACTGAAAAACTTAGAATTTACTGAAATACCCGCATTACACGAAATGCACAGTGTAGTACATAGTATATGAGTGAGTTGCACTGAAAAACTTAGAATATAAGAAACGCACACTGTAGTACATAGTATATGAGTGAGTTGCACTGAAAAACTTAGAATATAAGAAACGCACAGTGTAGTACATAGTATATGAGTGAGTTGCACTGAAAAACTTAGAATATAAGAAATGCACAGTGTAGTACATAGTATATGAGTGAGTTGCACTGAAAAACTTAGACTATAAGAAACGCACAGTGTAGTACATAGTATATGAGTGAGTTGCACTGAAAAACTTAGAATATAAGAAACGCACAGTGTAGTACATAGTAAATGAGTGAGTTGCACTGAAAAACTTAGAATTTACTGAAAAACCCGCATTACACAAAATGCACAGTGTAGTACATAGTATATGAGTGAGTTGCACTGAAAAACTTAGAATTTACTGAAAAACCCGCATTACACGAAATGCACAGTGTAGTACATTGTATATGAGTGAGTTGCACTGAAAAACTTAGAATTTACTGAAAAACCCGATTTAGACGAAATGCACAGTGTAGTACATTGTATATGAGTGAGTTGCACTGAAAAACTTAGAATTTACTGAAAAACCCGCATTAGACGAAATGCACACTGTAGTACATTGTATATGAGTGAGTTGCACTGAAAAACTTAGAATTTACTGAAAAACCCGCATTAGACGAAATGCACAGTGTAGTACATTGTATATGAGTGAGTTGCACTGAAAAACTTAGAGTTTACTGAAAAACCCACATTAGACGAAATGCACAGTGTAGTACATTGTATATGAGTGAGTTGCACTGAAAAACTTAGAATATAAGAAACGCACAGTGTAGTACATAGTATATGAGTGAGTTGCACTGAAAAACTTAGAAAATAAGAAACGCACAGTGTAGTACATAGTATATGAGTGAGTTGCACTGAAAAACTTAGAATATAAGAAACGCACAGTGTAGTACATAGTATATGAGTGAGTTGCACTGAAAAACTTAGAATATAAGAAACGCACAGTGTAGTACATAGTATATGAGTGAGTTGCACGAAAAACTTAGAATATAAGAAACGCACAGTGTAGTACATAGCATATGAGTGAGTTGCACTGAAAAACTTAGAATATAAGAAACGCACAGTGTAGTACATAGTATATGAGTGAGTTGCACTGAAAAACTTAGAATATAAGAAACGCACAGTGTAGTACATAGTATATGAGTGAGTTGTACTGAAAAACTTAGAAAATAAGAAACGCACAGTGTAGTACATAGTATATGAGTGAGTTGCACTGAAAAACTTAGAATATAAGAAACGCAGAGTGTAGTACATAGTATATGAGTGAGTTGCACTGAAAAACTTAGAATTTACTGAAAAACCCGCATTACATGAAATGCACAGTGTAGTACATAGTATATGAGTGAGTTGCACTGAAAAACTTAGAATATAAGAAACGCACAGTGTAGTACATAGTATATGAGTGATTGCACTGAAAAACTTAGGATATAAGAAACGCAAAGTGTAGTACATAGTATATGAGTGAGTTGCACTGAAAAACATAGAATATAAGAAACGCACAGTGTAGTACATAGTATATGAGTGAGTTGCACTGAAAAACTTAGAATTTACTGAAAAACCCGCATTACACGAAATGCACAGTGTAGTACATAGTATATGAGTGAGTTGCACTGAAAAACTTAGATAAGAAACGCACAGTGTAGTACATAGTATATGAGTGAGTTGCACTGAAAAACTTAGATATAAGAAACGCACAGTGTAGTACATAGTATATGAGTGAGTTGCACTGAAAAACTTAGAATATAAGAAACGCACAGTGTAGTACATAGTATATGAGTGAGTTGCACTGAAAAACTTAGAATTTACTGAAATACCCGCATTACACGAAATGCACAGTGTAGTACATAGTATATGAGTGAGTTGCACTGAAAAACTTAGAATATAAGAAACGCACAGTGTAGTACATAGTATATGAGTGAGTTGCACTGAAAAACTTAGAATTTACTGAAAAACCCGCATTAGACGAAATGCACAGTGTAGTACATTGTATATGAGTGAGTTGCACTGAAAAACTTAGAATTTACTGAAAAACCCACATTAGACGAAATGCACAGTGTAGTACCTAGTATATGAGTCAGTTGCACTGAAAAACTTAGAATATAAGAAACGCACAGTGTAGTACATAGTATATGAGTGAGTTGCACTGAAAAACTTAGAAAATAAGAAACGCACAGTGTAGTACATAGTATATGAGTGAGTTGCACTGAATAACGTAGAATATAAGAAACGCACAGTGTAGTACATAGTATATGAGTGAGTTGCACTGAAAAACTTAGAATATATGAAACGCACAGTGTAGTACATAGTATATGAGTGAGTTGCACTGAAAAACTTAGAATATAAGAAACGCACAGTGCAGTACATAGTATATGAGTGAGTTGCACTGAAAAACTTAGAATTTACTGAAAAACCCGCATTACACGAAATGCACAGTGTAGTACATAGTATATGAGTGAGTTGCACTGAAAAACTTAGAATATAAGAAACGCAGAGTGTAGTACATAGTATATGAGTGAGTTGCACTGAAAAACTTAGAATATAAGAAACGCACAGTGTAGTACATAGTATATGAGTGAGTTGCACTGAAAAACTTAGAATATAAGAAACGCACAGTGTAGTACATAGTATATGAGTGAGTTGCACTGAAAAACTTAGAATATAAGAAACGCACAGAGTAGTACATAGTATATGAGTGAGTTGCACTGAAAAACTTAGAATATAAGAAACGCACAGTGTAGTACATAGTATATGAGTGAGTTGCACTGAAAAACTTAGAATATAAGAAACGCACAGTGTAGTACATAGTATATGAGTGAGTTGCACTGAAAAACTAAGAATTTACTGAAAAACCCGCATTACACGAAATGCACAGTGTAGTACATAGTATATGAGTGAGTTGCACTGAAAAACTTAGAATATAAGAAACGCACAGTGAAGTACATAGTATATGAGTGATTGCACTGAAAAACTTAGAATATAAGAATCGCACAGTGTAGTACATAGTATATGAGTGAGTTGCACTGAAAAACTAAGAATTTACTGAAAAACCCGCATTACACGAAATGAACAGTGTAGTACATAGTATAAGATTGAGTTGCACTGAAAAACTTAGAATATAAGAAACGCACAGTGTAGTACATAGTATATGAGTGAGTTGCACTGAAAATATTAGAATATAAGAAACGCACAGTGTAGTACATAGTATATGAGTGAGTTGCACTGAAAAACTTAGTATATAAGAAACGCACAGTGTAGTACATAGTATATGAGTGAGTTGCACTGAAAAACTTAGAATATAAGAAACGCACAGTGTAGTACATTGTATATGAGTGAGTTGCACTGAAAAACTTAGAATATAAGAAACGCATAGTGTAGTACATAGTATATGAGTGAGTTGCACTGAAAAACATAGAATATAAGAAACGCACAGTGTAGTACATAGTATATGAGTGAGTTGCACTGAAAAACTTAGAATTTACTGAAAAACCCGCATTACACTAAATGCACAGTGTAGTACATAGTATATGAGTGAGTTGCACTGAAAAACTTAGATAAGAAACGCACAGTGTAGTACATAGTATATGAGTGAGTTGCACTGAAAAACTTAGATATAAGAAACGCACAGTGTAGTACATAGTATATGAGTGAGTTGCACTGAAAAACTTAGAATATAAGAAACGCACAGTGTAGTACATAGTATATGAGTGAGTTGCACTGAGAAACTTAGAATTTACTGAAATACCCGCATTACACGAAATGCACAGTGTAGTACATAGTATATGAGTGAGTTGCACTGAAAAACTTAGAATATAAGAAACGCACAGTGTAGTACATAGTATATGAGTGAGTTGCACTGAAAAACTTAGAATTTACTGAAAAACCCGCATTAGACGAAATGCACAGTGTAGTACATTGTATATGAGTGAGTTGCACTGAAAAACTTAGAATTTACTGAAAAACCCACATTAGACGAAATGCACAGTGTAGTACCTAGTATATGAGGCAGTTGCACTGAAAAACTTAGAATATAAGAAACGCACAGTGTAGTACATAGTATATGAGTGAGTTGCACTGAAAAACTTAGAAAATAAGAAACGCACAGTGTAGTACATAATATATGAGTGAGTTGCACTGAATAACGTAGAATATAAGAAACGCACAGTGTAGTACATAGTATATGAGTGAGTTGCACTGAAAAACTTAGAATATAAGAAACGCACAGTGTAGTACATAGTATATGAGTGAGTTGCACTGAAAAACTTAGAATATAAGAAACGCACAGTGCAGTACATAGTATATGAGTGAGTTGCACTGAAAAACTTAGAATTTACTGAAAAACCCGCATTACACGAAATGCACAGTGTAGTACATAGTATATGAGTGAGTTGCACTGAAAAACTTAGAATATAAGAAACGCACAGTGTAGTACATAGTATATGAGTGAGTTGCACTGAAAAACTTAGAATATAAGAAACGCACAGTGTAGTACATAGTATATGAGTGAGTTGCACTGAAAAACTTAGAATATAAGAAATGCACAGTGTAGTACATAGTATATGAGTGAGTTGCACTGAAAAACTTAGAATATAAGAAACGCACAGAGTAGTACATAGTATATGAGTGAGTTGCACTGAAAAACTTAGAATATAAGAAACGCACAGTGTAGTACATAGTATATGAGTGATTGCACTGAAAAACTTAGAATATAAGAAACGCACAGTGTAGTACATAGTATATGAGTGAGTTGCACTGAAAAACTAAGAATTTACTGAAAAACCCGCATTACACGAAATGAACAGTGTAGTACATAGTATAAGAGTGAGTTGCACTGAAAAACTTAGAATATAAGAAACGCACAGTGTAGTACATAGTATATGAGTGAGTTGCACTGAAAATATTAGAATATAAGAAACGCACAGTGTAGTACATAGTATATGAGTGAGTTGCACTGAAAAACTTAGAATATAAGAAACGCACAGTGTAGTACATTGTATATGAGTGAGTTGCACTGAAAAACTTAGAATATAAGAAACGCATAGTGTAGTACATAGTATATGAGTGAGTTGCACTGAAAAACATAGAATATAAGAAACGCACAGTGTAGTACATAGTATATGAGTGAGTTGCACTGAAAAACTTAGAATTTACTGAAAAACCCGCATTACACGAAACGCACAGTGTAGTACATAGTATATGAGTGAGTTGCACTGAAAAACTTAGAATATAAGAAACGCACAGTGTAGTACATAGTATATGAGTGAGTTGCACTGAAAAACTTAGATATAAGAAACGCACAGTGTAGTACATAGTATATGAGTGAGTTGCACTGAAAAACTTAGAATATAAGAAACGCACAGTGTAGTACATAGTATATGAGTGAGTTGCACTGAAAAACTTAGAATTTACTGAAATACCCGCATTACACGAAATGCACAGTGTAGTACATAGTATATGAGTGAGTTGCACTGAAAAACTTAGAATATAAGAAACGCACAGTGTAGTACATAGTATATGAGTGAGTTGCACTGAAAAACTTAGAATATAAGAAACGCACAGTGTAGTACATAGTATATGAGTGAGTTGCACTGAAAAACTTAGAATATAAGAAATGCACAGTGTAGTACATAGTATATGAGTGAGTTGCACTGAAAAACTTAGAATATAAGAAACGCACAGTGTAGTACATAGTATATGAGTGAGTTGCACTGAAAAACTTAGAATATAAGAAACGCACAGTGTAGTACATAGTAAATGAGTGAGTTGCACTGAAAAACTTAGAATTTACTGAAAAACCCGCATTACACAAAATGCACAGTGTAGTACATAGTATATGAGTGAGTTGCACTGAAAAACTTAGAATTTACTGAAAAACCCGCATTACACGAAATGCACAGTGTAGTACATTGTATATGAGTGAGTTGCACTGAAAAACTTAGAATTTACTGAAAAACCCGATTTAGACGAAATGCACAGTGTAGTACATTGTATATGAGTGAGTTGCACTGAAAAACTTAGAATTTACTGAAAAACCCGCATTAGACGAAATGCACACTGTAGTACATTGTATATGAGTGAGTTGCACTGAAAAACTTAGAATTTACTGAAAAACCCGCATTAGACGAAATGCACAGTGTAGTACATTGTATATGAGTGAGTTGCACTGAAAAACTTAGAGTTTACTGAAAAACCCACATTAGACGAAATGCACAGTGTAGTACATTGTATATGAGTGAGTTGCACTGAAAAACTTAGAATATAAGAAACGCACAGTGTAGTACATAGTATATGAGTGAGTTGCACTGAAAAACTTAGAAAATAAGAAACGCACAGTGTAGTACATAGTATATGAGTGAGTTGCACTGAAAAACTTAGAATATAAGAAACGCACAGTGTAGTACATAGTATATGAGTGAGTTGCACTGAAAAACTTAGAATATAAGAAACGCACAGTGTAGTACATAGTATATGAGTGAGTTGCACGAAAAACTTAGAATATAAGAAACGCACAGTGTAGTACATAGCATATGAGTGAGTTGCACTGAAAAACTTAGAATATAAGAAACGCACAGTGTAGTACATAGTATATGAGTGAGTTGCACTGAAAAACTTAGAATATAAGAAACGCACAGTGTAGTACATAGTATATGAGTGAGTTGTACTGAAAAACTTAGAAAATAAGAAACGCACAGTGTAGTACATAGTATATGAGTGAGTTGCACTGAAAAACTTAGAATATAAGAAACGCAGAGTGTAGTACATAGTATATGAGTGAGTTGCACTGAAAAACTTAGAATTTACTGAAAAACCCGCATTACATGAAATGCACAGTGTAGTACATAGTATATGAGTGAGTTGCACTGAAAAACTTAGAATATAAGAAACGCACAGTGTAGTACATAGTATATGAGTGATTGCACTGAAAAACTTAGGATATAAGAAACGCAAAGTGTAGTACATAGTATATGAGTGAGTTGCACTGAAAAACTTAGAATATAAGAAACGCACAGTGTAGTACATAGTATATGAGTGAGTTTCACTGAAAAACTTAGAATTTACTGAATAACCCGCATTACACGAAATGCACAGTGTAGTACATAGTATATGAGTGAGTTGCACAGAAAAACTTAGAATATAAGAAACGCACAGTGTAGTACATAGTATATGAGTGAGGTGCACTGAAAAACTTAGAATATAAGAAACGCACAGTGTAGTACATAGTATATGAGTGAGTTGCACTGAAAAACTTAGAATTTACTGAAAAACCCGCATTACACGAAATGCACAGTGTAGTACATAGTATAAGAGTGAGTTGCACTGAAAAACTTAGAATATAAGAAACGCACAGTGTAGTACATAGTATATGAGTGAGTTGCACTGAAAAACTTAGAATATAAGAAACGCACAGTGTAGTACATAGTATATGAGTGAGTTGCACTGAAAAACTTAGAATATAAGAAACGCACAGTGTAGTACATAGTATATGAGTGAGTTGCACTGAAAAACTTAGAATATAAGAAACGCACAGTGTAGTACATAGTATATGAGTGAGTTGCACTGAAAAACTTAGAATATAAGAAACGCACAGTGTAGTACATAGTATATGAGTGAGTTGCACTGAAAAACATAGAATATAAGAAACGCACAGTGTAGTACATAGTATATGAGTGAGTTGCACTGAAAAACTTAGAATATAAGAAACGCACAGTGTAGTACATAGTATATGAGTGAGTTGCACTGAAAAACTTAGAATATAAGAAACGCACAGTGTAGTACATAGTATATGAGTGAGTTGCACTGAAAAACTTAGAATATAGGAAACGCACAGTGTAGTACATAGTATATGAGTGCGTTGCACTGAAAAACTTAGAATTTACTGAAAAACCCGCATTACACGAAATGCACAGTGTAGTACATAGTATATGAGTGAGTTGCAGTGAAAAACTTAGAATATAAGAAACGCAGAGTGTAGTACATAGTATATGAGTGAGTTGCACTGAAAAACTTAGAATTTACTGAAAAACCCGCATTACATGAAATGCACAGTGTAGTACATAGTATATGAGTGAGTTGCACTGAAAAACTTAGAATATAAGAAACGCACAGTGTAGTACATAGTATATGAGTGATTGCACTGAAAAACTTAGGATATAAGAAACGCAAAGTGTAGTACATAGTATATGAGTGAGTTGCACTGAAAAACTTAGAATATAAGAAACGCACAGTGTAGTACATAGTATATGAGTGAGTTTCACTGAAAAACTTAGAATTTACTGAATAACCCGCATTACACGAAATGCACAGTGTAGTACATAGTATATGAGTGAGTTGCACAGAAAAACTTAGAATATAAGAAACGCACAGTGTAGTACATAGTATATGAGTGAGTTGCACTGAAAAACTTAGAATATAAGAAACGCACAGTGTAGTACATAGTATATGAGTGAGTTGCACTGAAAAACTTAGAATTTACTGAAAAACCCGCATTACACGAAATGCACAGTGTAGTACATAGTATAAGAGTGAGTTGCACTGAAAAACTTAGAATATAAGAAACGCACAGTGTAGTACATAGTATATGAGTGAGTTGCACTGAAAAACTTAGAATATAAGAAACGCACAGTGTAGTACATAGTATATGAGTGAGTTGCACTGAAAAACTTAGAATATAAGAAACGCACAGTGTAGTACATAGTATATGAGTGAGTTGCACTGAAAAACTTAGAATATAAGAAACGCACAGTGTAGTACATAGTATATGAGTGAGTTGCACTGAAAAACTTAGAATATAAGAAACGCACAGTGTAGTACATAGTATATGAGTGAGTTGCACTGAAAAACATAGAATATAAGAAACGCACAGTGTAGTACATAGTATATGAGTGAGTTGCACTGAAAAACTTAGAATATAAGAAACGCACAGTGTAGTACATAGTATATGAGTGAGTTGCACTGAAAAACTTAGAATATAAGAAACGCACAGTGTAGTACATAGTATATGAGTGAGTTGCACTGAAAAACTTAGAATATAGGAAACGCACAGTGTAGTACATAGTATATGAGTGCGTTGCACTGAAAAACTTAGAATTTACTGAAAAACCCGCATTACACGAAATGCACAGTGTAGTACATAGTATATGAGTGAGTTGCAGTGAAAAACTTAGAATATAAGAAACGCAGAGTGTAGTACATAGTATATGAGTGAGTTGCACTGAAAAACTTAGAATTTACTGAAAAACCCGCATTACACGAAATGCACAGTGTAGTACATAGTATATGAGTGAGTTGCACTGAAAAACTTAGAATTTACCGAAAAACCCGCATTACACGAAATGCACAGTGTAGTACATTGTATATGAGTGAGTTGCACTGAAAAACTTAGAATTTACTGAAAAACCCGCATTAGACCAAATGCACAGTGTAGTACATTGTATATGAGTGAGTTGCACTGAAAAACTTAGAATTTACTGAAAAACCCGCATTAGACCAAATGCACAGTGTAGTACATTGTATATGAGTGAGTTGCACTGAAAAACTTAGAATTTACTGAAAAACCCACATTAGACGAAATGCACAGTGTAGTACATTGTATATGAGTGAGTTGCACTGAAAAACTTAGAATATAAGAAACGCACAGTGTAGTACATAGTATAAGAGTGAGTTGCACTGAAAAACTTAGAATATAAGAAACGCACAGTGTAGTACATAGTATATGAGTGAGTTGCACTGAAAAACTTAGAATATAAGAAACGCACAGTGTAGTACATAGTATATGAGTGAGTTGCACTGAAAAACATAGAATATAAGAAACGCACAGTGTAGTACATAGTATATGAGTGAGTTGCACTGAAAAACTTAGAATATAAGAAACGCACAGTGTAGTACATAGTATATGAGTGAGTTGCACTGAAAAACTTAGAATATAAGAAACGCACAGTGTAGTACATAGTATATGAGTGAGTTGCACTGAAAAACTTAGAATATAAGAATCGCACAGTGTAGTACATAGCATATGAGTGAGTTGCACTGAAAAACTTAGAATTTACTGAAAAACCCGCATTAGACGAAATGCACAGTGTAGTACATTGTATATGAGTGAGTTGCACTGAAAAACTTAGAAAATAAGAAACGCACAGTGTAGTACATAGTATATGAGTGAGTTGCACTGAAAAACTTAGAAAATAAGAAACGCACAGTGTAGTACATAGTATATGAGTGAGTTGCACTGAAAAACTTAGAATATAAGAAACGCACAGTGTAGTACATAGTATATGAGTAAGTTGCACTGAAAAACTTGGAATATAAGAAACGCACAGTGTAGTACATAGTATATGAGTGAGTTGCACTGAAAAACTTAGAAAATAAGAAACGCACAGTGTAGTACATAGTATATGAGTGAGTTGCACTGAAAAACTTAGAATATAAGAAACGCACAGTGTAGTACATAGTATATGAGTGAGTTGCACTGAAAAACTTAGAATATAAGAAACGCACAGTGTAGTACATAGTATATGAGTGAGTTGCACTGAAAAACTTAGAATATAAGAAACGCACAGTGTAGTACATAATATATGAGTGAGTTGCACTGAAAAACTTAGAATATAAGAAACGCACAGTGTAGTACATAGTATATGAGTGAGTTGCACTGAAAAACTTAGAATATAAGAAACGCACAGTGTAGTACATAGCATATGAGTGAGTTGCACTGAAAAACTTAGAATTTACTGAAAAAACCGCATTACACGAAATGCACAGTGTAGTACATAGTATATGAGTGAGTTGCACTGAAAAACTTAGAATATAAGAAACGCACAGTGTAGTACATAGTATATGAGTGAGTTGTACTGAAAAACTTAGAAAATAAGAAACGCACAGTGTAGTACATAGTATATGAGTGAGTTGCACTGAAAAACTTGGAATATAAGAAACGCACAGTGTAGTACATAGTATATGAGTGAGTTGCACTGAAAAACTTAGAATATAAGAAACGCACAGTGTAGTACATAGTTAATGAGTGAGTTGCACTGAAAAACTTAGAATTTACTGAAAAACCCGCATTACACAAAATGCACAGTGTAGTACATAGTATATGAGTGAGTTGCACTGAAAAACTTAGAATTTACTGAAAAACCCGCATTACACGAAATGCACAGTGTAGTACATTGTATATGAGTGAGTTGCACTGAAAAACTTAGAATTTACTGAAAAACCCGATTTAGACGAAATGCACAGTGTAGTACATTGTATATGAGTGAGTTGCACTGAAAAACTTAGAATTTACTGAAAAACCCGCATTAGACGAAATGCACACTGTAGTACATTGTATATGAGTGAGTTGCACTGAAAAACTTAGAATTTACTGAAAAACCCGCATTAGACGAAATGCACAGTGTAGTACATTGTATATGAGTGAGTTGCACTGAAAAACTTAGAGTTTACTGAAAAACCCACATTAGACGAAATGCACAGTGTAGTACATTGTATATGAGTGAGTTGCACTGAAAAACTTAGAATATAAGAAACGCACAGTGTAGTACATAGTATATGAGTGAGTTGCACTGAAAAACTTAGAAAATAAGAAACGCACAGTGTAGTACATAGTATATGAGTGAGTTGCACTGAAAAACTTAGAATATAAGAAACGCACAGTGTAGTACATAGTATATGAGTGAGTTGCACTGAAAAACTTAGAATATAAGAAACGCACAGTGTAGTACATAGTATATGAGTGAGTTGCACGAAAAACTTAGAATATAAGAAACGCACAGTGTAGTACATAGCATATGAGTGAGTTGCACTGAAAAACTTAGAATATAAGAAACGCACAGTGTAGTACATAGTATATGAGTGAGTTGCACTGAAAAACTTAGAATATAAGAAACGCACAGTGTAGTACATAGTATATGAGTGAGTTGTACTGAAAAACTTAGAAAATAAGAAACGCACAGTGTAGTACATAGTATATGAGTGAGTTGCACTGAAAAACTTAGAATATAAGAAACGCAGAGTGTAGTACATAGTATATGAGTGAGTTGCACTGAAAAACTTAGAATTTACTGAAAAACCCGCATTACATGAAATGCACAGTGTAGTACATAGTATATGAGTGAGTTGCACTGAAAAACTTAGAATATAAGAAACGCACAGTGTAGTACATAGTATATGAGTGATTGCACTGAAAAACTTAGGATATAAGAAACGCAAAGTGTAGTACATAGTATATGAGTGAGTTGCACTGAAAAACTTAGAATATAAGAAACGCACAGTGTAGTACATAGTATATGAGTGAGTTTCACTGAAAAACTTAGAATTTACTGAATAACCCGCATTACACGAAATGCACAGTGTAGTACATAGTATATGAGTGAGTTGCACAGAAAAACTTAGAATATAAGAAACGCACAGTGTAGTACATAGTATATGAGTGAGGTGCACTGAAAAACTTAGAATATAAGAAACGCACAGTGTAGTACATAGTATATGAGTGAGTTGCACTGAAAAACTTAGAATTTACTGAAAAACCCGCATTACACGAAATGCACAGTGTAGTACATAGTATAAGAGTGAGTTGCACTGAAAAACTTAGAATATAAGAAACGCACAGTGTAGTACATAGTATATGAGTGAGTTGCACTGAAAAACTTAGAATATAAGAAACGCACAGTGTAGTACATAGTATATGAGTGAGTTGCACTGAAAAACTTAGAATATAAGAAACGCACAGTGTAGTACATAGTATATGAGTGAGTTGCACTGAAAAACTTAGAATATAAGAAACGCACAGTGTAGTACATATTATATGAGTGAGTTGCACTGAAAAACTTAGAATATAAGAAACGCACAGTGTAGTACATAGTATATGAGTGAGTTGCACTGAAAAACATAGAATATAAGAAACGCACAGTGTAGTACATAGTATATGAGTGAGTTGCACTGAAAAACTTAGAATATAAGAAACGCACAGTGTAGTACATAGTATATGAGTGAGTTGCACTGAAAAACTTAGAATATAAGAAACGCACAGTGTAGTACATAGTATATGAGTGAGTTGCACTGAAAAACTTAGAATATAGGAAACGCACAGTGTAGTACATAGTATATGAGTGCGTTGCACTGAAAAACTTAGAATTTACTGAAAAACCCGCATTACACGAAATGCACAGTGTAGTACATAGTATATGAGTGAGTTGCAGTGAAAAACTTAGAATATAAGAAACGCAGAGTGTAGTACATAGTATATGAGTGAGTTGCACTGAAAAACTTAGAATTTACTGAAAAACCCGCATTACATGAAATGCACAGTGTAGTACATAGTATATGAGTGAGTTGCACTGAAAAACTTAGAATATAAGAAACGCACAGTGTAGTACATAGTATATGAGTGAGTTGCACTGAAAAACTTAGAATATAAGAAACGCACAGTGTAGTACATAGTATATGAGTGAGTTGCACTGAAAAACTTAGAATTTACTGAAAAACCCGCATTACACGAAATGCACAGTGTAGTACATAGTATAAGAGTGAGTTGCACTGAAAAACTTAGAATATAAGAAACGCACAGTGTAGTACATAGTATATGAGTGAGTTGCACTGAAAAACTTAGAATATAAGAAACGCACAGTGTAGTACATAGTATATGAGTGAGTTGCACTGAAAAACTTAGAATATAAGAAACGCACAGTGTAGTACATAGTATATGAGTGAGTTGCACTGAAAAACTTAGAATATAAGAAACGCACAGTGTAGTACATAGTATATGAGTGAGTTGCACTGAAAAACTTAGAATATAAGAAACGCACAGTGTAGTACATAGTATATGAGTGAGTTGCACTGAAAAACATAGAATATAAGAAACGCACAGTGTAGTACATGGTATATGAGTGAGTTGCATTGAAAAACTTAGAATATAAGAAACGCACAGTGTAGTACATAGTATATGAGTGAGTTGCACTGAAAAACTTAGAATATAAGAAACGCACAGTGTAGTACATAGTATATGAGTGAGTTGCACTGAAAAACTTAGAATATAGGAAACGCACAGTGTAGTACATAGTATATGAGTGCGTTGCACTGAAAAACTTAGAATTTACTGAAAAACCCGCATTACACGAAATGCACAGTGTAGTACATAGTATATGAGTGAGTTGCAGTGAAAAACTTAGAATATAAGAAACGCAGAGTGTAGTACATAGTATATGAGTGAGTTGCACTGAAAAACTTAGAATTTACTGAAAAACCCGCATTACACGAAATGCACAGTGTAGTACATAGTATATGAGTGAGTTGCACTGAAAAACTTAGAATTTACCGAAAAACCCGCATTACACGAAATGCACAGTGTAGTACATTGTATATGAGTGAGTTGCACTGAAAAACTTAGAATTTACTGAAAAACCCGCATTAGACGAAATGCACAGTGTAGTACATTGTATATGAGTGAGTTGCACTGAAAAACTTAGAATTTACTGAAAAACCCGCATTAGACGTAATGCACACTGTAGTACATTGTATATGAGTGAGTTGCACTGAAAAACTTAGAATTTACTGAAAAACCCGCATTAGACCAAATGCACAGTGTAGTACATTGTATATGAGTGAGTTGCACTGAAAAACTTAGAATTTACTGAAAAACCCACATTAGACGAAATGCACAGTGTAGTACATTGTATATGAGTGAGTTGCACTGAAAAACTTAGAATATAAGAAACGCACAGTGTAGTACATAGTATATGAGTGAGTTGCACTGAAAAACTTAGAATATAAGAAACGCACAGTGTAGTACATAGTATATGAGTGAGTTGCACTGAAAAACTTAGAATATAAGAAACGCACAGTGTAGTACATAGTATATGAGTGAGTTGCACTGAAAAACATAGAATATAAGAAACGCACAGTGTAGTACATAGTATATGAGTGAGTTGCACTGAAAAACTTAGAATATAAGAAACGCACAGTGTAGTACATAGTATATGAGTGAGTTGCACTGAAAAACTTAGAATATAAGAAACGCACAGTGTAGTACATAGTATATGAGTGAGTTGCACTGAAAAACTTAGAATATAAGAATCGCACAGTGTAGTACATAGCATATGAGTGAGTTGCACTGAAAAACTTAGAATTTACTGAAAAACCCGCATTAGACGAAATGCACAGTGTAGTACATTGTATATGAGTGAGTTGCACTGAAAAACTTAGAAAATAAGAAACACACAGTGTAGTACATAGTATATGAGTGAGTTGCACTGAAAAACTTAGAATATAAGAAACGCACAGTGTAGTACATAGTATATGAGTGAGTTGCACTGAAAAACTTAGAATATAAGAAACGCACAGTGTAGTACATAGTATATGAGTGAGTTGCACTGAAAAACTTAGAATATAAGAATCGCACAGTGTAGTACATAGCATATGAGTGAGTTGCACTGAAAAACTTAGAATTTACTGAAAAACCCGCATTAGACGAAATGCACAGTGTAGTACATTGTATATGAGTGAGTTGCACTGAAAAACTTAGAAAATAAGAAACGCACAGTGTAGTACATAGTATATGAGTGAGTTGCACTGAAAAACTTAGAAAATAAGAAACGCACAGTGTAGTACATAGTATATGAGTGAGTTGCACTGAAAAACTTAGAATATAAGAAACGCACAGTGTAGTACATAGTATATGAGTAAGTTGCACTGAAAAACTTGGAATATAAGAAACGCACAGTGTAGTACATAGTATATGAGTGAGTTGCACTGAAAAACTTAGAAAATAAGAAACGCACAGTGTAGTACATAGTATATGAGTGAGTTGCACTGAAAAACTTAGAATATAAGAAACGCACAGTGTAGTACATAGTATATGAGTGAGTTGCACTGAAAAACTTAGAATATAAGAAACGCACAGTGTAGTACATAGTATATGAGTGAGTTGCACTGAAAAACTTAGAATATAAGAAACGCACAGTGTAGTACATAATATATGAGTGAGTTGCACTGAAAAACTTAGAATATAAGAAACGCACAGTGTAGTACATAGTATATGAGTGAGTTGCACTGAAAAACTTAGAATATAAGAAACGCACAGTGTAGTACATAGCATATGAGTGAGTTGCACTGAAAAACTTAGAATTTACTGAAAAAACCGCATTACACGAAATGCACAGTGTAGTACATAGTATATGAGTGAGTTGCACTGAAAAACTTAGAATATAAGAAACGCACAGTGTAGTACATAGTATATGAGTGAGTTGTACTGAAAAACTTAGAAAATAAGAAACGCACAGTGTAGTACATAGTATATGAGTGAGTTGCACTGAAAAACTTAGAATATAAGAAACGCACAGTGTAGTACATAGTATATGAGTAAGTTGCACTGAAAAACTTGGAATATAAGAAACGCACAGTGTAGTACATAGTATATGAGTGAGTTGCACTCAAAAACTTAGAATATAAGAAACGCACAGTGTAGTACATAGTATATGAGTGAGTTGCACTGAAAAACTTAGAATATAAGAAACGCACAGTGTAGTACATAGTATATGAGTGAGTTGCACTGAAAAACTTAGAATTTACTGAAAAACCCGCATTACACGAAATGCACAGTGTAGTACATAGTATAAGAGTGAGTTGCACTGAAAAACTTAGAATATAAGAAACGCACAGTGTAGTACATAGTATATGAGTGAGTTGCACTGAAAAACTTAGAATATAAGAAACGCACAGTGTAGTACATAGTATATGAGTGAGTTGCACTGAAAAACTTAGAATATAAGAAACGCACAGTGTAGTACATAGTATATGAGTGAGTTGCACTGAAAAACTTAGAATATAAGAAACGCACAGTGTAGTACATAGTATATGAGTGAGTTGCACTGAAAAACTTAGAATATAAGAAACGCACAGTGTAGTACATAGTATATGAGTGAGTTGCACTGAAAAACATAGAATATAAGAAACGCACAGTGTAGTACATAGTATATGAGTGAGTTGCATTGAAAAACTTAGAATATAAGAAACGCACAGTGTAGTACATAGTATATGAGTGAGTTGCACTGAAAAACTTAGAATATAAGAAACGCACAGTGTAGTACATAGTATATGAGTGAGTTGCACTGAAAAACTTAGAATATAGGAAACGCACAGTGTAGTACATAGTATATGAGTGCGTTGCACTGAAAAACTTAGAATTTACTGAAAAACCCGCATTACACGAAATGCACAGTGTAGTACATAGTATATGAGTGAGTTGCAGTGAAAAACTTAGAATATAAGAAACGCAGAGTGTAGTACATAGTATATGAGTGAGTTGCACTGAAAAACTTAGAATTTACTGAAAAACCCGCATTACACGAAATGCACAGTGTAGTACATAGTATATGAGTGAGTTGCACTGAAAAACTTAGAATTTACCGAAAAACCCGCATTACACGAAATGCACAGTGTAGTACATTGTATATGAGTGAGTTGCACTGAAAAACTTAGAATTTACTGAAAAACCCGCATTAGACGAAATGCACAGTGTAGTACATTGTATATGAGTGAGTTGCACTGAAAAACTTAGAATTTACTGAAAAACCCGCATTAGACGTAATGCACACTGTAGTACATTGTATATGAGTGAGTTGCACTGAAAAACTTAGAATTTACTGAAAAACCCGCATTAGACCAAATGCACAGTGTAGTACATTGTATATGAGTGAGTTGCACTGAAAAACTTAGAATTTACTGAAAAACCCACATTAGACGAAATGCACAGTGTAGTACATTGTATATGAGTGAGTTGCACTGAAAAACTTAGAATATAAGAAACGCACAGTGTAGTACATAGTATATGAGTGAGTTGCACTGAAAAACTTAGAATATAAGAAACGCACAGTGTAGTACATAGTATATGAGTGAGTTGCACTGAAAAACTTAGAATATAAGAAACGCACAGTGTAGTACATAGTATATGAGTGAGTTGCACTGAAAAACATAGAATATAAGAAACGCACAGTGTAGTACATAGTATATGAGTGAGTTGCACTGAAAAACTTAGAATATAAGAAACGCACAGTGTAGTACATAGTATATGAGTGAGTTGCACTGAAAAACTTAGAATATAAGAAACGCACAGTGTAGTACATAGTATATGAGTGAGTTGCACTGAAAAACTTAGAATATAAGAATCGCACAGTGTAGTACATAGCATATGAGTGAGTTGCACTGAAAAACTTAGAATTTACTGAAAAACCCGCATTAGACGAAATGCACAGTGTAGTACATTGTATATGAGTGAGTTGCACTGAAAAACTTAGAAAATAAGAAACGCACAGTGTAGTACATAGTATATGAGTGAGTTGCACTGAAAAACTTAGAAAATAAGAAACGCACAGTGTAGTACATAGTATATGAGTGTGTTGCACTGAAAAACTTAGAATATAAGAAACGCACAGTGTAGTACATAGTATATGAGTAAGTTGCACTGAAAAACGTGGAATATAAGAAACGCACAGTGTAGTACATAGTATATGAGTGAGTTGCACTGAAAAACTTAGAAAATAAGAAACGCACAGTGTAGTACATAGTATATGAGTGAGTTGCACTGAAAAACTTAGAATATAAGAAACGCACAGTGTAGTACATAGTATATGAGTGAGTTGCACTGAAAAACTTAGAATATAAGAAACGCACAGTGTAGTACATAGTATATGAGTGAGTTGCACTGAAAAACTTAGAATATAAGAAACGCACAGTGTAGTACATAATATATGAGTGAGTTGCACTGAAAAACTTAGAATATAAGAAACGCACAGTGTAGTACATAGTATATGAGTGAGTTGCACTGAAAAACTTAGAATATAAGAAACGCACAGTGTAGTACATAGCATATGAGTGAGTTGCACTGAAAAACTTAGAATTTACTGAAAAAACCGCATTACACGAAATGCACAGTGTAGTACATAGTATATGAGTGAGTTGCACTGAAAAACTTAGAATATAAGAAACGCACAGTGTAGTACATAGTATATGAGTGAGTTGTACTGAAAAACTTAGAAAATAAGAAACGCACAGTGTAGTACATAGTATATGAGTGAGTTGCACTGAAAAACTTAGAATTTACTGAAAAACCCCCATTAGACGAAATGCAGAGTGTAGTACATTGTATATGAGTGAGTTGCACGGAAAAACTTAGAATTTACTGAAAAACCCGCATTAGACGAAATGCACAGTGTAGTACATTGAATATGAGTGAGTTGCACTGAAAAAAATTAGAATATACTGAAAAACCCGCATTAGACGAAATGCACAGTGTAGTACATTGTATATGAGTGAGTTGCACTGAAAAACTTAGAATTTACTGAAAAACCCGCATTAGACGAAATGCACAGTGTAGTACATTGTATATGAGTGAGTTGCACTGAAAAACTTAGAATTTACTGAAAAACCCGCATTAGACAAAATGCACAGTGTAGTACATTGTATATGAGTGAGTTGCACTGAAAAACTTAGAATTTACTGAAAAAACCGCATTAGACGAAATGCACAGTGTAGTACATTGTATATGAGTGAGTTGCACTGAAAAACTTAGAATTTACTGAAAAACCCGCATTAGACGAAATGCAGAGTGTAGTACATTGTATATGAGTGAGTTGCACTGAAAAACTTAGAATTTACTGAAAAAACCGCATTAGACGAAATGCACAGTGTAGTACATTGTATATGAGTGAGTTGCACTGAAAAACTTAGAATTTACTGAAAAACCCGCATTAGACGAAATGCACAGTGTAGTACATTGTATATGAGTGAGTTGCACTGAAAAACTTAGAATTTACTGAAAAACCCGCATTAGACGAAATGCACAGTGTAGTACATTGAATATGAGTGCGTTGCACTGAAAAAAATTAGAATATACTGAAAAACCCGCATTAGACGAAATGCACAGTGTAGTACATTGTATATGAGTGAGTTGCACTGAAAAACTTAGAATTTACTGAAAAACCCGCATTAGACGAAATGCACAGTGTAGTACATTGTATATGAGTGAGTTGCACTGAAAAACTTAGAAATTACTGAAAAACCCGCATTAGACGAAATGCACTGTGTAGTACATTGTATATGAGTGAGTTGCACTGAAAAACTTAGAATTTACTGAAAAACCCGCATTAGACGAAATGCACAGTGTAGTACATTGTATATGAGTGAGTTGCACTGAAAAACTTAGAATTTACTGAAAAACCCACATTAGACGAAATGCACAGTGTAGTACATTGTATATGAGTGAGTTGCACTGAAAAACTTAGAATTTACTGAAAAACCCGATATAGAGGAAATGCACAGTGTAGTACATTGTATATGAGTGAGTTGCACTGAAAAACATAGAATTTACTGAAAAACCCGCATTAGACGAAATGCACAGTGTAGTACATTGTATATGAGTGAGTTGCACTGAAAAACTTAGAATTTACTGAAAAACACGCATTAGACGAAATGCACAGTGTAGTACATTGTATATGAGTGACTTGCACTGAAAAACTTAGAATTTACTGAAAAACCCGCATTAGACGAAATGCACAGTGTAGTACATTGTATATGAGTGAGTTGCACTGAAAAACTTAGAATTTACTGAAAAACCCGCATTAGACGAAATGCACAGTGTAGTACATTGTATATGAGTGAGTTGCACTGAAAAACTTAGAATTTACTGAAAAACCCGCATTAGACGAAATGCACAGTGTAGTACATTGTATATGAGTGAGTTGCACTGAAAAACTTAGAATTTACTGAAAAACCCGCATTAGACGAAATGCACAGTGTAGTACATTGTATATGAGTGAGTTGCACTGAAAATCTTAGAATTTACTGAAAAACACGCATTAGACGAAATGCACAGTGTAGTACATTGTATATGAGTGAGTTGCACTGAAAATCTTAGAATTTACTGAAAAACCCGCATTAGACGAAATGCACAGTGTAGTACATTGTATATGAGTGAGTTGCACTGAAAAACTTAGAATTTACTGAAAAACCCGCATTAGACGAAATGCACAGCGTAGTACATTGTATATGAGTGAGTTGCACTGAAATACTTAGAATTTACTGAAAAACCCGCATTAGACGAAATGCACAGTGTAGTACATTGTATATGAGTGAGTTGCACTGAAAAACATAGAATTTACTGAAAAACCCGCATTAGACGAAAAGCACAGCGTAGTACATAGTATATGAGTGAGTTGCACTGAAAAACTTAGAATTTACTGAAAAACCCGCATTAGACGAAATGCACAGCGTAGTACATAGTATATGAGTGAGTTGCACTGAAAAACTTAGAATTTACTGAAAAACCCCCATTAGACGAAATGCAGAGTGTAGTACATTGTATATGAGTGAGTTGCACGGAAAAACTTAGAATTTACTGAAAAACCCGCATTAGACGAAATGCACAGTGTAGTACATTGAATATGAGTGAGTTGCACTGAAAAAAATTAGAATATACTGAAAAACCCGCATTAGACGAAATGCACAGTGTAGTACATTGTATATGAGTGAGTTGCACTGAAAAACTTAGAATTTACTGAAAAACCCGCATTAGACGAAATGCACAGTGTAGTACATTGTATATGAGTGAGTTGCACTGAAAAACTTAGAATTTACTGAAAAACCCGCATTAGACCAAATGCACAGTGTAGTACATTGTATATGAGTGAGTTGCACTGAAAAACTTAGAATTTACTGAAAAAACCGCATTAGACGAAATGCACAGTGTAGTACATTGTATATGAGTGAGTTGCACTGAAAAACTTAGAATTTACTGAAAAACCCGCATTAGACGAAATGCAGAGTGTAGTACATTGTATATGAGTGAGTTGCACTGAAAAACTTAGAATTTACTGAAAAAACCGCATTAGACGAAATGCACAGTGTAGTACATTGTATATGAGTGAGTTGCACTGAAAAACTTAGAATTTACTGAAAAACCCGCATTAGACGAAATGCACAGTGTAGTACATTGTATATGAGTGAGTTGCACTGAAAAACTTAGAATTTACTGAAAAACCCGCATTAGACGAAATGCACAGTGTAGTACATTGAATATGAGTGCGTTGCACTGAAAAAAATTAGAATATACTGAAAAACCCGCATTAGACGAAATGCACAGTGTAGTACATTGTATATGAGTGAGTTGCACTGAAAAACTTAGAATTTACTGAAAAACCCGCATTAGACGAAATGCACAGTGTAGTACATTGTATATGAGTGAGTTGCACTGAAAAACTTAGAAATTACTGAAAAACCCGCATTAGACGAAATGCACTGTGTAGTACATTGTATATGAGTGAGTTGCACTGAAAAACTTAGAATTTACTGAAAAACCCGCATTAGACGAAATGCACAGTGTAGTACATTGTATATGAGTGAGTTGCACTGAAAAACTTAGAATTTACTGAAAAACCCACATTAGACGAAATGCACAGTGTAGTACATTGTATATGAGTGAGTTGCACTGAAAAACTTAGAATTTACTGAAAAACCCGATATAGAGGAAATGCACAGTGTAGTACATTGTATATGAGTGAGTTGCACTGAAAAACATAGAATTTACTGAAAAACCCGCATTAGACGAAATGCACAGTGTAGTACATTGTATATGAGTGAGTTGCACTGAAAAACTTAGAATTTACTGAAAAACACGCATTAGACGAAATGCACAGTGTAGTACATTGTATATGAGTGACTTGCACTGAAAAACTTAGAATTTACTGAAAAACCCGCATTAGACGAAATGCACAGTGTAGTACATTGTATATGAGTGAGTTGCACTGAAAAACTTAGAATTTACTGAAAAACCCGCATTAGACGAAATGCACAGTGTAGTACATTGTATATGAGTGAGTTGCACTGAAAAACTTAGAATTTACTGAAAAACCCGCATTAGACGAAATGCACAGTGTAGTACATTGTATATGAGTGAGTTGCACTGAAAAACTTAGAATTTACTGAAAAACCCGCATTAGACGAAATGCACAGTGTAGTACATTGTATATGAGTGAGTTGCACTGAAAATCTTAGAATTTACTGAAAAACACGCATTAGACGAAATGCACAGTGTAGTACATTGTATATGAGTGAGTTGCACTGAAAATCTTAGAATTTACTGAAAAACCTGCATTAGACGAAATGCACAGTGTAGTACATTGTATATGAGTGAGTTGCACTGAAAAACTTAGAATTTACTGAAAAACCCGCATTAGACGAAATGCACAGCGTAGTACATTGTATATGAGTGAGTTGCACTGAAATACTTAGAATTTACTGAAAAACCCGCATTAGACGAAATGCACAGTGTAGTACATTGTATATGAGTGAGTTGCACTGAAAAACATAGAATTTACTGAAAAACCCGCATTAGACGAAAAGCACAGCGTAGTACATAGTATATGAGTGAGTTGCACTGAAAAACTTAGAATTTACTGAAAAACCCGCATTAGACGAAATGCACAGCGTAGTACATAGTATATGAGTGAGTTGCACTGAAAAACTTAGAATTTACTGAAAAACCCGCATTAGACGAAATGCACAGCGTAGTACATAGTATATGAGTGAGTTGCACTGAAAAACTTAGAATTTACTGAAAAACCCGCATTAGACGAAATGCACAGTGTAGTACATTGTATATGAGTGAGTTGCACTGAAAAACTTAGAATTTACTGAAAAACCCGCATTAGACGAAATGCACAGTGTAGTACATTGTATATGAGTGAGTTGCACTGAAAAACTTAGAATTTACTGAAAAACCCGCATTAGACGAAATGCACAGTGTAGTACATTGTATATGAGTGAGTTGCACTGAAAAACTTAGAATTTACTGAAAAACCCGCATTAGACGAAATGCACAGTGTAGTACATTGTATATGAGTGAGTTGCACTGAAAAACTTAGAATTTACTGAAAAACCCGCATTAGACGAAATGCACAGTGTAGTACATTGTATATGAGTGAGTTGCACTGAAAAACTTAGAATTTACTGAAAAACACGCATTAGACGAAATGCACAGCGTAGTACATAGTATATGAGTGAGTTGCACTGAAAATCTTAGAATTTACTGAAAAACCCGCATTATCGAAATGCACAGTGTAGTACATTGTATATGAGTGAGTTGCACTGAAAAACTTAGAATTTCCTGAAAAACCCGCATTAGACGAAATGTACAGTGTAGTACATAGTATATGAGTGAGTTGCACTGAAAAACTTAGATTTTACTGAAAAACCCGCATTAGACGAAATGCACAGCGTAGTACATAGTATATGAGTGAGTTGCACTGAAAAACTTAGAATTTACTGAAAAACCCGCATTAGACGAAATGCACAGTGTAGTACATTGTATATGAGTGAGTTGCACTGAAAAACATAGAATTTACTGAAAAACCCGCATTAGACGAAAAGTACAGTGTAGTACATAGTATATGAGTGAGTTGCACTGAAAAACTTAGAATTTACTGAAAAACCCGCATTAGACGAAATGCACAGCGTAGTACATAGTATATGAGTGAGTTGCACTGAAAAACTTAGAATTTACTGAAAAACCCGCATTAGACGAAATGCACAGTGTAGTACATAGTATATGAGTGAGTTGCACTGAAAAACTTAGAATTTACTGAAAAACCCGCATTAGACGAAATGCACAGTGTAGTACATTGTATATGAGTGAGTTGCACTGAAAAACTTAGAATTTACTGAAAAACCCGCATTAGACGAAATCCACAGTGTAGTACATTGTATATGAGTGAGTTGCACTGAAAAACTTAGAATTTACTGAAAAACCCGCATTAGACGAAATGCACAGTGTAGTACATTGTATATGAGTGAGTTGCACTGAAAAACTTAGAATTTACTGAAAAACCCGCATTAGACGAAATGCACAGTGTAGTACATTGTATATGAGTGAGTTGCACTGAAAAACTTAGAATTTACTGAAAAACCCGCATTAGACGAAATGCACAGTGTAGTACATTGTATATGAGTGAGTTGCACTGAAAAACTTAGAATTTACTGAAAAACCCGCATTAGACGAAATGCACAGTGTAGTACATAGTATATGAGTGAGTTGCACTGAAAAACTTAGAATTTACTGAAAAACCCGCATTAGACGAAATGCACAGTGTAGTACATAGTATATGAGTGAGTTGCACTGAAAAACTTATAATTTACTGAAAAACCCGCATTAGACGAAATGTACAGTGTAGTACATAGTATATGAGTGAGTTGCACTGAAAAACTTAGAATTTACTGAAAAACCCGCATTAGACGAAATGCACAGTGTAGTACATTGTATATGAGTGAGTTGCACTGAAAAACTTAGAATTTATTGAAAAACCCGCATTAGACGAAATGCACAGTGTAGTACATAGTATATGAGTGAGTTGCACTGAAAAACTTAGAATTTACTGAAAAACCCGCATTAGACGAAATGCACAGTGTAGTACGTTGTATATGAGTGAGTTGCACTGAAAAACTTAGAAGTTTCTGAAAAACCCGCATTAGACGAAATGCACAGTGTTGTACATAGTATATGAGTGAGTTGCACTGAAAAACTTAGAATTTACTGAAAAACCCGCATTAGACGAAATGCACAGTGTAGTACGTTGTATATGAGTGAGTTGCACTGAAAAACTTAGAAGTTACTGAAAAACCCGCATTAGACGAAATGCACAGTGTAGTACATAGTATATGAGTGACTTGCACTGAAAAACTTAGAATTTACTGAAAAACCCGCATTAGACGAAATGCACAGTGTAGTACATTGTATATGAGTGAGTTGCACTGAAAAACTTAGAAATTACTGAAAAACCCGCATTAGACGAAATGCACTGTGTAGTACATTGTATATGAGTGAGTTGCACTGAAAAACTTAGAATTTACTGAAAAACCCGCATTAGACGAAATGCACAGTGTAGTACATTGTATATGAGTGAGTTGCACTGAAAAACTTAGAATTTACTGAAAAACCCACATTAGACGAAATGCACAGTGTAGTACATTGTATATGAGTGAGTTGCACTGAAAAACTTAGAATTTACTGAAAAACCCGCATTAGAGGAAATGCACAGTGTAGTACATTGTATATGAGTGAGTTGCACTGAAAAACATAGAATTTACTGAAAAACCCGCATTAGACGAAATGCACAGTGTAGTACATTGTATATGAGTGAGTTGCACTGAAAAACTTAGAATTTACTGAAAAACCCGCATTACACGAAATGCACAGTGTAGTACATTGTATATGAGTGAGTTGCACTGAAAATCTTAGAATTTACTGAAAAACACGCATTAGACGAAATGCACAGTGTAGTACATTGTATATGAGTGAGTTGCACTGAAAATCTTAGAATTTACTGAAAAACCCGCATTAGACGAAATGCACAGTGTAGTACATTGTATATGAGTGAGTTGCACTGAAAAACTTAGAATTTACTGAAAAACCCGCATTAGACGAAATGCACAGCGTAGTACATTGTATATGAGTGAGTTGCACTGAAATACTTAGAATTTACTGAAAAACCCGCATTAGACGAAATGCACAGTGTAGTACATTGTATATGAGTGAGTTGCACTGAAAAACATAGAATTTACTGAAAAACCCGCATTAGACGAAAAGCACAGCGTTGTACATAGTATATGAGTGAGTTGCACTGAAAAACTTAGAATTTACTGAAAAACCCGCATTAGACGAAATGCACAGCGTAGTACATAGTATATGAGTGAGTTGCACTGAAAAACTTAGAATTTACTGAAAAACCCGCATTAGACGAAATGCACAGCGTAGTACATAGTATATGAGTGAGTTGCACTGAAAAACTTAGAATTTACTGAAAAACCCGCATTAGACGAAATGCACAGTGTAGTACATTGTATATGAGTGAGTTGCACTGAAAAACTTAGAATTTACTGAAAAACCCGCATTAGACGAAATGCACAGTGTAGTACATTGTATATGAGTGAGTTGCACTGAAAAACTTAGAATTTACTGAAAAACCCGCATTAGACGAAATGCACAGTGTAGTACATTGTATATGAGTGAGTTGCACTGAAAAACTTAGAATTTACTGAAAAACCCGCATTAGACGAAATGCACAGTGTAGTACATTGTATATGAGTGAGTTGCACTGAAAAACTTAGAATTTACTGAAAAACCCGCATTAGACGAAATGCACAGTGTAGTACATTGTATATGAGTGAGTTGCACTGAAAAACTTAGAATTTACTGAAAAACACGCATTAGACGAAATGCACAGCGTAGTACATAGTATATGAGTGAGTTGCACTGAAAATCTTAGAATTTACTGAAAAACCCGCATTATCGAAATGCACAGTGTAGTACATTGTATATGAGTGAGTTGCACTGAAAAACTTAGAATTTCCTGAAAAACCCGCATTAGACGAAATGCACAGTGTAGTACATTGTATATGAGTGAGTTGCACTGAAAAACTTAGAATTTACTGAAAAACCCGCATTAGACGAAATGCACAGTGTAGTACATAGTATATGAGTGAGTTGCACTGAAAAACTTAGAATTTACTGAAAAACCCGCATTAGACGAAATGCACAGTGTAGTACATAGTATATGAGTGAGTTGCACTGAAAAACTTATAATTTACTGAAAAACCCGCATTAGACGAAATGTACAGTGTAGTACATAGTATATGAGTGAGTTGCACTGAAAAACTTAGAATTTACTGAAAAACCCGCATTAGACGAAATGCACAGTGTAGTACATTGTATATGAGTGAGTTGCACTGAAAAACTTAGAATTTATTGAAAAACCCGCATTAGACGAAATGCACAGTGTAGTACATAGTATATGAGTGAGTTGCACTGAAAAACTTAGAATTTACTGAAAAACCCGCATTAGACGAAATGCACAGTGTAGTACGTTGTATATGAGTGAGTTGCACTGAAAAACTTAGAAGTTTCTGAAAAACCCGCATTAGACGAAATGCACAGTGTTGTACATAGTATATGAGTGAGTTGCACTGAAAAACTTAGAATTTACTGAAAAACCCGCATTAGACGAAATGCACAGTGTAGTACGTTGTATATGAGTGAGTTGCACTGAAAAACTTAGAAGTTACTGAAAAACCCGCATTAGACGAAATGCACAGTGTAGTACATAGTATATGAGTGACTTGCACTGAAAAACTTAGAATTTACTGAAAAACCCGCATTAGACGAAATGCACAGTGTAGTACATTGTATATGAGTGAGTTGCACTGAAAAACTTAGAATTTACTGAAAAACCCGCATTAGACGAAATGCACACTGTAGTACATTGTATATGAGTGAGTTGCACTGAAAAACTTAGAATTTACTGAAAAACCCGCCTTAGACGAAATGCACAGTGTAGTACATTGTATATGAGTGAGTTGCACTGAAAAACTTAGAATTTACTGAAAAACCCGCATTAGACGAAATGCACAGTGTAGTACATAGTATATGAGTGAGTTGCACTGAAAAACTTAGAATTTACTGAAAAACCCGCATTAGACGAAATGCACAGTGTAGTACGTTGTATATGAGTGAGTTGCACTGAAAAACTTCGAAGTTACTGAAAAACCCGCATTAGACGAAATGCACAGTGTAGTACATAGTATATGAGTGAGTTGCACTGAAAAACTTAGAATTTACTGAAAAACCCGCATTAGACGAAATGCACAGTGTAGTACATTGTATATGAGTGAGTTGCACTGAAAAACTTAGAATTTACTGAAAAACCCGCATTAGACAAAATGCACAGTGTAGTACATTGTATATGAGTGAGTTGCACTGAAAAACTTAGAATTTACTGAAAAACCCGCATTAGACGAAATGCACAGTGTAGTACATTGTATATGAGTGAGTTGCACTGAAAAACTTAGAATTTACTGAAAAACCCGCATTAGACGAAATGCACAGTGTAGTACATTGAATATGAGTGAGTTGCACTGAAAAACTTAGAATTTACTGAAAAACCCGCATTAGACGAAATGCACAGTGTAGTACATTGTATATGAGTGAGTTGCACTGAAAAACTTAGAATTTACTGAAAAACCCGCATTAGACGAAATGCACAGTGTAGTACATAGTATATGAGTGAGTTGCACTGAAAAACTTAGAATTTACTGAAAAACCCGCATTAGACGAAATGCACAGTGTAGTACATAGTATATGAGTGAGTTGCACTGAAAAAATTATAATTTACTGAAAAACCCGCATTAGACGAAATGCACAGTGTAGTACATAGTATATGAGTGAGTTGCACTGAAAAACTTAGAACTTACTGAAAAACCCGCATTAGACGAAATGCACAGTGTAGTACATTGTATATGAGTGAGTTGCACTGAAAAACTTAGAATTTAATGAAAAACCCGCATTAGACGAAATGCACAGTGTAGTACATAGTATATGAGTGAGTTGCACTGAAAAACTTAGAATTAGACGAAATGCACAGTGTAGTACGTTGTATATGAGTGAGTTGCACTGAAAAACTTAGAAGTTACTGAAAAACCCGCATTAGACGAAATGCACAGTGTAGTACATAGTATATGAGTGACTTGCACTGAAAAACTTAGAATTTACTGAAAAACCCGCATTAGACGAAATGCACAGTGTAGTACATTGTATATGAGTGAGTTGCACTGAAAAACTTAGAATTTACTGAAAAACCCGCATTAGACGAAATGCACACTGTAGTACATTGTATATGAGTGAGTTGCACTGAAAAACTTAGAATTTATTGAAAAACCCGCATTAGACGAAATGCACAGTGTAGTACATAGTATATGAGTGAGTTGCACTGAAAAACTTAGAATTTACTGAAAAACCCGCATTAGACGAAATGCACAGTGTAGTACGTTGTATATGAGTGAGTTGCACTGAAAAACTTAGAAGTTACTGAAAAACCCGCATTAGACGAAATGCACAGTGTAGTACATAGTATATGAGTGAGTTGCACTGAAAAACTTAGAATTTACTGAAAAACCCGCATTAGACGAAATGCACAGTGTAGTACATTGTATATGAGTGCGTTGCACTGAAAAAAATTAGAATATACTGAAAAACCCGCATTAGACGAAATGCACACTGTAGTACGTTGTATATGAGTGAGTTGCACTGAAAAACTTAGAATTTACTGAAAAACCCGCATTAGACGAAATGCACAGTGTAGTACATTGTATATGAGTGAGTTGCACTGAAAAACTTAGAATTTACTGAAAAACCCGCATTAGACGAAATGCACAGTGTAGTACATTGTATATGAGTGAGTTGCACTGAAAAACTTGGAATTTACTGAAAAACCCGCATTAGACGAAATGCACAGTGTAGTACGTTGTATATGAGTGAGTTGCACTGAAAAACTTAGAAGTTACTGAAAAACCCGCATTAGACGAAATGCACAGTGTAGTACATTGTATATGAGTGAGTTGCACTGAAAAACTTAGCATTTACTGAAAAACCCGCATTAGACGAAATGCACAGTGTAGTACATTGTATATGAGTGAGTTGCACTGAAAAACTTAGAATTTACTGAAAAACCCGCATTAGACGAAATGCACAGTGTAGTACATTGTATATGAGTGAGTTGCACTGAAAAACTTAGAATTTACTGAAAAACCCGCATTAGACGAAATGCACAGTGTAGTACATTGTATATGAGTGAGTTGCACTGAAAAACTTAGAATTTACTGAAAAACCCGCATTAGACGAAATGCACAGTGTAGTACATTGTATATGAGTGAGTTGCACTGAAAAACTTAGAATTTACTGAAAAACCCGCATTAGACGAAATGCACAGTGTAGTACATTGTATATGAGTGAGTTGCACTGAAAAACTTAGAATTTACTGAAAAACCCGCATTAGACGAAATGCACACTGTAGTACATTGTATATGAGTGAGTTGCACTGAAAAACTTAGAATTTACTGAAAAACCCGCATTAGACGAAATGCACAGTGTAGTACATTGTATATGAGTGAGTTGCACTGAAAAACTTAGAATTTACTGAAAAACCCGCATTAGACGAAATGCACAGTGTAGTACATTGTATATGAGTGAGTTGCACTGAAAAACTTAGAATTTACTGAAAAACCCGCATTAGACGAAATGCACAGTGTAGTACATAGTATATGAGTGAGTTGCACTGAAAAACTTAGAATTTACTGAAAAACCCGCATTAGACGAAATGCACAGTGTAGTACATAGTATATGAGTGAGTTGCACTGAAAAACTTAGAATTTACTGAAAAACCCGCATTAGACGAAATGCACAGTGTAGTACATAGTATATGAGTGAGTTGCACTGAAAAACTTAGAATTTACTGAAAAACCCGCATTAGACGAAATGCACAGTGTAGTACATTGTATATGAGTGAGTTGCACTGAAAAACTTAGAATTTACTGAAAAACCCGCATTAGACGAAATGCACAGTGTAGTACATAGTATATGAGTGAGTTGCACTGAAAAACTTAGAATTTACTGAAAAACCCGCATTAGACGAAATGCACAGTGTAGTACGTTGTATATGAGTGAGTTGCACTGAAAAACTTAGAAGTTACTGAAAAACCCGCATTAGACGAAATGCACAGTGTAGTACATAGTATATGAGTGAGTTGCACTGAAAAACTTAGAATTTACTGAAAAACCCGCATTAGACGAAATGCACAGTGTAGTACATTGTATATGAGTGAGTTGCACTGAAAAACTTAGAATTTACTGAAAAACCCGCATTAGACGAAATGCACACTGTAGTACATTGTATATGAGTGAGTTGCACTGAAAAACTTAGAATTTACTGAAAAACCCGCATTAGACGAAATGCACAGTGTAGTACATTGTATATGAGTGAGTTGCACTGAAAAACTTAGAATTTACTGAAAAACCCGCATTAGACGAAATGCACAGTGTAGTACATTGTATATGAGTGAGTTGCACTGAAAAACTTAGAATTTACTGAAAAACCCGCATTAGACGAAATGCACAGTGTAGTACATGGTATATGAGTGAGTTGCACTGAAAAACTTAGAATTTACTGAAAAACCCGCATTAGACGAAATGCACAGTGTAGTACATTGTATATGAGTGAGTTGCACTGAAAAACTTAGAATTTACTGAAAAACCCGCATTAGACGAAATGCACAGTGTAGTACATAGTATATGAGTGAGTTGCACTGAAAAACTTATAATTTACTGAAAAACCCGCATTAGACGAAATGCACAGTGTAGTACATAGTATATGAGTGAGTTGCACTGAAAAACTTAGAATTTACTGAAAAACCCGCATTAGACGAAATGCACAGTGTAGTACATTGTATATGAGTGAGTTGCACTGAAAAACTTAGAATTTACTGAAAAACCCGCATTAGACGAAATGCACAGTGTAGTACATAGTATATGAGTGAGTTGCACTGAAAAACTTAGAATTTACTGAAAAACCCGCATTAGACGAAATGCACAGTGTAGTACTTTGTATATGAGTGAGTTGCACTGAAAAACTTAGAAGTTACTGAAAAACCCGCATTAGACGAAATGCACAGTGTAGTACATAGTATATGAGTGAGTTGCACTGAAAAACTTAGAATTTACTGAAAAACCCGCATTAGACGAAATGCACAGTGTAGTACATTGTATATGAGTGCGTTGCACTGAAAAAAATTAGAATATACTGAAAAACCCGCATTAGACGAAATGCACACTGTAGTACATTGTATATGAGTGAGTTGCACTGAAAAACTTAGAATTTACTGAAAAAACCCGCATTAGACGAAATGCACAGTGTAGTACATTGTATATGAGTGAGTTGCACTGAAAAACTTAGAATTTACTGAAAAACCCGCATTAGACGAAATGCACAGTGTAGTACATAGTATATGAGTGAGTTGCACTGAAAACTTAGAATTTACTGAAAAACCCCGCATTAGACGAAATGCACAGTGTAGTACGTTGTATATGAGTGAGTTGCACTGAAAAACTTAGAAGTTACTGAAAAACCCGCATTAGACGAAATGCACAGTGTAGTACATAGTATATGAGTGAGTTGCACTGAAAAACTTAGAATTTACTGAAAAACCCGCATTAGACGAAATGCACAGTGTAGTACATTGTATATGAGTGAGTTGCACTGAAAAACTTGGAATTTACTGAAAAACCCGCATTAGACGAAATGCACAGTGTAGTAACATTGTATATGAGTGAGTTGCACTGAAAAACTTAGAATTTACTGAAAAACCCGCATTAGACGAAATGCACAGTGTAGTACATTGTATATGAGTGAGTTGCACTGAAAAACTTAGAATTTACAGAAAAACCCGCATTAGACGAAATGCACAGTGTAGTACATTGTATATGAGTGAGTTGCACTGAAAAACTTAGAATTTACTGAAAAACCCGCATTAGACGAAATGCACAGTGTAGTACATTGTATATGAGTGAGTTGCACTGAAAAACTTAGAATTTACTGAAAAACCCGCATTAGACGAAATGCACAGTGTAGTACATTGTATATGAGTGAGTTGCACTGAAAAACTTAGAATTTACTGAAAAACCCGCATTAGACGAAATGCACACTGTAGTACATTGTATATGAGTGAGTTGCACTGAAAAACTTAGAATTTACTGAAAAACCCGCATTAGACGAAATGCACAGTGTAGTACATTGTATATGAGTGAGTTGCACTGAAAAACTTAGAATTTACTGAAACACCCGCATTAGACGAAATGCACAGTGTAGTACATTGAATATGAGTGAGTTGCACTGAAAAACTTAGAATTTACTGAAAAACCCGCATTAGACGAAATGCACAGTGTAGTACATTGTATATGAGTGAGTTGCACTGAAAAACTTAGAATTTACTGAAAAACCCGCATTAGACGAAATGCACAGTGTAGTACATTGTATATGAGTGAGTTGCACTGAAAAACTTAGAATTTACTGAAAAACCCGCATTAGACGAAATGCACAGTGTAGTACATAGTATATGAGTGAGTTGCACTGAAAAACTTAGAATTTACTGAAAAACCCGCATTAGACGAAATGCACAGTGTAGTACATAGTATATGAGTGAGTTGCACTGAAAAACTTATAATTTACTGAAAAACCCGCATTAGACGAAATGCACAGTGTAGTACATAGTATATGAGTGAGTTGCACTGAAAAACTTAGAATTTACTGAAAAACCCGCATTAGACGAAATGCACAGTGTAGTACATTGTATATGAGTGAGTTGCACTGAAAAACTTAGAATTTACTGAAAAACCCGCATTAGACGAAATGCACAGTGTAGTACATAGTATATGAGTGAGTTGCACTGAAAAACTTAGAATTTACTGAAAAACCCGCATTAGACGAAATGCACAGTGTAGTACGTTGTATATGAGTGAGTTGCACTGAAAAACTTAGAAGTTACTGAAAAACCCGCATTAGACGAAATGCACAGTGTAGTACATTGTATATGAGTGAGTTGCACTGAAAAACTTAGAATTTACTGAAAAACCCGCATTAGACGAAATGCACAGTGTAGTACATTGTATATGAGTGAGTTGCACTGAAAAACTTAGAATTTACTGAAAAACCCGCATTAGACGAAATGCACAGTGTAGTACATTGAATATGAGTGCGTTGCACTGAAAAACTTAGAATTTATTGAAAAACCCGCATTAGACGAAATGCACAGTGTAGTACATTGTATATGAGTGAGTTGCACTGAAAAACTTATAATTTACTGAAAAACCCGCATTAGACGAAATGCAGAGTGTAGTACATTGTATATGAGTGAGTTGCACTGAAAAACTTAGAATTTACTGAAAAACCCGCATTAGACGAAATGCACACTGTAGTACATTGAATATGAGTGCGTTGCACTGAAAAACTTAGAATTTATTGAAAAACCCGCATTAGACGAAATGCACAGTGTAGTACATTGTATATGAGTGAGTTGCACTGAAAAACTTAGAATTTACTGAAAAACCCGCATTAGACGAAATGCACAGTGTAGTATGTTGTATATGAGTGAGTTGCACTGAAAAACTTAGAAGTTACTGAAAAACCCGCATTAGACGAAATGCACAGTGTAGTACGTTGTATATGAGTGAGTTGCACTGAAAAACTTAGAAGTTACTGAAAAACCCGCATTAGACGAAATGCACAGTGTAGTACATAGTATATGAGTGAGTTGCACTGAAAAACTTACAATTTACTGAAAAACCCGCATTAGACGAAATGCACAGTGTAGTACATTGTATATGAGTGAGTTGCACTGAAAAACTTAGAATTTACTGAAAAACCCGCATTAGACGAAATGCACACTGTAGTACATTGTATATGAGTGAGTTGCACTGAAAAACTTAGAATTTACTGAAAAACCCGCATTAGACGAAATGCACAGTGTAGTACATTGTATATGAGTGAGTTGCACTGAAAAACTTAGAATTTACTGAAAAACCCGCATTAGACGAAATGCACAGTGTAGTACATTGAATATGAGTGAGTTGCACTGAAAAACTTAGAATTTACTGAAAAACCCGCATTAGATGAAATGCACAGTGTAGTACATTGTATATGAGTGAGTTGCACTGAAAAACTTAGAATTTACTGAAAAACCCGCATTAGACGAAATGCACAGTGTAGTACATTGTATATGAGTGAGTTGCACTGAAAAACTTAGAATTTACTGAAAAACCCGCATTAGACGAAATGCACAGTGTAGTACATAGTATATGAGTGAGTTGCACTGAAAAACTTAGAATTTACTGAAAAACCCGCATTAGACGAAATGCACAGTGTAGTACATAGTATATGAGTGAGTTGCACTGAAAAACTTAGAAGTTACTGAAAAACCCGCATTAGACGAAATGCACAGTGTAGTACATAGTATATGAGTGAGTTGCACTGAAAAACTTAGAATTTACTGAAAAACCCGCATTAGACGAAATGCACACTGTAGTACATTGTATATGAGTGAGTTGCACTGAAAAACTTAGAATTTACTGAAAAACCCGCATTAGACGAAATGCACAGTGTAGTACATTGTATATGAGTGAGTTGCACTGAAAAACTTAGAATTTACTGAAAAACCCGCATTAGACGAAATGCACAGTGTAGTACATAGTATATGAGTGAGTTGCACTGAAAAACTTAGAATTTACTGAAAAACCCGCATTAGACGAAATGCACAGTGTAGTACATTGTATATGAGTGAGTTGCACTGAAAAACTTAGAATTTACTGAAAAACCCGCATTAGACGAAATGCACAGTGTAGTATATTGTATATGAGTGAGTTGCACTGAAAAACTTAGAATTTACTGAAAAACCCGAATTAGACGAAATGCACAGTGTAGTACATTGAATATGAGTGAGTTGCACTGAAAAACTTAGAATTTACTGAAAAACCCGCATTAGACGAAATGCACAGTGTAGTACATTGTATATGAGTGAGTTGCACTGAAAAACTTAGAATTTACTGAAAAACCCGCATTAGACGAAATGCACAGTGTAGTACATTGAATATGAGTGAGTTGCACTGAAAAACTTAGATTTTACTGAAAAACCCGCATTAGACGAAATGCACAGTGTAGTACATTGTATATGAGTGAGTTGCACTGAAAAACTTAGAATTTACTGAAAAACCCGCATTAGACGAAATGCACAGTGTAGTACATTGTATATGAGTGAGTTGCACTGAAAAACTTAGAATTTACTGAAAAACCCGCATTAGACGAAATGCACAGTGTAGTACATTGTATATGAGTGAGTTGCACTGAAAAACTTAGAATTTACTGAAAAACCCGCATTAGACGAAATGCACAGTGTAGTACATTGTATATGAGTGAGTTGCACTGAAAAACTTAGAATTTACTGAAAAACCCGCATTAGACGAAATGCACAGTGTAGTACATTGTATATGAGTGAGTTGCACTGAAAAACTTAGAATTTACTGAAAAACCCGCATTAGACGAAATGCACAGTGTAGTACATAGTATATGAGTGAGTTGCACTGAAAAACTTATAATTTACTGAAAAACCCGCATTAGACGAAATGCAGAGTGTAGTACATTGTATATGAGTGAGTTGCACTGAAAAACTTAGAATTTACTGAAAAACCCGCATTAGACGAAATGCACAGTGTAGTACATTGAATATGAGTGCGTTGCACTGAAAAACTTAGAATTTATTGAAAAACCCGCATTAGACGAAATGCACAGTGTAGTACATTGTATATGAGTGAGTTGCACTGAAAAACTTAGAATTTACTGAAAAACCCGCATTAGACGAAATGCACACTGTAGTACATTGTATATGAGTGAGTTGCACTGAAAAACTTAGAATTTACTGAAAAACCCGCATTAGACGAAATGCACAGTGTAGTACATTGTATATGAGTGAGTTGCACTGAAAAACTTAGAATTTACTGAAAAACCCGCATTAGACGAAATGCACAGTGTAGTACATAGTATATGAGTGAGTTGCACTGAAAAACTTAGAATTTACTGAAAAACCCGCATTAGACGAAATGCACAGTGTAGTACGTTGTATATGAGTGAGTTGCACTGAAAAACTTAGAAGTTACTGAAAAACCCGCATTAGACGAAATGCACAGTGTAGTACATAGTATATGAGTGAGTTGCACTGAAAAACTTAGAATTTACTGAAAAACCCGCATTAGACGAAATGCACAGTGTAGTACATTGTATATGAGTGAGTTGCACTGAAAAACTTAGAATTTACTGAAAAACCCGCATTAGACGAAATGCACACTGTAGTATATTGTATATGAGTGAGTTGCACTGAAAAACTTAGAATTTACTGAAAAACCCGAATTAGACGAAATGCACAGTGTAGTACATTGAATATGAGTGAGTTGCACTGAAAAACTTAGAATTTACTGAAAAACCCGCATTAGACGAAATGCACAGTGTAGTACATTGTATATGAGTGAGTTGCACTGAAAAACTTAGAATTTACTGAAAAACCCGCATTAGACGAAATGCACAGTGTAGTACATAGTATATGAGTGAGTTGCACTGAAAAACTTAGAATTTACTGAAAAACCCGCATTAGACGAAATGCACAGTGTAGTACATTGTATATGAGTGAGTTGCACTGAAAAACTTAGAATTTACTGAAAAACCCGCATTAGACGAAATGCACAGTGTAGTACATTGTATATGAGTGAGTTGCACTGAAAAACTTAGAATTTACTGAAAAACCCGCATTAGACGAAATGCACAGTGTAGTACATTGTATATGAGTGAGTTGCACTGAAAATCTTAGAATTTACTGAAAAACATGCATTAGACGAAATGCACAGTGTAGTACATTGTATATGAGTGAGTTGCACTGAAAAACTTATAATTTACTGAAAAACCCGCATTAGACGAAATGCAGAGTGTAGTACATTGTATATGAGTGAGTTGCACTGAAAAACTTAGAATTTACTGAAAAACCCGCATTAGACGAAATGCACAGTGTAGTACATTGAATATGAGTGCGTTGCACTGAAAAACTTAGAATTTACTGAAAAACCCGCATTAGACGAAATGCACACTGTAGTACATTGTATATGAGTGAGTTGCACTGAAAAACTTAGAATTTACTGAAAAACCCGCATTAGACGAAATGCACAGTGTAGTACATTGTATATGAGTGAGTTGCACTGAAAAACTTAGAATTTACTGAAAAACCCGCATTAGACGAAATGCACAGTGTAGTACATAGTATATGAGTGAGTTGCACTGAAAAACTTAGAATTTACTGAAAAAACCCGCATTAGACGAAATGCACAGTGTAGTACGTTGTATATGAGTGAGTTGCACTGAAAAACTTAGAAGTTACTGAAAAACCCGCATTAGACGAAATGCCACAGTGTAGTACATAGTATATGAGTGAGTTGCACTGAAAAACTTAGAATTTACTGAAAAACCCGCATTAGACGAAATGCACAGTGTAGTACATTGTATATGAGTGAGTTGCACTGAAAAACTTAGAATTTACTGAAAAACCCGCATTAGACGAAATGCACACTGTAGTACATTGTATATGAGTAGGTTGCACTGAAAAACTTAGAATTTACTGAAAAACCCGCATTAGATGAAATGCACAGTGTAGTACATTGTATATGAGTGAGTTGCACTGAAAAACTTAGAATTTACTGAAAAACCCGCATTAGACGAAATGCACAGTGTAGTACATTGAATATGAGTGAGTTGCACTGAAAAAATTTGAATTTACTGAAAAACCCGCATTAGACGAAATGCACAGTGTAGTACGTTGTATATGAGTGAGTTGCACTGAAAAACTTAGAAGTTACTGAAAAACCCGCATTAGACGAAATGCACAGTGTAGTACATAGTATATGAGTGAGTTGCACTGAAAAACTTAGAATTTACTGAAAAACCCGCATTAGACGAAATGCACAGTGTAGTACATTGTATATGAGTGAGTTGCACTGAAAAACTTAGAATTTACTGAAAAACCCGCATTAGACGAAATGCACACTGTAGTACATTGTATATGAGTGAGTTGCACTGAAAAACTTAGAATTTACTGAAAAACCCGCATTAGACGAAATGCACAGTGTAGTACATTGTATATGAGTGAGTTGCACTGAAAAACTTAGAATTTACTGAAAAACCCGCATTAGACGAAATGCACAGTGTAGTACATTGAATATGAGTGAGTTGCACTGAAAAACTTAGAATTTACTGAAAAACCCGCATTAGACGAAATGCACATTGTATTACATTGTATATGAGTGAGTTGCACTGAAAAACTTAGAATTTACTGAAAAAACCCGCATTAGACGAAATGCACAGTGTAGTACATTGTATATGAGTGAGTTGCACTGAAAAACTTAGAATTTACTGAAAAACCCGCATTAGACGAAATGCACAGTGTAGTACATTGTATATGAGTGAGTTGCACTGAAAAACTTAGAATTTACTGAAAAACCCGCATTAGACGAAATGCACAGTGTAGTACATGGTATATGAGTGAGTTGCACTGAAAAACTTAGAATTTACTGAAAAACCCGCATTAGACGAAATGCACAGTGTAGTACATTGTATATGAGTGAGTTGCACTGAAAAACTTAGAATTTACTGAAAAACCCGCATTAGACGAAATGCACAGTGTAGTACATTGTATATGAGTGAGTTGCACTGAAAAACTTAGAATTTACTGAAAAACCCGCATTAGACGAAATGCACAGTGTAGTACATTGTATATGAGTGAGTTGCACTGAAAAACTTAGAATTTACTGAAAATCCGCATTAGACGAAATGCACAGTGTAGTACATTGTATATGAGTGAGTTGCACTGAAAAACTTAGAATTTACTGAAAAACCCGCATTAGACGAAATGCACAGTGTGAGTACATAGTATATGAGTGAGTTGCACTGAAAAACTTAGAATTTACTGAAAAACCCGCATTAGACGAAATGCACAGTGTAGTACATAGTATATGAGTGAGTTGCACTGAAAAACTTAGAAGTTACTGAAAAACCCGCATTAGACGAAATGCACAGTGTAGTACATAGTATATGAGTGAGTTGCACTGAAAAACTTAGAATTTACTGAAAAACCCGCATTAGACGAAATGCACACTGTAGTACATTGTATATGAGTGAGTTGCACTGAAAAACTTAGAATTTACTGAAAAACCCGCATTAGACGAAAATGCACAGTGTAGTACATTGTATATGAGTGAGTTGCACTGAAAAACTTAGAATTTACTGAAAAACCCGCATTAGACGAAATGCACAGTGTAGTACATAGTATATGAGTGAGTTGCACTGAAAAACTTAGAATTTACTGAAAAACCCGCATTAGACGAAATGCACAGTGTAGTACGTTGTATATGAGTGAGTTGCACTGAAAAACTTAGAAGTTACTGAAAAACCCGCATTAGACGAAATGCACAGTGTAGTACATAGTATATGAGTGAGTTGCACTGAAAAACTTAGAATTTACTGAAAAACCCGCATTAGACGAAATGCACAGTGTAGTACATTGTATATGAGTGAGTTGCACTGAAAACTTAGAATTTACTGAAAAACCCGCATTAGACGAAATGCACACTGTAGTACATTGTATATGAGTGAGTTGCACTGAAAAACTTAGAATTTACTGAAAAACCCGCATTAGACGAAATGCACAGTGTAGTACATTGTATATGAGTGAGTTGCACTGAAAAACTTAGAATTTACTGAAAAACCCGCATTAGACGAAATGCACAGTGTAGTACATTGAATATGAGTGAGTTGCACTGAAAAACTTAGAATTTACTGAAAAACCCGCATTAAACGAAATGCACAGTGTAGTACATTGTATATGAGTGAGTTGCACTGAAAAACTTAGAATTTACTGAAAAACCCGCATTAGACGAAATGCACAGTGTAGTACATTGTATATGAGTGAGTTGCACTGAAAAACTTAGAATTTACTGAAAAACCCGCATTAGACAAAATGCACAGTGTAGTACATTGTATATGAGTGAGTTGCACTGAAAAACTTAGAATTTACTGAAAAACCCGCATTAGACGAAATGCACCGTGTAGTACATGGTATATGAGTGAGTTGCACTGAAAAACTTAGAATTTACTGAAAAACCCGCATTAGACGAAATGCACAGTGTAGTACATTGTATATGAGTGAGTTGCACTGAAAAAACTTAGAATTTACTGAAAAACCCGCATTAGACGAAATGCACAGTGTAGTACATTGTATATGAGTGAGTTGCACTGAAAAACTTTAGAATTTACTGAAAAACCCGCATTAGACGAAATGCACAGTGTAGTACATTGTATATGAGTGAGTTGCACTGAAAAACTTAGAATTTACTGAAAATCCGCATTAGACGAAATGCACAGTGTAGTACATTGTATATGAGTGAGTTGCACTGAAAAACTTAGAATTTACTGAAAAACCCGCATTAGACGAAATGCACAGTGTAGTACATAGTATATGAGTGAGTTGCACTGAAAAACTTAGAATTTACTGAAAAACCCGCATTAGACCAAATGCACAGTGTAGTACATAGTATATGAGTGAGTTGCACTGAAAAACTTAGAATTTACTGAAAAACCCGCATTAGACGAAATGCACAGTGTAGTACATTGTATATGAGTGAGTTGCACTGAAAAACGTAGAAATTTACTGAAAAACACGCATTAGACGAAATGCACAGTGTAGTACATAGTATATGAGTGAGTTGCACTGAAAAACTTATAATTTACTGAAAAACCCGCATTAGACGAAATGCAGAGTGTAGTACATTGTATATGAGTGAGTTGCACTGAAAAACTTAGAATTTACTGAAAAACCCGCATTAGACGAAATGCACAGTGTAGTACATTGAATATGAGTGCGTTGCACTGAAAAACTTAGAATTTATTGAAAAACCCGCATTAGACGAAATGCACAGTGTAGTACATTGTATATGAGTGAGTTGCACTGAAAACTTAGAATTTACTGAAAAACCCGCATTAGACGAAATGCACAGTGTAGTACGTTGTATATGAGTGAGTTGCACTGAAAAACTTAGAAGTTACTGAAAAACCCTCATTAGACGAAATGCACAGTGTAGTACATAGTATATGAGTGAGTTGCACTGAAAAACTTAGAATTTACTGAAAAACCCGCATTAGACGAAATGCACAGTGTAGTACATTGTATATGAGTGAGTTGCACTGAAAAACTTAGAAGTTACTGAAAAACCCGCATTAGACGAAATGCACACTGTAGTACATTGTATATGAGTGAGTTGTACTGAAAAACTTAGAATTTACTGAAAAACCCGCATTAGACGAAATGCACAGTGTAGTACATTGTATATGAGTGAGTTGCACTGAAAAACTTAGAATTTACTGAAAAACCCGCATTAGACGAAATGCACAGTGTAGTACGTAGTATATGAGTGAGTTGCACTGAAAAACTTAGAATTTACTGAAAAAACCCGCATTAGACGAAATGCACAGTGTAGTATGTTGTATATGAGTGAGTTGCACTGAAAAACTTAGAAGTTACTGAAAAACCCGCATTAGACGGAAATGCACAGTGTAGTACATAGTATATGAGTGAGTTGCACTGAAAAAACTTAGAATTTACTGAAAAACCCGCATTAGACGAAATGCACAGTGTAGTACATTGTATATGAGTGAGTTGCACTGAAAAACTTAGAATTTACTGAAAAACCCGCATTAGACGAAATGCACACTGTAGTACATTGTATATGAGTGAGTTGCACTGAAAAACTTAGAATTTACTGAAAAACCCGCATTAGATGAAATGCACAGTGTAGTACATTGTATATGAGTGAGTTGCACTGAAAAACTTAGAATTTACTGAAAAACCCGCATTAGACGAAATGCACAGTGTAGTACATTGAATATGAGTGAGTTGCACTGAAAAACTTAGAATTTACTGAAAAACCCGCATTAGACGAAATGCACAGTGTAGTACATTGTATATGAGTGAGTTGCACTGAAAAACTTAGAATTTACTGAAAAACCCGCATTAGACGAAATGCACAGTGTAGTACATAGTATATGAGTGAGTTGCACTGAAAAACTTATAATTTACTGAAAAACCCGCATTAGACGAAATGCACAGTGTAGTACATTGTATATGAGTGAGTTGCACTGAAAAACTTAGAATTTATTGAAAAACCCGCATTAGACGAAATGCACAGTGTAGTACATAGTATATGAGTGAGTTGCACTGAAAAAATTTGAATTTACTGAAAAACCCGCATTAGACGAAATGCACAGTGTAGTACGTTGTATATGAGTGAGTTGCACTGAAAAACTTAGAAGTTACTGAAAAACCCGCATTTAGACGAAATGCACAGTGTAGTACATAGTATATGAGTGAGTTGCACTGAAAAACTTAGAATTTACTGAAAAACCCGCATTAGACGAAATGCACAGTGTAGTACATTGTATATGAGTGAGTTGCACTGAAAAACTTAGAATTTACTGAAAAACCCGCATTAGACGAAATGCACAGTGTAGTACATTGTATATGAGTGAGTTGCACTGAAAAACTTAGAATTTACTGAAAAACCCGCATTAGACGAAATGCACAGTGTGAGTACATTGTATATGAGTGAGTTGCACTGAAAAACTTATAATTTACTGAAAAACCCGCATTAGACGAAATGCACAGTGTGTAAGTACATTGTATATGAGTGAGTTTGCACTGAAAAACTTAGAATTTACTGAAAAACCCGCATTAGACGAAATGCACAGTGTAGTACATTGTATATGAGTGAGTTGCACTGAAAAACTTAGAATTTACTGAAAAACCCGCATTAGACGAAATGCACAGTGTAGTACATAGTATATGAGTGAGTTGCACTGAAAAACTTAGAATTTACTGAAAAACCCGCATTAGACGAAATGCACAGTGTAGTACAGTTGTATATGAGTGAGTTGCACTGAAAAACTTAGAATTTACTGAAAAACCCGCATTAGACGAAATGCACAGTGTAGTACATAGTATATGAGTGAGTTGCACTGAAAAACTTAGAATTTACTGAAAAACCCGCATTAGACGAAATGCACAGTGTAGTACATTGTATATGAGTGAGTTGCACTGAAAAAACTTTGAATTTTACTGAAAAACCCGCATTAGACGAAATGCACAGTGTAGTATGTTGTATATGAGTGAGTTGCACTGAAAAACTTAGAAGTTACTGAAAAACCCGCATTAGACGAAATGCACAGTGTAGTACATAGTATATGAGTGAGTTGCACTGAAAAACTTAGATTTACTGAAAAACCCGTATTAGACGAAATGCACAGTGTAGTACATTGTATATGAGTGAGTTGCACTGAAAAAACTTAGAATTTACTG